>NC_056508.1:2139733-2151531 GCF_014905685.2 Nematolebias whitei | reverse complement strand
GTACATTAATAATTTATGTAGAATTAAGGATCCAAGAGCACGTGCCTTTGTACAAACCACAACATATTCTCAATCCGGGGATTTAAAATGTACAAATCGTGCACCCGGTCGTTCATAGATTGGACCAGCGCTTCCAGTAACTTGTAGTTCTTTAAATGGTTTGTGGTGTAAACACTGACACACACCAGCTCTGATAAAACCACTGGGAATGTCAGTGCAGGCAAATATTACTCCGGGTCTCTGCTCCTTTTTCAGTTTTCCCCAAGTGGGCGACATTTCCAATGTGACCTAATTTTTCCATGCACAGTTTTTAATCATGTGGGAGAAGTTTGTCACGATATCGTCACTTTGTTTTGAGCTGCTCTTCAACGTTATGAAGGAGGACACAGCGCTGACAGCACAGACAAACACCAGAGGTTTTTTGTTCTGAGGACAGGAAACATGGTGGTGGAGACGGGAACGCCCCCAACGCAGTGACGTAGGTTCAGAGCTCTATACCTTTCCATCTTTAGTGTGTGCACAAACACAGAAGGAACAAAATCAGGTCTCTGCCTGTCCAGTGATGTCACCTGTAAAGAAAGCACACATGTACGTGTTTGTTAGCAACTAGCTAATAACTAGCTAATAACTAGCTAATAAGTAGCTAATAACTAGGTAACAGCTGTAAACTGTGGGTCTACACTTTAAAACAACTGTTGATAACAAGAGTTTCTATTGAAATAAAAGTATAGACACACAGCCTTACCTGATATAAAATGGGCACCGCAGACCCATCCATCCATCCATCCATTATCTTTTACCCGCTTCTTCCATTTTGGGTCACGGGGGTTGCCCGTGCCCATGTCACTGTGTTAGGGGCGGGGTACACCCTGGACAGTTCTCCAGTCCATCACAGGGACACATAGAGACAAACGAGACAAACAACCATTCCCTCTCTCACTCACACCTAGGGACAATTTAGAGTTACCAATCAGCCTAACATGCATGTTTTTGGTCTGTGGGAGGAAACTGGAGCACCCGGAGAAAACCCACGCATGCACGGAGAGAACATGCAAACTCCACCCAGAAAGGCCCCTGGACCGGGATTTGAACCAGGGACCTGCTCGCCGAGAGGCAGCAGCTCTACCAGTTGCACCACCATGCTGTCCCACCACAGACCTGTTCAGTCCAATCCACCTGTTTGACAGCCTGAAGCCTTCGGTGGCTCTGAAACAGTCGATTACCTCTTGTTACACGGTAGAATTTAAGCCCGTCCTGGTTTGAACAACCGTAAACCCAACAACCTGACATTTTGATTCTGGTGATGGTACTTATTTAGCGTTAGAGTCTGTGTGATGATGGAATACCGCCTGGGTTTACCATCTGAAGCAGTACTTCTGTTGCTACGATGCGCGCGCAGCTTCTTTGTTTACCAACACTGAATGGGTCTTTTTTAAAAATCAGTTTTTTACCACAGTGAATAGTTTCTTTAACACTGGTCACTGAAGTTCTTCGGTGTGTGCCACCAAAATCATCATGCCTAATTTGACAGTAGCATTGCAAATTGCCACAAGAGGGCACTGTAAGTGACGCTTCAACAAATGAACCTATTTTTGAAACATTTGGCCCAACTGGTTCAAAGCCCCTTCTCAACTGGTTCAGTGCTTCATACAGGCTTCATTTGCTCATGTGTAGGTGGTGGTCTTCAGGCAGGCAGGGCCAGGTGGCAGGATGACTGTCGGCCAGCACCTCACACAGCGGATCATGGCGACAGAGTGTGGGATGTTGCTTTGTGAGATCAATCCTCCTCAAGGAGTACCACTGAAGAGACGACAGGGAAGGAGATCTAGTGGACAATTACAAGTCCATAGCTTATTATTTTTTTATCTAAAACGACATCGGCTCATAATGTAGACATTTTTATAACAAGAAATATTAACACAAAGTTTTTTATTCACTGTCGTGTCTAAATAACACATTTTTAAAATAAACTCATAAAAGTTTGAACGTTATTGTTTGCTTGACTTGATGAGCCCAAATAAATGGAACAAAATTACAAGTAAAACGAATGTGTAGTTTCCGAGTCGCACGTGAAGGCACCACGAGCTGTGGTTGGTTGCGTTCAGGGGCCGTGAGTGAGCGCCTCGCGCGTACAACAGAAGACACGGACAAGTGCCAGCGGTCAGATATAAACATTACATTTTCAGTCTACTGGGGACCATATGCGATACTGTGCTGAACGAAAGCACATTTTTATTTTATACAAAAGTTTACACAGCCGTTATAGCTAAAGCAAAAAACATTTTTGGACTCGAAACTAGAGCTCGGTGTTTTCCTGGAGTGAGCTAGCTAGCCTGTTAGCTTAGCTCCCTCCTACATTTGTTGGGGTTTTGTCAGTCCGGATCGACTGGAGGCCCTCGGACTCCCGCCAGAACCGGCCCGGGAGTTACTTTACAGCCCAGCTGTCAGTCGTAGGCTCTTATAGAGCTCTTGGACGTTTAGTTTGATCATAAAGAGTGAGAAACAGCATTCTGCAGAACAAGGAAGTCTGAATGAATTTAGCTCGAGCGCTTAGCGGTCTTTTGCTCTTCGCGCGAGATTGTCCGTCCTATGAAATGTAAGGAGTGGGTTCGGTTCGAGCAGGATCCGGCTGTTCTGTAGGCTCGGAGCGGGTCAGGGTCGGTGTTTGTCCACAGCTCAGACTTGAGTCCGTGTGTTGGTCTGAAGGAAGGGTCCCGTCAGACCTGCTGAGCCGCAGTCCTCCACAGACCGAGCCCGACATGATTCCGGACAAAGCCCCGGAGGAAGACGTCTTCCTGGGGTCCCAGGACCTGAAGAGGGAGGCTCACGTCCCCAGCTTTGAGAAGTACAAGGAGCTCTACACTCGTTCTGTGCAGAATCCTGGAGGTAGGTCTACATCAGACCTGTGTCTGAACATGTTCAGAGTCAAGCTTCAGTTTTTGTTTGTTTCTGTACTTCCTGGTTCTTTTGGCACGTGTGAGCACGAAGTCCTTAAAAACCCAAATCACAGAAAGCTGCGGGTCTCACGCGCCTCCGTTTGCCTTCAAGAGCCAATAATGGGAACAAACCATGTATTTAGTAACATTTTAAGATTATTCTCGAAACATTGTTCTGCCATAATTATTTTCTGCCAACATTTAACAAATTATGTAGCTCGTTTCGACATAAAACCACATGTTGGTTCCTGAGTGGACTGACATGTCACTCGAGGTTTTCCAGGCTCCAGAACATGACAGGAAAAGGATCAGTATTCATATGTACTCTTGATACTGCAGACTTTGTTCAGTGTCACCACAGCAGCTTCCATGAAAATGAATCCGTTGTAGATCTACATCACTCAGTCTTTCTCAGAGCTTCATTACAACTCGTGTAGTGGTTGATCAGATACTTCTCTACAGAGAAACGAACACATCCACGCAGGTAAAGGTCAAAACATTGCTTTTGGTTTTGTCAGTGGTAGCTGGTGAATGTGATTTGGCACAGGTCGGTTGGAGAAGTGCTGCTGATTATTGAGTCTGACAAGATCGAAGCTATTACACATTTTAAATCTACTGTCGGGAGCAGAATGCATCAAACTGCAGAGCGCACGGCGAGTCAGATGACGAGACACGATGTGTAACAGTCTGAACGTGTGTCTGGTGTAACGTCACAGTTCTGTGCCCCGCGACCTCACTTCAAAACAAGCGGAAGAAATGGATGGATAACAATTAAGGCTCTATTATTTGTTGTAGTTGTAGTTGCATTTTTTTACAGTAACGTAATTTCATGACAGATGAATCAAGGGCAGGTGCATGGCACGGTGGCACAACTGGTAGAGCTGCTGCCTCTCAGCAAGAAGGTTGTCGGTTCAAATCCTGGTCCAGGGACCTTCTGGGTGGAGTTTGCATGTTCTCTCTGTGCATGTGTGGGTTTTCTCCAAGTACTCCAGTTTCCTCCCACAGACCAAAAACATGCATGTTAGACTGATGGTGACTCTGAATTATCTCTAAGTGTGAGTGAGAGACTGAATGGTTGTTTGTCTCGTTTGTCTCCATGTGTCCCTGTGATGGACTGGAGACCTGTCCAGGGTGTCCCCTACCCCACATTCACTACATTGTCCTTTCATGGCCGTCAAAACGCATTAAATCCTTGCTTCTGCTGCATTCTGCATTATTCAGACAAGGACATGCTCTGACATGTCAGACATTTTGGGATCTCACCTGTTTGGGTCATCGGCCGCGCGTCCGCTGAGTGCAGCGGCTGAATGAACATCCATTTGGGCTGGTGGATCGCTGCCTGGCAGTACAGTCCCATCTGAAGCTTTTCTTACCTCTTTCAAGGCCGGTCAGCGAGCAGTCAAATGGCTGCGTGCGGCTGGTGATTGTATGGCAAGCCATGTTGCCATACATTTGGATCATCAGTCACACGCATCCACAATCAGAAGCCAGACCGGCCGCACATAAAGCACATTATTATGGCCCAGCCCTAGTCTGGGGGACAGCTTAACTGTCTCTTCACTACTAATTAATTATTCTTAAAGCTAGTTCAAGCACAAAGAATATTAATTTTTTAAATACAACGGATTATTTCTTTTTCGAGTTAAATTTCTGCCATGTGATGAGATAACTGTGAGGATTGTTTAATCAGTGACATGAGACGCCATTTTATCTTTGACCCATCACAATAAATGCGGTCATTTATTTAACAGAATCAAAATTTAACATCAAACATGTACACATTGATTTGCTGATCTGGTTCTGATTAATAAACTTGGCACGCTTTACTAACAAGACAACAGAACATTACTGATTGAGGCATCTAGATTACTGGCAAAATAAAAAGTTTAAAAGAAGGAATGAATAAGTTTAAAGGAAGATGGATGAAGGAAGATGTATGTTTGTTGACCAGAATTAGCACGCTTCTTCCAACACCAGCTCAAACCCCTGGTACACTCGTTGCGTGACAACTCGTTACCTTTACAGAGGATGAATCAGCTCCGGTACAGGGTCCATTTCAACGCTACCTTTCCAGCGTCTCCGGTCAGGGTGGCTGGGCATTGTCAGAAGTCCTGACGATTTACTCCGTCCAACAGACAAGCTTCCTTCGAAGTTGTAGGGCGTTACGCCCGGGTGAGTTCACAGCGAGGCGCTGTGACTCCGTCAGAGATTCCACTCAGAAGTGGAAGACTCCAGGAAGACTCCGGTCAAAGACTGAAGACTGACTAGTTCCACGAAGTTTTGACCTTTAAAGAGTCCTCACTTCCGGTCACTTGGTACTTCCTGATTGCTTGAAACGACCAGCAGGGGGGTGTTTCAGTGATGTCAGAGGGTTATTAAAAGTCAAGAGAGGCTGCAGGAATGTTTAGGAACGTTTAGTACAGACAGAGAAATGTTATGGCGAAGTGAGACAAACGCAGATGCCAGTTGAAGTTATTTACTGTCTGCTAGGTTTAAAAACAAGACACTTTGTTCTAATAACTTGCTTTCTGACTGTCTCTGACTTTCGACCGACATCACTACTCCTCATTCAGACAGAAGATCAAAATGCATAATTACTTTGTAAATAGACATTTAACTTGATTTCTAATTTAAATGAGGTTTAAAAATCATTAATATTGTTTCACAGTTGATTTAAATGAGTGGTTCACTTCAACATTTAGAAATGATATGAACTAAACACACTTTGATTATCAAGATATCTTAAAATAGTACTGATAATGTAAAAAAGAAGAGTGTTCTTTCAATTGATTAATTCAGGATACAATTAAATAGTCTCTTGATGAGATAATTTGTATTTCTGGATTCAAATCAATGAAATAACAGTTCCTGTCCCCTGAAGGTCTTCAGAGACAGGTTGTGGTCGGAGGCCTAGTTCACTACAACAAACACCCCCTCATCTCTGATCTTCTGCCGCCTCTCGTCCACCGACCGTTAATAAGTATATAAGCAATCAAAGCTTAATTAATAATGTCAGGGGTTTTGGGGGGTTTGGACCAGTAATTCCTGTTATTTCGTCGGGTCAGGTGGGGTTTGGAAATGATGGCTACGGGCTGGGGTCGGGTCAGATGCAACTCTTAACGCTGCTCAACAGCTCACGTCAAAACAGTTTACTTGGTGCAGCTGTCTTGGAACTGCAGCTCAGGCGGGTCCATAAACCAAGCAGGAACAGAAAATGGAGACTCGATTGGGTGATGCTGAGCTGATGCAAACGGATTCATTCATTCAACCGTTATTTATACAGGTTAGTCCCACTGAGCCGCAGGGACTCACGTCTGCAGAGAAGTGGCTCTAGTTTGTCGATCTTGCAGTAGTAATTGTAATGCACCTATGTTTTGGTGAGGTGTGAACTGATGATTTCCCGTCCCATCACTTTTCCAGTTGGGCTGCCTGAGGTACAGTTCCTATGCAGCCCTGTCCCTGATCAAGGTCTTGTGCCCCCGATTTGTTCCAGGATGTAGATGAAAGGCAAATTGTTAAGGCTATCTGCTACTACATATTTTTCATGAGAGCACTTGTAATGTAGTAAAAAAAGGTTTTGTCATACATTTTGCACCCTAGATTAAAATGACATACTTTTTATACAACAAACATTTTTAGTTTTTTAGAAACAAATATCTGCCTCCTTTGTTTACTCTGTACTTAACAGTCAGATGGTTCCCTTTCTTACCAGCCTAATTCTTTTTCATAGAATTTTGGGGCGCTATAGCCGAGGACTTCTTTTGGAGGACCAAACACACGGGGCAGTTTCTGGACTACAACTTTGATGTGACCAAAGGAGAAATCTTTATCAAATGTATGGAAGGAGCCACCACCAACATCTGCTACAACCTCCTCGACCGCAATGTTCATGACAAGAAGCTTGCTGATAAAATTGCCTTCTACTGGTTAGTATGAAGCAGTGTGTGTGTGTGTGTGTGTGTCCTTGTTTATGCTACTTTGTGAGGCCCATTTTTCCAACTTATACTACATTGTGAGGACCAACTGCTCCTTATGGGGCCCAAAGCCCGGGCCCCATAAGAAGAAGTCCCGTTGGTGGGTTAGGGGCTAGGTTTAGGACTAAGGTGTGAATTGAGGATGTGTTAGGTTTAGGGTTAGGTATGTACTGGTAATGGTTAGGTTATGGATAAAGGTCATGGTTAGGCTATAGAAATGAATGAAAAATGAATGGAAGTCAATGCAAAGGCCCCACAAAGATAGCAAAACAAACCTGTGTGTGTGTGTGTGTGTGTGTGTGTGCCGAGTCCTACAATATCTCATGAATTTGTACTGGTCACCATCAGTGCAACAAGCAGTGATGGTGATATATTCATGCAGGAGTTTTGTTTCATATAACCCTCCCTTCATAGACCTGTGTTAGGTTGATTAAGGCTAAAACTAACGCACAGTCACTTATTTGAGAACATTTGAACAACCAAAGAGTTGTTCAGAAGCTTTAACGAGACATAAACTCGTGTTGCAGCAGCTCTGGGATGACATCAGGAGTCAGTATAAAGCTCTGTGTTGGTGTACTTAGTGGTGCTGGGAACACATGTGACTAACTTCCATGATCATGCCCTCATGTCACAGCTCACAACAGCTGTCCAAGGTGCAACCTGAACACAGAAAGGTTTGGAGCAACTTATTTTCTTAATTGTCACGGTCCTGGTGCACCGCAAAGCTGCACCAGCACAGAAGAAAGGTGTCACCACAGAAACTTCTTGTCCGTTCACTTAAAGTTTGAACTGGCTGCAGCTTGGCTAAGGCAAGAGAGAACTTTTTTTTATTTTTACAAAAGCAAACCTTTGATGTAGACTTCTTAGTGTGCTGCATCAAGCCATACCATCAACAAGGTCCTCATGAAGCAAATGAGTCGATCAACATGGAGCTTTTTACAGCAGGCTGAAGGCGCTTCACAGCGCAAATGTTAAAACCTTTTGATTCAGGCAGGCTTTTAATACCTACTGTCACTCAGGCATTTTTGTGTTGTTTTTATAGTTTGTTTTTTGCCCTGTGAATCACACAGTTTAGATTTAGAAAAGGCCCAGATCAGTGATGGAGCACATCATGAGCTAATCCAAAAAGACGGTTTGTGAGGGTGTAAGGCGAAACTTTCACAGCATCTCACTCATACAGGTAGGATGAATCAAGAATAAAGGTTTACTTTGTTGGCAAGTTGTGTTGGTCACCTGCATGCATCTAACTCAGGAAAGAAACTTCAAATTCACGACAAGTGAGCTTTCACTTGACTGCAGTTCCCTGCTCAGAGCAGATGACCGCTCTGCTGCAGAGTTCAGAATACTCGTGCGTGATGTGAAACAGATGCTTTGGCTGTAAAACAGAACTACTGCAATATGAAAATGTTAGTGCTATGATGTTTGATTTAAACAGATTTGTATTTTTAAATTGATTGTGTAGTTCGATTTGGTTCTACTCAGAAAACCCGTGGGTGTCCAGGTCTCATCACAGTAACCATTTCAGCTGCGGAGGAGCAAACCGCAGCACGAGAGGCCGTTCTGTACACAACCTCATCTTCTCCTGTCCTCGTCCAGCTCGCCTGACTGGGATGAGGACAAAGTGCTTCTTGGTTTGTGCCAGAAAGCCGATGAAAGATGACTCAGCACAGTATTTACTGGTGCGTGTGTGCATTAGAGTGATGCAGTAACGTAGCTGGAGCGGTGCCAGGCACTCCATTAATTGTAATGAATATGACCAGTTTTGTTACGAGCTCTAAGTAACCAAGCCACACTGGTGTGTGAGCACAAGTACATCCAAGACGTTCTACTAGCGGCTGCCTGAACAATGTACAAAAAGGTGTAGACACAAGAAACACGACTTGCTAGATTTGTCTGGGATGTGAAAGCAGGTATCCAGTGTAACTTTAAACACAAGTCAATCAAGTGTAAAAAGCTCTTAGTTCTAATCTAAGTTAGTACAGAAAGAAATAATTGTTTCTGCTCCTTACACCTGCTACTTATTAAATATATAGGTCTGTTCTGTGCATTTCTTTACTCTTTTATTTGCACAGAATAAGAATTACATGTGTGACATTATCTCAGGTACACACCGTGTTTCCCCGACCATCATACAAGCGGGCGCCCCACCCCGTCAACAGAGCTGAGCACCCGCCTGCCAAACTGAACTCCCCCTTCCCCGGCACTGACGTAGCGCCAAGCTAGTGGTGCGCAATACAGGCGCTCTGGCTAAAGAGCTCGAGGCAGTGCTCGTGCTGCCTCTTCTCATGCTGAGCACACACTCAACTGTCTGTACAAGCTGCACTCTGACATGTCTCTGTCTCTCCTGTCAACAAAAAGCATGGCTGAGAAGAGCACCCTGCCTGGCGAGTTAACGAGGGGAAACACTGGGTACACATGACAACAAACCTGAAAACCAACTGAATTCACCCAAACATTTGAAGCAGCAATTCAAATATTGGGGACAATCATTTGGCCACCACCGTGCACCCTTAAGATCCTCTGCTCCTTGTTCGTCAACCAACATTTCCCCCTTCCTTTTCTAACATCAGTTTGTTTCCATTTATTTATAGACTGATGCAGAGCGACACATCAGACGCTGGTTCCTTAAGAATGTGGCTGTATTTAATAATCTGGAGAGGCGGAGATGTCACATCTCATTTACTGCCATGTCTTAAAAGGGTTGTCTGAGAGAGAACTGCTGTGGGACCTTGAATTATGCTTCTGCAAGCTCATGTCTCCAGAAACTCTCGACAATAGCTCTGTTGTGACAAAACCAAGTTTATATTTGTCAGACTTCACAACAAATTTCGCAAAGATTTTTGTAACTGCTCTTGTGTTTTGGCTGAAACTAAAGATTAGAAAGTAGAGTAACCTGTTAGACCTCTCTGCTACGAAGATGAACTGCTAGATATATGTCATGCACTTAATATTATTTTCTATATTGTACACTTTTGAAGACACTTTGTTTTTATTTTTTACATAAAGGATGTTGGAGGAATAAAAGGTTTTCATTGTAACTTGTAAGGGATGGTCTAAACGTGAACACTCAGCCTGAGTCCATTCATCTTAATGCTGGTGTGTGCTTGTGCTGCACGGTCCTTGTTAAAATGAGATCATGGTTCCCGAACTTTGTTCAGATGTGCACCCCTTCAGACATCTGACCTCTAGCCAAGTACCCTCCCGTTAAAATGCTATGTAATAAACACTGCACATATCAAATAAAATCTTAAACAACTGTTCATTTTTCTCACCAAATGATATTTATTAATAAATATCAGCATTAATAAGCAACATGTTGAGCAACATGCTGAATCATCCAAACGTTTAACCTGTGTAGAATGTATATACCGGTGCTGTAAAACATTTATGGTGTGATAACTAACAGTTAAACTCACCACAGTTTGAATGAGAAGGCTGTGCTTGGAAGGACGCACTCAACTCTGTTGTGTTTGGCTTAATTTGAGACAGTCTGAGTCTTAAATCGTTCTTAACACTAAGTCTTGCTCTGTATTTTGTTTTCACATTTGTCAGCTGAGAATCCACTTTCACACAAGTACGTTGTAGCAAAGGGCATCCAAGTGTTCACAGCACGTTCGACCTGCGCAGGCTGTTCTGTGCACAGTCCCATCCAGAAATCCAGCAATGGCTTCTCGTGTTTTCGCATCCCGACAAGAAGTTGAGCAAAGGCTGCTTTGTTGTCAGGTGTTCCTTCAGCGAGTCACACCCATTGTCACACCCTTCTACTTTGTCCGTGCAATGATTTTGCAGAACACTAGATGGCAGCTTTTACTTGGGTATTATTGGGTTATGTAAGAAGGTGCCTCAGTCTGTTTATGTGCGAGTGCAGTCTGGCTCTTTCCACATTTTTTAATTTATTTTTTCAAATTTTCTTACGCACCCCCTCGTCCCTCTTGCGTACCCCCAGGGGTATGAGTACCCCACTTTGGGAAGTACTGCCCTACAAAACTTCATTTTACACAGGGTTTCTTCAGTATTGTTCGTTTCCATTTGAAGCCATAGTTATTTGTTTGATCCCTTCATACATCCATTTGATATCTCTTTAGAATTTCAGCGCAGTTCAGATTAAGATGGTTATTTAACTTTTTATGCTGACATTTCTTCTGAGTACAATTACAGTGTTTCCCCTAGATAACTTGCCATGGTGGGGCGATCATCTCATCCGTGATTTTTGTCATGCGGGGGGGTTGAGACGGATGGAGACACGTCCTAAGCTGCGCAGCGCGCAGTTTAAACTAACAGTTTTCGAGCAGGGTGTGTGAGAGGAGAGAGACAGAGACACATCTGAGCTGCGCGCACTGAACAGACAGTTTTCAAGTGGCGGGGGTGCGTTCAGCGTGAGGGTTCAGCACGAAGGAAGAGGCTGCCTTTAGCTTTGTAGCTAGCACACCTGCATTGAGAGCCGCTAGTTTAGCGTTACGTCAGTGCTGACAGGTGGTTGGGATGGGGGGTGGGGTTCGGTAGACGGGGCGCTCGGTTCTGTTGATGGGGCGGGGCGCCCTGCTTGTATAATGGTAGGGGAAGCACTGAATTAAATCGATCCCAATTGTTCTTGGACCACAGTGAGAACCAAGGTGATACATAATTGCTAGGAGGGATGGGGCCGATCTGGTATCGGCCTCTGATACCAGCATAATTTATGTATCGGATTTCTCCGATCCACCTGCCGATATTTCCGATCCATGATGCATGTTGGCTTCAAACTATGGAATGGATTTCCTGAACGGAGGCGTGTCTCATGAACCCAGAGTAATAAGACCCGCCCCACATTCAGGAAATCCAGTTCATAGTTTGCAGCAGCTATGTATTATGAAATTCTTTATCAAAAGGGCTCGTTGAACGGTCGGCA
>NC_056508.1:2128866-2139723 GCF_014905685.2 Nematolebias whitei | reverse complement strand
TAGGTCTAGATTGACATAAAAGCATTAAAATAATAATTTCTATATCAAGCTACAACGTGAGGACTGAGTTAGCAGCACTGTGGCTAACAGCTAACCAACTTTTCATCTAAACATGTCGCTGTGTGGAAGTATTTTACACTAAACACCACAAAACAAGACAGCAACGTGCACTGTCTGCAGAGCCACAGCGCCACATTAAACCGCGGTAAAGTTAGTTTTATGAAGGACATTCGAGCTCCGTGGCTTCAGCGAGACGCTACTCTTGCTCAACTTGAAACAGGCAGCCCAACCCCGGCCAGCAGTGTCCAATCTGCCCGTCTCTGAGGAGGGACAGACTGTGCGCGGCTGACCGAAATCAGGCTACCAGACTTCAGATTGAACAAGAAGAAGATGTCGCTGAAGCCCCGGAGCTCTAATGTTTACAGAGAAGTTGCTAAACTTCATCATAATTAATGACCAACCACTATCAGTTGTAGAAAACAAAGGATTTCACAGTTTGATACTTGCAGCCAAGATATAGTTTACCCTCCAGGAGATATTTATCAGTACAACAGGAGACAATCATAAAAAAACATAAGATTTGAAAATTATATTAAAAACAAACAGCTACATTATAAAGTGATGTAAAATACTAAAAACAGGAACATGTCTGTTGGTTTATGCCATGAACTTAGCAGGTGTTTGAAGACATTTAACATTTAATTTGATTAATTTATTCATTCATTTAAAATAAACAAAACAAAATCATCAAAAAGAAAACATTGAATGAAAAGTGCAGAAAGAAGAAAAATCTTACATCTACCCCTTATTTAAAAAATATAAATTAACTTTAAACAATCACTTAAATTAATCACTTTAATATCCACTTTAACATAAACATGTTTTGTGTTAGAATTTAATTCTAACTTTAAAACTTATCCAACATTAATAAAACTCGGGATCGGATCAGAAATAAGAAAAAGTGGATCGGTGCATCCCTAGTTGCTAGACAGAAAAATATTTATAGCACGAAGCAGTTACTCGTTTCATTTACTTTAAAGCACAAATGTCTAACCTGAAATGGATCCAGCCTTTCAAAAATGTGAATCTACTGCTTTCTTTGATAATAGGTAATACAAAATCAAATATATTTAATTAAATAAACAATTAGCTTAAATTTTATTACTCTAATAAATAGAATATTTAACAGGTACTGATTATTTTTGGTCAGTGTAAGATAAGTCAACTTAAACACTATCCACCAAATTTTTATTCTAGAAAATACTACATCTTTATAGGTTGATAAATGGTTTGTTTACAACAAAGTCCATGCTCAATAATCCAGGTATACAATCCAACAATTTTCAGTCAGGTCATCTGGACAGTTTCAGAAACTGTCCAGATGACCTGACTCTGTCTTACTACGGCTGACTTTCATTCTTCTTCTTTCAAGTGCATACCTCCACCTCTCCAAGTTCTCTTCCACCTGTTCCCTGTTCTCACCACAGATCACAATGTCATCTGCAAACATCATAGTCCATGGGGATTCTTGCCTGACCTCATCTGTTAGTCGGTCCATCACCAGAGCAAACAAGAAGGGACTCAGAGCCGATCCTTGATGCACTCCCACCTCCACCTTGAAGCCATCTGTCACTCCTACAGCACATCTCTGTCATGCCAATTGGTACAAGTCCTTCTTGCCCTCTTGAGTGTCCAGTCTCCCATACAACTCATCATACACCCTCTGCTTTGCCTTAGCTACTTACCTCTTTGCTCTACGTCTCTTCTCCTTATATTCCTGTCTCCTCTCTTTAGTCCTCTCACTGTCATATTTCTTCTTGGCTAACCTCTTTCTTTGAACGGCGTCCTGCACTTCACTATTCCATCACCAGGTTTCCTTATCATTCATTCTCTGTCCAGATGACACACCAAGTACCTTCCTACCTGTCTCTCTAATTACTGTTGCTGTAGTGTTGAAAAGTGTTGAAGGAATGTGCTGATCAGCTCTGTGAGGTGCTGGCAGACATCTTTAACACCTCACTTACCCTGGAGACAGTTCCCACCTGCCTGAAGACTGCCACCATCATCCCAGTCCCAAAAAGCTCTACAGTGACTGGTCTGAATGACTATCGGCCAGTGGCCCTCACCCCGATAGTCGCTAAATGCTTCGAAAAACTGATCATGACTCACATCAAAACAACCATCAACATCAACGAGGACCCTCATCAGTACGCATACCGTGAGAACCGATCAACAGAGGATGCAATCTCCTCTGTGGTCCACACTGCACTCAACCACCTGGAGCAGAAAAACTCTTACGTCCGTATGCTCTTTGTGGACTTCACATCCGCCTTCAACACCATGATCCCCCAAACCCTGATGGACAAACTATCCACACTAGGACTAAGCCCCTCCATCTGCAACTGGGTACTAGACTTTTTAACAAACAGACCACAGTCAGTGAGGATCCACAACCTCTCCTCCTCCACCATAACCCTCAGCACTGGCTCTCCTCAGGGATGTGTGTTGAGCCCCCTCCTGTTTACTCTGCTCACATATGATTGTGCAGCTACCCATCCAGGCTGTCACATTGTAAAGTTTGCAGATGATACAGCGGTGGTGGGATGCATCACAAACAATGATGAGTCCAGCTACAGGCAAGAGGTGGAACACCTGGAGAGCTGGTGCAAAGAGAATAACCTTCACATCAATGTGAAGAAGACAAAGGAGATGATTGTGGACTTCAGAAGGAACAAAAACACCTACACCCCCCTGAACATAAGAGGATCTGCGGTGGAAGTGGTCTCCAGCTACAAGTACTTGGGTGTACACATGAATGACAACCTCAGCTGGAGCAACAACACCACCAGCCTGATCAAGAAAGCTCATCAGAGACTCTACTTCCTCAGACGGCTGAGGCGAGCTGGTCTGGGAAGCTCAGTCCTCACCTCCTTCTACAGGTGTGCAGTGGAGAGCATCCTGTGCTCCAGCATCAATGTGTGGCATGGAGGCTGCACAGCTGCAGAAAGAAAAGCTTTGCAGAGAGTGGTGAAGGCTGCACAGAAATCTGTTGGAGTCAGTCTCCCCACCATCACAGACATCTACACCTCCAGATGCAGGAAGAGGGCCACCTGCATCATGAAGGACCCCACCCACCCAGCACACACACTTTTTGCCCCACTCCCCTCAGGAAGGAGGTTAAGGAGCATTAAGTGTAGAACCACTAGACTGAGGAACAGCTTCTACCCTGAGGCTGTTAGACTCATGAATCTCTAACTAGAATAATCACTGTGAAAAACCATATCATGTTGCTGCTGATCTGTTTCATGTTGCTGCTGATCTGTTTCAATGTTGATGTGTTCATGCGTGCACATCTGCTCGCAGACTCATGTTCATGTTTGTGGTGATGTTCAATGTTTTATGTTATGAGTGCTTAGTGTATATTTAGTTGATGTTTTTCTTAGTTCATATCTTAGATGTTATTACTGTTTTTCTTATACATTTTATTGTTGGATGTAACTGGGACCCTGTGTACATAATTTCGCTCCACCACATGTACCACATGAGGTGCGAATGACAATAAAGAAACTCTGACTCTGACTCTGACTGTAGTAGCCCAGTCATTTGGAAGCTCTTTCTTACTACCCAGAGACTTAAACAGCTCCCCTCTGAATTTCTCACAACATTCTTCCTTCTTCATCTTCCACCATTTGGTCGTCTTCTCTAATTTAACTCTTTCTCTTCTTCACAACAGTCATTCTACACACAACCATCCGATGCTGTCTGGCCACACTCTCCCCTGCCACAACCTTACAGTCTCCAATCGCCCTCAGGTTTCCTCTTCTACACAGAATGTAGTCGACCTGCGTACTCCTTCCTCCACTCTTATAGGTCACTCTATGTTCCTCCCTCTTTTGGAAATAGGCATTGACTATAGCCATTTCCATTCTCTTGGCAAAATCCACCACTATCTGTCCTTCCTGGTTTCTTTCCTTGACACCAAACCTACCCATCACTTCCTCATCCCCTCTGTTTCCTTCACCAACATGTCCATTCAGGTCTGCTCCCATCACCACTCTCTCCTCCCTGGGAATACTCTCCATCACTTCATCCAGATTTTTCCAAAATGTATCTTTCTCCTCCTCATCACATCCAACCTGTGGAGCATAACCACTGATGATGTTTAGCATCATACCTTCTACTTCTACCTTCAGGCACATCACCCTATCTGACATTCTTCACCTCTACTACATTCTTTGACACCTCCTCCTTCAGGACCACCTCTACTCCATTTCTCTTTCTATCCACACCCTAGTAAAATAGTTTGAACCCTGCTCTTATGCTGCGAGCCTTGCTGCCCTTCCACTTTGTCTCTTGGACACATAAAACATCTACCTTCCTTCTCTGCATCATGTCAGTCAGCTCTCTACCTTGACCTGTCATTGTCCCCACATTTAGAGTTGCAACCCTCAGTCCTACATTCTTGACTTTCCTCTTCTCCCTCTGTCTCCTGACACATTTTCCTTCTAGTGGTCTTCGACTAACAGTAGCACGATTTCCGCCGGCACCCTGTTTGTCAACAGCACCGGTGGCGGTCGTTGTTAACCCAGGCCTCGACCGATCCGGTAGAGTTTCGCTTTGATGAACTCGCATTATGGTTTTGGCAAAAGTGTATTACATCGGATGCCATTCCTGACACAACCCTCACCATTTACCCTGGCTTGGGACTGGCACAAGAGATACACTGGGTTGTGCTCTCTAGTGGCTGGTTTTATTAGTTATTATTATTAAGCTTCAAAATTGAAAGAAACATGTGGCACATCAAAAACAAAACTAAAAACAATGGGGCGGGCGACCACCCCGTGCCACCGCCAGCTATGGTGCGCATTAGGTTTAGTTTTTGAGATTAATATGTTTATAGTTTTTTTTTTTATAGGTTTAGAGATTAATATTTTTTGCTTTTTGTTTGTGAAACAAGGTAAGAGGAAACTGGTTCTGGTTCGGTCGATTGGACCCGGTATTACACTATATTCTGTGACCTGCAACAGTGTATGCAACACTGCCTCCTACGGTCACAATATGCAGTGGTCACAGAATATGGTGTAACACCGGTTCGCAACAAGCTCCAAACAGTTAGGAATTTGATTCATTTTCTGTTTCCTTACGGTAGTTAAACCGGAAGAATCATCTTTAGTGAAATATTTCAATACTATTGATGCATTTCTACCTGTTTGCCAAGACTGGACCTGCTCCGCTCCATCCGTCTGCTTGGAGGAATCGATTTTGTATCCCGTGCCCGTTGCGGATCACGTGATACATGACACAATGACGTAACGGCGATGTAATGACGTCACGACAAATACTCTACGTAAAATTAAAAAACTCAGTCATGTCCTAGGAATCGATGTATAGATTACTTGAGTAGTCTGTTAAAGCCCTAGTTAGGACACAGCACAGCTGAGCTGCCGTCAACTTGAATTCTGAGACATGAGGGAGCAACAGAGAGAGCAGATAAATCACTCACTCTCTTTGCCGACGTCAGAGCTAACAACAGGGCTGTTTTAAGTGACAGAAATTTAAGTGAGACCTGGTCTAAAGGCTCAAAAGGAGCTTTGATCATAGCATGCAGGACCATCGTTAGGTCCTACTGTGGAGCTAGTGGACGTGACACAGGTCTGTGTCTCCATACACCATTCAGAAAACGCTTAATCAGTTGGTGGTTAAAAACTGTTCTGTCACCGAAACCCTCATGACAGGAAGAAATAGCTGCAGCACAAGTTTGAATTGTGCTGAATGCTAAATTTCTGTCCATCAGTTGCTGCAGAAAAGACAGCACACCCCCTAGTGGGCATGAGATGGTCTCCACACCCTTCTCTGTGCACCAGTGCTGAAACGCTGTCCTCTTTGATGTGTACAGCTCTGTAGTGGAAGCAGCTCGTGCTCCCTGGATCATACGCACCACATCCCGTGGGAGGCCTCTATTTTCTAAGCGGATCAGTTCAGCGGCCAGACCCAAAAGTGCTGACCTATTTCCTGGTAACTCCTGATTGCTCCTCCTACCTGGAGGAGAGCGTCCACCCTCCACAGCAGTTTCCACGTCCGACCTGTTATCAGACGCTGCGATTCGGGAACCACGGGGCGCTTATTCTCTCGGGAGCTATGAGGATGACTGACAGCTTTTCCTCCCATACTCGGTTCAGGGTTCGTGATATCAGCAGGACTGGAGGGAATGTATAAAGGAGCATTTTTGGCCACGGGCTGTGAGCAAAGGCGTCCACCCCTAATGGTGGGTCGTCCAGTGGGCTAAGTGAGAACCATAATTGACACTGGGCGTTCTCTCGTGTGACGAACAGATTCACCTCTGCTCGGCCAAACCTTCTCCAAATCCGAGAGATCAGCTTGGGATGGAGGCGCCAGTCCCCGTGGCGGGGCTCGCCCCTTGACATTATGTCCGCTCCCCTGTTCAGGACACCGGGAATGTACACTGCTCTGATTGAGAGCAGGTTTTTGTGTGCCCAACACAGCAGCTGTCTCGCGATGCGTAACAGTTGGGCTGAGCGCACGCCTCCCTGACGGTTTATGTAAGCTGCCGTCACTTTGTTGTCTGTGTGTATCAGAACATGCTGAGCACATTGGGGGAGTGGTTGCGCAGAGGTTAGAGAAGGTGGGCTTTTGATCGGAAGATCGTTGGTTCAAGCCCCGGTACCGACAACATCAAAAATGTGGGTGGGGTAGGTGAAGCACCCACACCTGCCCCCACCCTCATTCGCCCCACTCTGGGCCCATGAGCAAGGCCCTTAACCCCCATCTGCTCCCTAAACGGGTCTCTTTTGACAATGAGTTCTCGTGGCTCAATGAGACTACCTGGATAAATAAAGGGTCAATTTAAAAAAAAAATGTACTTGAAGCGACATGTGGTCCAACCACTGTGCTCCCTCTGCCTGGGACAGACACGTTCCTCCCCAGACTGACAGGGACGCGTCTGTGAAAACTGAAACGTGTGACGTAGGCCTGCTGATGGGAACTCACTCGGACAGAATGAAGGGGTTTCCCCAGTGATTCAGATCGGTTCTCACGGAGGGGGGCACAGAGATCATCCGCCTCTTCTGATGCACAGTATCTATGCACAGGCGGGCGAACCATCTCTGAAGGCATCTCATGTGAAGCAAGCCCAGTGGAACTACAACGTGAGCCGATTACATCATCCCCAGGAGTCGCATGACCAAGAGAGCTGTTACTACGCTGCGTGGTTTGGCACGGCGGAGCTGAGCTGACAGAGCTTCGGCTCTCGGCTGTAATAAATGGGCTCTCATGGTGGTTGAGTTTAGCTCCACTCTCATATAAATGATCATCTGGAATGGGAGAATGGAACTCTTCCCAGTTTATAGAAAAATCCAGTTCTATGTCATATAGGCGTAGCCCTTTAAGGCTGTCGCTGATGGGTTTATCCCGTTATGCAGAGCATAAGCACTGAAAAAATTTAGTCCACGCCCACCTGCTGTGTGGGCCCCACCCGGTCCGTATAAATTACGTTAAGAGCGGGAAATCGGCTCCCATTTTTTCTTCAGCGAGCTAATATAGCACTGTCAGAAGAACAAAGAGGATAAATTGTGTAAATGACCAACCTTTGTGAAGGATGCTTGGCCCGGCAGTCGACCTCCGGTCGTCCGGTGAGTTCTCCTCCCCGAGGAGAAGATGACGAGCAGTCTTATTCCAAGGTAAGCGTCGGGGAACATTTCCCAGTGACAGGTCACTACACGCTGGACAACGCCATCTTGTATTTTTTCCTCTTATCGCCGACCCTCGGGGCGAACCGGATGGTTCCTCCGGGGCAAGGCGTGCTCAGCTGCAGCCCCCGCTGCTCATTCCCTCCTGGGGAGCGTAGTGTAGGTGGAGGGGGGCTGAGTGAATGCTCACCCCATCCCACCTCGTTTCGCATCGGCGATCACACCGCTCCCGGCCGACAGCGCCCTCACGGTTGCTCGGCGGAACCCAGGAGGAGGCTGACATGAAGGGACCCCTTTTTTCTACGTCCCACGCCTTTTCCCGCCAGTTCGGATGATCGGCGGGAAGGTTGTTTTTCACTGGGCTCCACTGTGGCTCACCGTCTTGATCCATACGGCCTCGCGTTCCAACAGGACGTTCGACGGGCGAGGCCACAGACGGTTCTTTCCTGGTAGATTGGAGGAGTCGGTCCCCAGTCCGCCCCCATCACCAGAGTTGAGGGATTCACCGAGCGGGGCTATTCCTCGGTAACCCCCCTGGAGCCAAGCCTCGCGGAAGCTTCCGGAGCGAAGCTGCCCAGGTCGGAGCAGCGTCCCGTCCCTCCGGAGGAACACGAACCAGACGGCGACCACGCTCTCCAATCGAGCCCACCGATGTGTTTTCAGGCAGCCGCAGTTAGCAACAACGTGCGCTGCTAGCATATAGCATGTCCAAGGGACTGAAGGCCGCAGACCTGCCTTGGAGACAAAGAACTCCTTCTGTAAGGCAGCTGACGCCAGCTCAACATATGTGCCTCTCCTACGGTTTGCCTGTCGAGGACTGCAGCGTGGATGACGATGATCCAACGATCCACCTGGCTTCGTTACTCCCCTCGCTGCCGGAGAAACTGCACAAGACCTGATGAAGCCCATCGCGGACACGCTGTTCAGAGCAGCTTCAAACCATGCTGGCGAATTGAAACAGTCGGAGGAGGTGCCAGAGGCTGTGCGCCACCTCATCAAGCCGCGCGGCTCATCCCGACCCGCTGGAGGGACCGTCGCGAGCAAGCTTCGACTTTTCCACGGCCGCGGCTCTCGCTGAGTTCCACCACCAGCCCCGCCCGTCAGAATCCAGCCCTCTTCACTCCGGCAACCTGCAGCTCAGCGTTTCCCCAGAGTTCGCCTGCAAGACAGCGCTCTGGGCAAACAATCGCAGAGCTCATGAGAGAGAAGTTTCTCAAAATGACGGTCTCCGGAGGGTGTGTGTAAAAGTGACACGAAAGTTGAAATAAATCATCATTAATGATCAAAGTGTCTGTTTTTTAGCCAGTCTGTAAGCTCGGATGAGCTCACAGCGGCCGCACACATTAAGAGCCGGTGTCCTTAATAAGGTTTTTTAAACTCACCGCCGCTCCAAGTCATTACTAGTCGCTTACAGGGCACGATGGTAAGTGAAAATAACTCGTTATAATCCCGAGCTGCACGATTTTCACTCAAGCGATGTCAACTCGCACTCGTGGGATGAAACAGCCCCACACACGAGCCGGTGTCCTTAAATAAGGTTTTTAAACTCACCGTCGCTCTAGACATGACGAGTCGATCACGGCACAACGGTAAGCGAAAATAACTCGTTATCAACTAGAACTGCACGATCCTCACTCAAGCGGTGTCAACTCGCACTCGTGGGATGGAACAGCCTCCACATGAGCCGGTGTCCTTAATAAGGTTGTTAACTCACCGCCGCTCTAGACATGACGAGTCGATCACAAAGATGAACAGCCTCCATCCAACGGCGCTGCGTTGATGCTGGCGCACACACACAGCTGCCGGCGCTAACCAGCTCACATCGATATAATGTGGTCCGCAGGCTGGTTCGGGTAGAGGTCCTTCTCTCTCACAAGAAGCGACACCCGTCTCAACGAATCAAACGCGGGCAGCCGTCACCCACCGCGTCTCAGCGTTCGGCAGTTCACCGCAGCTTAAACGTGAAGCAGCTGAAAGAACCCGGTAATGAGTCCCGCCTACCTCCAGCGCGCGCCCCTCCAGAGAAAAACGTGTGCTCCCGCGGGGCTAGCAGCCTTCACTCCAACAGCACGGCGTTAATGAAGTCACGCCCTCCGCCTTTTCAACGTTCGCACAGTGACGTCAAACGCGCAGCCCCACCGCATCATCAGCTGTCACACGCTTCGCCTTCAGCACAAGTCTCGCCCTGGATCACACAGAAAACATTCCCGCGACGCATGACGGCGGTTGAGGGGCGGACTGCTGACAGCCGTACAAAACATGACACATCACTTAACGCACGTTCACCCTACGAACATTACGTAGAGTGGCTAAAACATGCTCGCCGTTTTTCAGATGGATGGACAAGGTTTTATGCAAATGGTACAAGTTACAGTTTGCAACCCGAACCCCTCCATTCAGAGGAGTTATAAAAAAACGGTCCTGTCATCATCAGACTAAATCTCATCCCTAAATGCAGAAGTCCAAGTGTTTCTGATAAAAGTAATCTACAGAGTCCCCCAACGGAGAGAAAACACAGGGTTTTTACTCACGGATCGGAGGGGTGAGACCGTTTTTGGATCTGTTGTATAACATCTAGAGAACGCATACCGATCATCCTAACACAGAGACGAGAGTTTTTTGTTTTACCTGGATGATCTGCTACTCCTGTCACTTCAGACAGGAGGCGCTGATGCAGGATCAGGTGTTGACATCACACCTGTTAAATCAGGGCTTCGCCATAAATTGGAAGAAAGCTCGATTTCCCGGCACAGACATTTGTTTTTCTGGGAGTGGAATTAAATTCAACCACCATGAAAGCTCGTTTATCACAAACTAGATTCGACACTTTTTTAAAGTCAACTCAGCCACGTAAGACCTGGCAAGTGATAACAGCTGTCTCCGTCATGAAGCTGTTGGGAATGATGTCACTCACACAGTGGTTCCGCTGGTTTGTTACACATGAGACGCCTACAGAGGTGGTTTTGCACGTCTGCATGTGGATCCAGTAAAACAAAACGACGGATGTTCATTGTTCATCCCTCTGTGAGAGCAGACCTCCGACTCTGGGGAAACACCTTGTTTTCTGTCAGAGGGAGTCCCCCTCAGCAGACCCACGTCACAGGGTCAGTCTTCACGGACGCGTCGCTGTCAGGCTGGGGGGGGGGGACAT
>NC_056508.1:2124308-2128766 GCF_014905685.2 Nematolebias whitei | reverse complement strand
TAGGTCTAGATTGACATAAAAGCATTAAAATAATAATTTCTATATCATTCCACCCTTGCTTTTATGGCAATTTTAGACATTTAATTCTGAATAAGTAACACACACAAAATATATATGTTTGAATCGGCATAAAGGCAACTTCACACCTTATAAAACATATTTTTATATCATTCCACCCTTTTGCCTTTTATGACATGTAAAACATAATTCCACAATACAACTTTTTAGTTTTGAAAATGCCATCCCTTTAAGTTGAACTCTAAACGATCTCCGACCTCTGAATGGTCGAGTTCTCCTCCAAATGCAGTTAAAAGATCCAGATTGTTCTGGGACTTTATCCTAAATAAACTCACTCACACAGTTACTAGTTTCAAACCCCTGGAACGTTTTGATTTATTACATTCCTACTGACACGATCATTGTAAATCAAAACACCTGGTAGGTGTTCGGATTATAGTTTTTTTTTTTTTCACCAAACCATGTACCAGCTGTATTATAAATTTCCTGATTAATTCTTTTTTTTTAAACACTAAACAAGTTCCCAAAATACACAAAGTTAATACAGAGATACATAGATCAAACTAGTTATTCTTCTTTTCACTAAACAAACAAAAGGGATACTGCATATATTTTGCGCCGTAGATAATATTCCTGTGAATATATCCCACCAATGGTGAGCCGACGCCTATACTTATTAGTTTTAGCCATATGTAAAAACCTTTCTTTGAGCCATGCAGGTGGGCACTGTTAGATCAGACACATTTTAGACTTATGAGACTTGATCATTTCAGTCAACTCTATGGACTCATTCAATGCGCATTTTAAATGATCCAGAGAGACTCGCCATGGAATAAGACGAGATTCAGAACTATAATTAGTCAAACGATAAGTCTGGTTGTTCCGAGTTCACAGATGTACACCACACACACATCCAGAGAAAGGCACCTTAGGTACTTTTTATTGTTGCTCTAACCTAGTTCATGAGTCTAATCACACAATACCTTGTCTCTGGTTAAACATGGGTTAACATGATTAGTTTCAACATACATATCACTCTTTTATCAGACAGTTATTAAAGGCAAAATGTGATATTTGCATAACTGTGGTTGCCTTCATTACATTTTGTACTCTCCTCCACTTATGATGATTCGATGTAGTGACACCACCCTCTGGCAGGGCTCCTCCTGCAGCTGTACAAAAAAAAACTGCAAGGTACACAGGAAAACAAGTTCAAAGCTTCAATTATGTTGGAGAGCACTTTTTTCTGTGCTCCCCCACCTTTGGCTGCAAGTTTATTTCTTTTATCAGTATTTTGACCGTTTCTTCTTGAGTCATGACAACTGATGGTATCCAGAACCCTTCTTGAGTAACTGCCAACGGAGCACGTCTCCTCCTTCTCCTTAATTGGCAGTAAAAATCAAACTTCGTTCTTCCTTTTTTTTTCTTTCATCTGGTTTAGCATGTACAGTTAGTCACACACAGAGGCACCTCGGCCTCTATCATCAGCCAGCATCCTGTTGATACGAGAGGGACATCAAATCCATTGCGTGCACATTGTTTACACATGTAGATCTTGCAGTCACTCATTGCTTTTGGGCTGGACATGTGAAATGCGCTTGTGTTCTGTTTGCTTTGTTATTTCTCGCCCAAGAGATGCTGAAACTTTCTTGTTCCACCTCAATCAGCACCTGTCCCGGTGTCAGCGAGAAGGCGTTCTCCAGCAGGACCGTGGCACCTACGGCAAGGTACACGATGACCAAAGGTCCTGCACTCCCATCGGACGGGTGCTTGCCACCGATGCTTCTCATGTCGTCCTCTGTGCGGTCCCATCCAGTCCGCAAAGATCAATGAAACATCAAGCTGTGGAAACAATAAAACTGCTTTTCAACAAAAAGAGAGAGAATTAGTTTTCTCTTTAATAATCACTTATGAATTGGTACATTTTACCCATTTTTCCTTCTCCTGCCTCTGGGATATTGCAGACCCAGACCAATTTTATAACTTGAATTTGACCTGAAATACTTTTCAGTTTGTCAAATCATGTCTTTCATTTTCTCAGCATTTCCTCTTTTTTTTTAACAGTTCATCCATTCTCTTAATCAGCCCAGCAGCTTTGTGGGTGATAAGGAAATATGATAAATCCATTCAACACGTTTTCTAGTAAAATGGGTCCCATTATCTGTCCTCATAAAATTATTTCATCATACTAAGACTTTTTAAAGTAGATGTCTGATTTGCATATTTACAAAGATGAGTCACCAACATACCTGAATATGTATCTACAGCCGTACATACATATCTACACCCCTGTGACATGGCAAAGGGCCAATGAAATCCGTTTGCCAGATCTGATATGGTCCCTTTCCTCTATTTGTCCCTGCATTTACTGTTGTGACCCTCTTTTCTAATGCTGACATGCTTCACATTGCTGTATTACAGTTTAATGTCATTCGTCTTGTTCTACAACTAATCAAACAATTCTTCATACATAACCACTTCATGCAAAAAGTGTCAATAATTAACTTTATTTATTAAAAAGAAATCCTTCTTCTAGTCTTGGCCCCACTCAAAATGTTTAACTCATCAGTTTTCAAAACGGAGATGTTAACTTTTTCCACAGAACCCCTCTCGAAAAGAGCTGAACTTTCACTTTAAATGTGAAACATCTGCAAAACAAGATGGTGAAATTCTTTTTATCTCAGATATTTTTGGATACTTCTAGAGTTGTTTTTAGATGCTGTCAAAACTATAGCTGCAGGTAAACCATTTATAAACAACATACAATGCACTTTTTTCAAAGCAAACAGCTTAATTTAACACATCCAAACAACATATTTATTTCTAGACATTTCAAATCCACCCTTTTCCCCTTAAACCATCTTGACTTTAGGCATTTTAAAACATCCTTAGTGGCCCAAAATGTCAATACTTGTGCCTTTAATGGCAACATCAGATGTCTTAATTTCTCCTTTGACCTTTGGCATTTTAAAATCAATATCACCTTCAAGTTTTGGGGCTTTTTAATTTAACGTCAAAATCTGGGCTCTCTAATTCTGGACCTTTGATGTTCAATGTTTGACAATATCTGCTTTTCAGAGTGTTGATGTCAACTTTTGGACCCTACTTTTGCCCCTCTAATCCAAACAATGGCTTCCAGCCCTCAGCTCTTCAGCTGACACATCATTCATCTCAGCTTCATGCACTCCTGCCTGCATTAATGCCCTCCAGAAAGCAGAACGAGTAGGTTCCTGCATGTTTTTCTGGCCGTCCCTTCTCGGCCCACGACCCATGGGTTGGCCAAATGATTTTTTCACAGTTTTCAGCTCTGTGCTCCTCCTTGTGAACGCACAGCGAGCGCGCCCCTCAGCACATCTCTGCTCGCACTCCCACAGGGTCACCCAATGACCCTGTAAATCAGAGTCCTCCGATGTTATCTGTCGGGCTGTTTCTACACAAACTTCAAACAACGGTCTCGAGCCTTGCAAAGCTCTGACTCGATGCGCTTTCATTTTCTGACCTCCACCTCTGTCTAACAGTCTCGAAAATCGAGCATCTGTGGATTGTGATATTAAACTCGACGGATTCCATCCGTCAGCCAACCTTGCAACATAAGCTCCGAATCGTTCCGGCAAAACATCACGCTCTTTCTTCCTCATTTTACGCCTGCATACCGCGCTCTCAGCTACATTAATCAAGCGGTCTAGCTTGCACTCTGTCTGCGCATCAGATAACAACTGTTTTCGTTGTAAAAACTGTTTCTCTTTCTCCTGAACTTCCTCAACACATTTCTCCTTCTTTCTCTCAAACTTTCCTCGCAACCGGGACTCCTGCTCCACCGCCCCGTCAGCTACACTGCTCATTCTCACAAACTGAGCACCGAGCCGTCCATTCAACAAACAGGCGGTCCTCACATTCTTGTTTACTCCATTGAGCCTGTAATTGCATTTTCTGATTTTATGCTGAAGTCCTGTCACTGGTGCCATCTTTTTTTTTTTACCTCTATTGCCTGCAAAAGTGGTCAAAACATCACTCGGACTATCTGCTTTCAGAAAAATTGTTCTAACAACATAAGATGAGCTTCTTCACACCTCTTCAAAAACAATAAAAAAAAACAACTGGGATGGGACTTCTTCCCATCCCGGTACAACTTTTTCTCCGTTCAGCTCACGCCTCCTCAGGCGTCTGAATAAACTTTTTTTCTCTGTTTTAAACTCTCACACAAAGGCTCGGGCGTCCCCTCCACCTCTTAAACACAAAGCCAGGGTTGGATAACTCTTCCAACCCGGCACAACTATGCAACTCGCATCAACATTTCTCTCAACACTCTTTTTTTTTTCCCTTCGTTTGAATATGGTGCAGCCGTTCAGAATTATTTATTTAAATTCTTAACATCCCATCCTCGTCGCCAAAAATGTATTATGAAATTCTTTATCAAAAGGGCTCGTTGAACGGTCGGCA
>NC_056508.1:2121247-2124208 GCF_014905685.2 Nematolebias whitei | reverse complement strand
GAGTCGATCACGGCACAACGGTAAGCGAAAATAACTCGTTATCAACTAGAACTGCACGATCCTCACTCAAGCGGTGTCAACTCGCACTCGTGGGATGGAACAGCCTCCACATGAGCCGGTGTCCTTAATAAGGTTGTTAACTCACCGCCGCTCTAGACATGACGAGTCGATCACAAAGATGAACAGCCTCCATCCAACGGCGCTGCGTTGATGCTGGCGCACACACACAGCTGCCGGCGCTAACCAGCTCACATCGATATAATGTGGTCCGCAGGCTGGTTCGGGTAGAGGTCCTTCTCTCTCACAAGAAGCGACACCCGTCTCAACGAATCAAACGCGGGCAGCCGTCACCCACCGCGTCTCAGCGTTCGGCAGTTCACCGCAGCTTAAACGTGAAGCAGCTGAAAGAACCCGGTAATGAGTCCCGCCTACCTCCAGCGCGCGCCCCTCCAGAGAAAAACGTGTGCTCCCGCGGGGCTAGCAGCCTTCACTCCAACAGCACGGCGTTAATGAAGTCACGCCCTCCGCCTTTTCAACGTTCGCACAGTGACGTCAAACGCGCAGCCCCACCGCATCATCAGCTGTCACACGCTTCGCCTTCAGCACAAGTCTCGCCCTGGATCACACAGAAAACATTCCCGCGACGCATGACGGCGGTTGAGGGGCGGACTGCTGACAGCCGTACAAAACATGACACATCACTTAACGCACGTTCACCCTACGAACATTACGTAGAGTGGCTAAAACATGCTCGCCGTTTTTCAGATGGATGGACAAGGTTTTATGCAAATGGTACAAGTTACAGTTTGCAACCCGAACCCCTCCATTCAGAGGAGTTATAAAAACGGTCCTGTCATCATCAGACTAAATCTCATCCCTAAATGCAGAAGTCCAAGTGTTTCTGATAAAAGTAATCTACAGAGTCCCCCAACGGAGAGAAAACACAGGGTTTTTACTCACGGATCGGAGGGGTGAGACCGTTTTTGGATCTGTTGTATAACATCTAGAGAACGCATACCGATCATCCTAACACAGAGACGAGAGTTTTTTGTTTTACCTGGATGATCTGCTACTCCTGTCACTTCAGACAGGAGGCGCTGATGCAGGATCAGGTGTTGACATCACACCTGTTAAATCAGGGCTTCGCCATAAATTGGAAGAAAGCTCGATTTCCCGGCACAGACATTTGTTTTTCTGGGAGTGGAATTAAATTCAACCACCATGAAAGCTCGTTTATCACAAACTAGATTCGACACTTTTTTAAAGTCAACTCAGCCACGTAAGACCTGGCAAGTGATAACAGCTGTCTCCGTCATGAAGCTGTTGGGAATGATGTCACTCACACAGTGGTTCCGCTGGTTTGTTACACATGAGACGCCTACAGAGGTGGTTTTGCACGTCTGCATGTGGATCCAGTAAAACAAAACGACGGATGTTCATTGTTCATCCCTCTGTGAGAGCAGACCTCCGACTCTGGGGAAACACCTTGTTTTCTGTCAGAGGGAGTCCCCCTCAGCAGACCCACGTCACAGGGTCAGTCTTCACGGACGCGTCGCTGTCAGGCTGGGGGGGGGGGACATGCCTATCTCAAGCAGTAGGGGCGCTGTGGCCCCACTTCACATCAGCCCACATCAGTGTTTTGGAGTGTCGCACAGCACTGAATATGATTGAACACTTTGCTCCCGTGCTACAGAATCAACACGTGTTGATTCACACAGACAACATGATGACTGCTGCGTACATAACCATCAAAGGGTGTGCGTTCAGCCCAGATGTTACACATTGCGCGAAAGCTACTGTGTTGGGCTCATCAAAACCTGCTCTCTATTAGAGCGGTTTACATATCCGGTGTTCTGAACAGAGGGGCAGATGTGATGTCCAGGGGCGGCCCACGTCACGTGGACCAGACCCTCCATCCAGATCTGATGTTTTTCAGACGTAGCAGAAGTTGGCAAAGCAGCTGTGGACCTGTTTGCGACGCGAGAGAACGCTCAGTGTCAACTATGGTTTTCCCTGAGCCCGCGAGACGATCCATCGCTGGGGGGGGACGCATTTGCTCACAGCCCGTGGCCCAAAACGCTTTTGTACGTGTTTTTTCCCCCACCTCCTCTGTTTTTACGGTTCCTGAAC
Organism: Nematolebias whitei; assembly: GCF_014905685.2. Lineage (NCBI taxonomy): Eukaryota > Metazoa > Chordata > Actinopteri > Cyprinodontiformes > Rivulidae > Nematolebias > Nematolebias whitei. Next base: position 2,122,078 of record NC_056508.1, on the reverse strand, counting down.
CGAGTTCAGGAGGAGGGATTGACAGCTCTCCTGGTGGCTCCCGGCGTGTGAACGCACCATGGTTCCCAGGCCTGCACCGTCTGTTGTCGGGTCGCCGTGGAACTGCCGTGGAGGGAGGATGCTCTCATTCAGGCAGGAGGAGCGATCAAGAGTTACCCAGAAATAGGTCAGCACCTGTGGGTCTGGCCGCTGAGCGGTCCCACTTAGAGGATGGGTCTCCCTCAGGAGATAGTGTGCACAATTCAAGATTCACGTGCTGCATCTACCACAGTTCTGTACACATCAAAGTGGACGGCTTTTCAGCGCTGGTGTACAGAGAAGGTTTGGAGGCCACCTCATGCCTTTTAGGCGGCGTGTTGTTTTTCTACAACAGCTGATGGATAGGAAGTTGGCATTCAGTACGCTTTAACGTACATTGCAGTCACCTCTTCCTGCCACGAAGGTTTCGGAGACAGAACAGCTTTTAATCACCCGCTGATGAAGCGTTTTTTCTAAAAGGTGTTAAGAGACGCAGGCCTGTTTCACGTCCACTTGCTCCTCAGTGGGATTTTACGCTGGTCCTGCGAGCCCTGATCAAAGCTCCAATTGAGCCTCTGGATCAGGTTTTCACTTAAAATTCTTGTCTCTTTAAACAGCCCTGCTGCTGGCTTTAACACCCGCTAAGAGGGTAAGTAATTATCTGCCCTCTCTGTTGCTTCGTCATGCCTTAGAATTTAGGCTGACGGGCAGCTCAGCTGATTTAAGACCAACCCAGCTTTTATGCCTAAAACATCACGAGCTCTTTTAAATCAAGAGTGATATCGTTGGACGGGTTTCTTCCCCCCCCCCCCC
>NC_056508.1:2120557-2121147 GCF_014905685.2 Nematolebias whitei | reverse complement strand
CAATTGTTTGTGCATTATAGAGATGCTTCTGCAGGTCGCCCGTTATCCATCCAGCGCTTGTCACACTAGCTGTGTGAGGTTTTTTCTGAAGCCTACAGAGCATCAGATTTAGAGCCTCCTGTCAACCTCTAAGCACACTCGACCAGGGGTATCGCATCTTGGACTGCTCTGCATAAGGGTATGTCAATGCAGGAAATTTGCACTGCGGCTGCATGGTCAACACCCTGCTCATTTATTTGCTTTTACCTACGTGATGTAACGGCTCGTTCCATGACACATTCTGTCCTTAGTGCTCTAACAGAATGAATATTATTGTTCTCATGGAACTCTGTTTAAGCTCACTTTTGTCTGCATGCATTACAGTGTGAGATGTTGTTATCAGTCACAAGTCGTGTCTGTGATTTTGGTTCTTATGTCACTAATCAGTTCATGATTATTGTTACCAATCAGTTCATTTGATCAATAATCAATTCATGGACATTAATCTGTTTATACTGTTCAGCCATTAACCAGTTGGTTCATGCCCCCTCTCCACTTCTTTTCAACATCCTCTCCCCGTTGAAAGTTTTCCGGGGCGTTCATGTTTTGTC
>NC_056508.1:2117405-2120457 GCF_014905685.2 Nematolebias whitei | reverse complement strand
TGCCCCCCCCCCCCCCCTCTTTTCAACATCTTCTTCCTGTTGAAAGTTTTCCGGGGCATTCATGCTTTGTCAGAACGCATAGCTACACAACATGCGTCTGTGCATGGCACATAATTACGCGATGCGTAGTTATGCACACGGGGAGCTGAGTGACAAGACGTTTTTTGGGCAAGCTTCCGCTTCTTACTGTGTTCGAATGGACCCAGTGAGGCGAGGACCACATCCGCTTCGCCCTTAACCCATCAGCGACAGCCTTAAAGGGCGAAGCCTATATGACATAGAACGTTGGTTACGTACTGTAACCCCAGATTCTATGAATATAGGCGTAGCCCTTTAAGCGTCGGGCCTCACTGGCTCCTAAATGGCTGAAGAAAAAGCTATTTTGGGAGTCGATTTCCCGCTCTTAACGTAATTTATACGGACCGGGTGGGGCCCACACAGCAGGCGGGCGTGGACTAAATTTTTTCAGTGCTTATGCTCTGCATAACGGGATAAACCCATCAGCGACAGCCTTAAAGGGCTACGCCTATATTCATAGAATCTGGGGTTACAGTACGTAACCAACGGTTTAGCAGGTGTAACGTTAATGTTTTGGTCTGTACAACTGCTTCCTGTCTGGAACGAGCTAATAAAAGCAGATCGTTCAGATAAAAAAGGATTCTCATCCCTGCCATGTGTAACGACTGCAGAGCCGGTTCCACTCATTTTGAGAACGTGTGCGGAACGAGGGTATAACCGAACTGTAGCCTGTTGTACTAATACGGAATCCCCTGGAAAGAGAAACGCAGGAATTTCTTGTGTTTCGGAATGATGGAAATGTGAAAATATGCGTCCTTCAGATTTATGGAGGTGAACCAGTCGTTCTGGTGAACATTCTCCAGCAGCTGTTTGGTTGTCAGCATGTGGAATTGTCTCTCCATGATCAATTTGTTGACCATGGACTGGTTGAGAATGGGTCTCATCCCTCCGGTTTTTGTCGGAACCAGGAAGTAATGGGAGTAAAACCCCATGTTTTCCTCTCCGTTGGGAACTCTGGAAATCCCGTTGTTCATCAGGAATTCCTGAACTTCTGACTGGAGAGATGAGCTCTGTTCTGGAGATGACAGAACCATCTCTATAATCCCTCTGAATGGTGGGGATTGAGCTGCGAACTGCAGCATGTAACCCCTGCTGATCAGACGGTCCATCCATCTGTCCAAAAAACACACTCGCTGCCACTCTGAGTAACGCTCGAAGAGCAGGCACGCGTTATGTGTTGTGTCATGTTTCTCATGGACGTCAACCAGGCTTAAAAAAAAACTACCGCCGTCACCCGCTCCGGAGATTCTCCGGGGGGTACCCATGGGGGGCTCCAACAGAAAGGGCTGTATGTGCGCTGCCCAGGCTGCCTGCGGTCTCACGTTAGAGCTGAGGTGAGCCGGCACGCACTGAGAGGAGGCGTGGGCGCTTTTGAACAAGACGCCGTTTCGGTGGAGGCTGCAGCTGTCATGGAGAAACACGTTTACTCCCGCTGCTCGGTGAGTGGGCACAAGCATCAGAAAATAACACGGGCTCTGGCTGAGAGCTAGGGATTTTATCGGATTCGGTCTGCTGAAAAAAACATCATTTTAGCTGACGTGGCAGACGAGTGTTTTGTGAGATTTACCAAACTGCGGTGCCTTTTAAAACGCTGTTTAGAGGTTACCGGCTCGTTCTGTGTGGAGAATGTGTGAAGAGAGGCAGCTGTGAGATCAGTTGATCTGACAGTCAGGCTGGAATCGGATAAAACTTTACTCTCAGAGATGTTTCTGTTTTATTTCAAAACATACGTCATCTAAAAACACACACATTCCCCTCAAGGAGCTGTTCCCTGGTGGAGGGGGCCGGCGGAGGAGTGGAGCGTGAAGTCGTTGCCGCAGCTGTGGAGTGCCTCTGCTGCTGTTGCTGACCACGGCGGTCCCTCCAGTGGCCGAAGGAGCAGGAGGAGGACTGTGACGTCACCAGATGGTGTACCGTCTCTGAGACCTCCTCGGACCTCTGCGATTTCTCAAGGATTATCCTGGTCAGGGTGACGAGCCGGGGCGGAGCCAAACTTTCTCGTCAGATCATCTGATCGGGGCGGAGGAAGGCGAGAGATGGAAAGTCCCTTTGTGTCAGCAGTCTCCTGGATTATGTCAGGCAGCTCCGCGAGGAGGGTGCCAATGGCTAGGAGTGGTGTGATGACCGACATGGGAAGACCCGGGGTGGCTGAGCATCCGCTCGCTTCCCCTTCTTCCGTCACTACACTCTCCTGGAGGGAGGGGGCAGCGGGGCTGCTGCTAGCATTGCCTTTTTCGGCGGAATCATCCAATTCACTGTGCGGAAAAATGTTAGAAAAGGCGATGGCATCGTCCAGCGAGTAGTGGCCCGTCATGGAAAAAAAAAACTCCTCGGCACTTGCCTTGAACAAGGCTGCTCGTCTCCGCTTCTCCTCGGGAGGGAGGAGCTCACAGGGATAGCAGGAGGTGGTGAGGTCAGTGCGGCGGGGACCAGGCATCCTTCGTCGATGTTGCTGTACATCTTTTCTTCTTCGTTCTTCTGACAGTGCTAGCTAGCTGGCTGAAGAAAAAATGGGAGCCAATTGCCTGGTCTCACCGTAATTTATACGGACCGGGGGTGGGGCCCACACAGCCGATGGGCGCAGACGAAAGTTTTCAGTGCTGCGCTGCGCGCAACGGGATAAACCCACTAGCGATGGCCTTAAAGGGCGAAGCCTATACGAAATAGAACCATTTGTGTCAACGCGGATCTTTTCCTCTAAGTAACATATGAAAAAACCTACGTTTCCCCCTACCATGTCGCTGTAAATAGGGCCTTAATTTCTTAAGCCTGGTATCCACAGGTCTGGTTCTTGTTGTAGCCTGTTGTGTCCGGTTCTAGTGGGACCTCTATTTTTGTGTCTCCACTTTGCCTATAGTTCCCGTTTAGTGGGCGGATTGTTCACCTCTAGTGGGCGGATTATTAATATCAACGCACCTTACCAGCTGGTGGCGGTAGTGCTACATTAAGCTCTTTTCTAAGCACCACTAACATG
>NC_056508.1:2098838-2117305 GCF_014905685.2 Nematolebias whitei | reverse complement strand
GTGCAGTGGATGCAGGGCTGTCTCCACACACTTTGAGAACGTACGAGGCGCGAGGGAGTACCCGAAAGGCAGCCTGTTGTACTGATACTTCATCCCTTGAAAGGCGAAACGCAGAAATTTTCTGTGTTTTGGGATGATTGGTATGTGAAAATAAGCATCTTTTAAATCGATGGAGACAAACCAGTCGTTTTTCTGGATGTTGTCCAACAGCTGTCTGTTCGTCAACATGTGAAAAGGTCTGTTCATGATCGCTTTGTTGAAAGCTGACAGATCCAGAATCGGTCTCATCCCTCCGGTCCTTTTGGGGACCAGGAAGTACCGTGAGTAAAACCCTGTGTTTTCCTCCTCGTTGGGAACTCTTGAGATTACACCTTTTATCAGAAGCTCTTGGACTTCTGCATTTAAGGCTGAGACTTGGTCTGGTGATGACAGGACCGTCTCTATAACTCCTCCGAACGGAGGGGGTCGGGTTGCAAACTGCAGCGTGTAACCCTTGCATAACACTCTGTCCATCCATCTGTCCGGTGAGCATGTTTTTAGCCACTCTGCGTGACGTTCGTGGAGTGGACGTGCGTTTAAATGATGTGCCGTGTTTTGAACGGATGTCATCCAAACCTCCGCCTCGACCGCCGTCATGCGTCGCGGAAATGTTTTCCGCATGACCCAAGGCGAGGCTTCCTCGAAAGGGCTGTTCTGCGCGCGCCCGTGCGCTGTGTCTGGATCGCGAGCCAACCTTCATGTCCGGGCGGGGCGGTGTGCGCTGAGGCGAGGCGTGTGTCAGCTGATGACGTCGAGAGGCTGCACGTTTAACGTCGCTGTGCGAACGTTGAGAGGTGGAGGGCGTGACGTCATCAACGCCGTGCTGTCGAAGTGAAGGTTGTGAGCCTCGCGGGAGCGCACGTTTCCTCTGGAGGGACGCGCGCCGCTCTCGCTGAGGGCGGGGCCCGTCATTGGATTCATTCAGCTGTCTCACGCTTATGCCGCCGTGAGCTGCCGATCGCTGAGACGCGATGGATGACGGCCGCTCGCGTTCATTCAGGAGAGGCGTGTGTTGTTTTCGCTGAGAGCGGGGACGTCCACCGGACCCGGCCTGCGGTCCCACATTTATCCCGATGTGAGCCGGTGAGCGCCGGGCAGCTGTGCGTGCATCATCAACACAGCGCCGTTTGGATGGAGGCTGCTTGTCTCGCTCGGATGCGCGTTTAACACCGTTTGGGTGGTGATCGTGCGGGTCTGATTGACAACAAGTTATTTCGCTTACCGTGGTGTCACGTGAGCGTCTGGGCATGTGAAGGAGCGGCGGTGGGTTTAAAAAACCTTTATTTAAGGCCACCGGCTCTCTCTGTGTGGAGGATGTGTGTGTAGCGGCTGTGAGCTCATCCGAACTTACAGACTGGCTAAAAACAGGCATTTTGATCTTTGAAAAATCATTTATTTCACTTCCTGTTTCATTCATACACACATCCTCCGCAGACCGTCATTTCTTAAACCTTCTCCCTCGTGAGCTCTGCGGTTTGTTTGCCCCGAGCGCCGTCTGCAGGCGATCTCTGGGGAAACGCTGAAGTGCAGGCTGCCGGACTGAGGAGGGGTGGTCTCTGGCGGGCGGGGCTGGTGGTGGGGCTGGACGAGACGAAGCTGCTGCTGCCGTGGAGCGTCGATGTTTCTGCCTCTGCTCCCGACGATCTCTCCAGCGGGCTGGGGGACGGGATGAGCCGCGCGGCTTGATGAGATGGCGTACCGCTTCCGACATCTCCTCCGACTGCTTCGAATTTGTGAGCATGGTCGTCAAGCTGCTTCCGAACAACGCGTCCGATGAGATGGGACCCTCCATCAGGTCCTTGTGCAGCTTTTCCGGCAGCAATGGAGAGTGACGGAGCCAGATGGAACGTTGGATTACCGTCATCCACGCTGCAATCCTCGACAGGCAAACCGTGGAAGCGGCGCACATGTTGAGGACGGCGTCTGCCGATTTACACAGGGAGCTCTTTGTCTCCTCCGGCAGGTCTGAGGCCTCCAGCCTTTTCGACATGCTAAATGCTAACAGCGCCACGTTGTTGTTAGCCGCGGCCGCCTGAAAAGCACACTGGTGGGCTCTGTTGGAGAGCGCGGTCGCCACCTGGTCGTGTTTCCCCGGAGGGACGGGACGCTTCTCCAGCCTGGACATCTTCGCTCCGAAGGCTTCCGCGAGGCTTGGCTCAAGGGGGGGTACCGAGGGATAGCCCCGCTCGGTGAACCCCTCCACTCTGGTGATGGGGGCGTAAGTGGAGACGGGCGCCCTTAACCTACCAGGACCGGCTGCGGCCTCGTTCCAGTACGCTGTCACCGCTGGAAAACGAGGCCAAATGGGATCAGGACGGCGAGCCGGCGTGGAGCCAAACCTTCCCGCAAGATCATCCGATCTGAGCGGGGGGGGTGAGGGGACGGAGAGCCCCTTTACGCTAGCAGCTTCCCGGATAATGGCGGGCAGCTCCGAGAGGAGCGCGCCCACGGCAGGGAGCGATGTTGTCGCTGAAGCGGGAAACCCCGGGGGAGTCGAGCATACGCTCGGCCTCCCTCTTTCCAACACTGCACTCCCCGGGAGGGAACGAGCGTCGGGGCTGCTGCTAGCGTCACCGGTCCCAGAGGAATCATCCGATTCACTCCGAGAGCCGGCGTCGAAGAAATCCATGGCGTCGTCCAGCGAACAGTCTCCCGCCACGGACAGGCAGTCCTCGATGGTAGCCTTAAACAAGGCTGCTCTCCTCTGCCTTTCCTCCGGTGGAAGTTCGTCACAGAGGCTGCAGGAGGAAGCGCGAGCGACGTGGCGGGGACCCAGGCATCCCTCGCAGGTGTCATGCCGGTCGAAGCTAAGCAAGTAGCCGGTCTTGCAGGAGGGACACAAGCGGATGGTGCTGGAGCTGGACATCTCGACAAAAGGTCAGTTGTTCTTTTATTGTATTAGCTTGCTGAAGAAAAATGGGAGCAGATTACCCGCTCTTAATGTAATTTATACGGATCGGGTGGGGCCCACACAGCAGGTGGGCGTGGACTAATTTTTTCAGTATGATGCTTGCGCATAACGGGATAAACCCACTAAGCGACAACCTTAAAGGGCGAAGCCTATATGAAATAGAACAAATGTTTTTAAGTTTTTACAAAGAATATTTCAAATTTTATAATATGGGTTAGGATCTGAAAAAAGTTTAATGTTGAAATGTCTAGGAATTCAGATTTTTTTGTATCTAAAAAAGTTAAGTCAGGTCCTCTGGACAAATTAAAAAAAAACTTGTTGAAACTTTTGTCTTTAATCCAAAAAACTAAGTTCAGTCTTATGCATAGCAAAATATAGGGCAACATAATTTCAGTTTATGTGATTTGAGGACGGATTATTGCACCACAGAAGAAAGATTTATGTAGGTATTCAGTTAGACGTGTGCAAACAACATGCATTCAAAGTGCGCTCAATTGAACTCAGTCTTGGTGGTTTGCGTTAATCAGGTGGTGGTGGCCTGGGATGGTATCAAAATTCCCGGCCTGGATTATTGTCCCAGTCCGCCCCTGTGTGGATGTACTCGGTGGTGTAGATGTACTCGGAGCTGGTGTGGTCTGGAAGGGTCAGAAGCGGGGAGGATTGGACAGTCAAAAGCAGAATCTGGCGAACCTTCATGTTCAGTGGGACTTTCTGCATCAAAATAAGAGTGGAAAAACAGCAACAGAGTACAGTTAGCAATGATGCTAACTAATGACGACGTAACCGTGTCAGCCTCGTTTGTTCAGAGTACTTTCAGAAAACGCAAAGAAACGGTTGCATGAGGAAAAGGAAATATGCTTAAAGTAAATAAAATACACTCACCATCAACTATTAGTTTTTTAAGCTTTCCTCTTTGCTTTGATGTGCGATGGAAGCCCTGCACCGCCATCTGCGCAGACACCTCTTGAAAAATCTTTTCATTTCGTTTCGTTCCATCTAGCTCGCGCTGCACTTGTTCATCGGCCAGCAAACAGAGAAATGCCTGAACTTCAGCATTCGACCACGGTTGTGCCATGATTATTTGTTTTACCTTATAAAATATTCCAAAATAAGCTCCTCCGATTTCTTGTTGTCTGTTATGCGGGTGAAAAAGAAAATGGTGGATTGTGATTTCCGGTGGAAGACTGAATCTCCGCCCTCCACCAATGAATACGCCCCCTGACCAATCAGTGACCTACAGTGCGCTGATGTCACAACTAGACCCTAAAAGAACCAGACCTGGGACCTCAGTGATTTAGGTCCCAAAAATGGGGTGGGTTCCACCACTAGAGGCATTGTTGATAAAACCCGCAATCGGCCACAACTAGTTACATAGGAGTACCAAAGGGCCCCGTGGATAAGGGGCTTTAGAGAACACCAAACCTCACTTTGTAGCAGCTACCAAGTAATTTTAACACTTATCAGTTCTCTCCCACTGTGAGTCAACAAAGATATCTGCATATCTAAGCTCAGCTTTGTAATTCAAATAGTCTTCAGGTGCAGCAAGCAGTGGGGCACTCAAGTGACGGAAAAGAAGACGGGGTATCATTAAGGTGCAGAGCAGACTGGGAGGAAAAAACAGGCAGCTATATAAACTGTAGGTAGAGTATAATAATAATCTTTTTTTTATTTTATTTAAAAAGCGCCTTTCATGACACCCAAGGACACTTTACAGTAAGAACAAAGATCAACAGGAATAAAGAATATAAAATACATACAGCAGAGTTAAGGATAAGCGAGTCTAAAGAGATGTGTTTTCAGAGCAGTCTTGAATATAGAAAGAGAGGTGGTATAGTATAGTAGAGTATAAGACTATATTGTAGAGTATAAGACTATATTGTTTTATATCGATATAGTCTTATTTTATATCGTGAATTAAATTATATAGATATTTAAAAATATCAATACATCGCCCAGCCTTGGTGGGTAATGACATCGTGACCTAGAGGGGCGTGATTGGGAGGAATGGCCTCTCAGATCTGACTTCTGTGCTAGTCATAGTTTGTCCATCACAAACACCATGTTCGAACATTAGGGTGTCCATAAGTGCACTTGGCACCAGGACGCCCTAGGTCTTAGATTGATGATTGACTTTGTAGTCGTGTTATCTGATTTGCAGCCGTTTGTTTTGGACACTCTGGTGAAGAGAGGAGCTGAGCTGTCAACTGATCACCACCTGGTAGTGAGTTGGATTAGATGTCGAGGGAAGACGCCGGACAGACTGGGTAGACACAAATGTCTAGTGAGTGTCTGCTGGGAATGCCTGGCAGAAGAACCTGTCAGAGAGATCTTCAACTCACACCACTGGGAGAGCTTTAACCACATCCCAGCTGAGGTGGGGGACATAGAGTCTGAGTGGGCCATATTCCAAGCTTGGCTTGTTAAGGTAGCTGCCTTGAGCTGTGGCTGCAAGGTTGTTGGTGCTTCTCGCGGTGGCTATCCACAAACTCAGTGGTGGACACCCTGTGTTAGGGAGGCTGTCAAGCTGAAGGAGTCGTCTAGGGCTGAAACGATCCCTCGACTCATTCGAGGACCTCGATTACAAAAAATCCTGGAGGCAAATTTATCTGCCTTGAAGCTTCGTTAAACTGTTCACTTTCATTTTTCTAGCCGGAAGGTTTTTGTGTTACACAACGCTAGCGCTTCCGGTAGCGCTTCCGCTATTGCCTGTCACGCGCGTATGTGTTTGCAGCTATGGAGGGAAACGGAGAACAGCCCAGAAAACGACAGAAACTATCCAAAGTTTGGGAACAATTTAAATTAAACAGAAAAAAATAACAGCGCAATGCATCCACTGCAAAGCCGAACTCACATTCAACAACAGCACGTCGTCGATGTTGCAGCATCTGAAAACACCCGCTGTATGAATCAAACTCGTCCGCAGCTGAGAACAGGTATCATTTATGTTCTCTTTGCAAAATACGTGAACCTAAATGTATGATAATCTGTCATGTTAGTCATGTAAAATGAGGCATATTTTTGCTAACATAACGTTACACTACATCTACCTGGCAGGGTAGCTTGAGTGAGAAAGAAAGAAAGAAAAAAAAACTGCAGGACTTGATGCACGTTTGTTAACGATAAAAGCAGCAACAGACTGACGCATTTATTTATTGCTGTACTTCCATCCTGCCTCTGAGATATTTAGGGTGAATATTTTGTGTAAATGTATTTACACAAGGTAGTAGGATTTATTATTTTCTTGCTACTGCTGTTTATGACTTGAAAACTGGGAGTAATCTACATTTATTACTACTGTTGTCATATTTGTTTATAGCTAAGCAATCAAGACAAATAATAGTCTTAATAAAAAAAAGCAAAGTATTTTTAACATTTACAATTACAAGTTAAGTCTGCAGAACTCAAATGTACAAACTTTTACATTATCTATCTTACTTACTTAGGTCGTTTTCACACCTGATAGTCTGGTAGACTCGGTTCGGTTCGGGACCAATATTCATGACCTTTTGTTACATTTGAGCTGGTGCGTTTGCATTCACACTGCACTGTGCAGTCGAGTCAACCTGTTGAACCAACCTGTTCCCCCGCTCGCCTGTGGGGGCGCTGCACCAAGAACTACTGAAAGAAACAACAAAAACCTCTGAAGACACGTTTTCTTCTTCTTCTTCTGTAAATAAAAATAAAAACGAAGTGGCATCAAGTTTTAGCAGTTTTAGGAGTTATATTTTGTTATTTTTCAAAAATGGACTCAGCATGAGCAGAAGATGAGACAGAAGACCATGGAGAATATTGTTTTTCACACAAGTCAGCTGACGGCTCCATATAAGAGAAATGTGTGTTTGTTTACCCTGTGGAGCGGGGCTCGGTCTGTTTACATTCACACTGCACTCGAACCGCGCTGGAGTTCTCTTCTACCGGACCGAGACCTAGGTTTTAGCCAGGGCCAGAGTTCACCTTTTTGTTCCGTGACAGAGTTAGATGGCACGTTCACACCTCCCTAAACGAACCGTACTTTGTAGGAAAACGAGCTGGAGTTTGATTAAAGCGGACTAAACAGGGCTGGTGTGAATGCACCCTTAATTTCTAACATATAAAGATTCCATTCAGTTTTCCAATCCATAAAAAATATTTTACAGCATTTAGATTTTAGAACACACATAAATAAAAACATTTTAATTTTATCCATTTAGATTAATGGTTAAAAATAATTCAGTGACAGAGGGTTTTTATTTAAAACATCCTCAAACCTCACACATGAATAAAAGCTTAAAATGCATAAATCAAATACAACTGACACTAATGTTACTTTGATTGCAGCAGGTCATCAAAGTGTAGATTACCCCTTAACAATATTACATAATTTTATAATATCCAATGAAGTACACTTGAAAATGTATTAAGGCATAGCTATGAACAAACAAATAATAATTTTATTGTACTTCTTTTCAGTAAATCCCAGAGTCACACATTGGCCAGCTTTGTGCAAAGGGCACCAGGATGTTCAGTTCTGCAAGCAGCAGACTTCACCAACAGCATTTTAAATATGATCATCACGGACATGCGGCCGCTGTCTGTGGTGGAAGATGAAGGCTTCCAGAAAATGATCTCAACCTTCAATCCAAATTACGTCCTTCCCTCCAGATCCTACTTTATAAAAATGGTGGAGAAAAAGTATGAAGAAATCAAAGACAATCTGAAAAACACACTGAAAGAGACTGACAGCATTGCTCTCACAACCAACATTTGGACAAGTGTTGCCACAGAGGCATATCTTGGGGTGACGTGCCACTTTTTTGGGGAGGACTGGAAAATGGAGTCCCACAGTCTGACAACAATGCCGCTTGAAGAAAGACACACAGCAGCAAATATTGCAGAGTGGCTTGAGGATGTGCCTTGTGCACCAAATATGTAAATGACAATAGAAACTTTGATCCTTGAAAACGCACAAGTGGATTTTGTTGTACCTCAGACTTTCAAGTTGAATTTATAAAGGGCAGTGTTTACCGTTTTTGCTTTAATTTGTTTTCTATTTCATGTTAATGTACTTTTTTCACTTCTCTTCTGTTTTCACATTTTAGAAAAAAAAAAGTTTTGCTACACTTCAGAGAAATGGAGGTTCAACATGTTATTACATTTTAAAAGAAAATATTTTTAAAAGAGGATTTAAATGGATTATTTACTTAATGTTCTTTTTTGTGTATTTAAATGAGTGGTTACTGCAGAACCTGACAAATTTTGTTTTCAATTACTCGATTAATCGCAAGAATATTATATAGATTCCTCGATTACTAAAATATTAGTTTACAACAGCCCTAAAGGAGTCCTATCGGGCCTTGCTGGCCAGTGGCACTCTGGAGGCAGCTGAGGTGGGTCAAGCATGTCTGCAGCCTTGTCTGTTGCTGAGGCAAAAGCTTGGATGTGGGAGGAGTTCGGTGAGACCTTGGATAGAGACTCTCTGTCAGCTCCAAGGAGATTCTGGCAAACCGTGAGGTGGATGAGGAAGGGAAATCAGCACTTTACTAACACTGTGTTCAGTGAAGGAGGGGTGCTGTTGACCTCAACCAGTGATGTCATCAGGAGGCGTATGGAATATTTCTCGGACCGTCTCAGTCGTACCAGGACGTCTTCCATGGAGGAAGCTGAGTCGGGGAACTTTGGGGTTGATCCGTCCATAACCGTGGCTGAGGTCGCCAAGGTAGTTAAAAAGTTCCGAGGCAGCAAGGCTCTGGGAGTGGATAAGATTCACCCTGATTTCCTTAAGGCTATGGATGTTGTGGGGCTGTCTTGGTGAAAAGTCTTTGCAACGTCGCTTGGACATCAGGGGCAGTGCCACTGGATTGGCAGACTAGGATGATACTTGCCCTCTTCACAAAGGTGGACTGGAGGGTGTGCTTCAGTTGTATGGGCATCACTCTCCTTAGCCTCCCTGGTAAGGTCTATAAACGAGTCCGATCGTTGGTTGAACGTCAGATCCAGGAGGAACAATGTTGATTCCGTCCTGGCCATGGAACACTGGATCAGCTCTTTACCCTAACCGGTGTCCTTGAGGGGTCATGGGATTTTCCCCATCCAGTCTACGTTTTTTTTTTTTTGGACTTGGAGAAGGCATTCAACCGTGTTCCTCGGGGTACACTGTGGGGGGGGCACTCCATGAGTATGGGATTGGGGGCCCGTTGTTACGGTCTGTTCAGTCCCTATACAAGCGGTGCAAGAGTTTGGTTTGCATTGCTGGCAGTAAGTTGGACCCCTTCAAGGTGGGAGTTGGACTCCGCCAGGGCTGCCTGTTTTCACAGATTCTGTTCATATCTTTTATGGACAGAATTTCTCGGTGCAGAAAGCTGGTGGAGGGTTTCCTGTTCAGTGGCCTCAGGATTCCATCTCTGCTCTTTGCAAATGAAGTGGTCTTGTTGGCGTCATCGTGCCATGATCTTCAGCTCTCACTGGAGCATTTCGCAGCTGAGTGTGAAGCGGCTGGGATGCGAATCAACACCTCCAAATCTGAGGCCATGGTCCCCAACCTGAAAGGGGTGCATTGCTCTCTTCAGGTCGAGGGTGAGGTTCTGCCTCAACTGGAGGAGTTCAAGTATCTCAGGGTTTTTATTCATGAGTGATGGAAAATGGAGCGTGAGATTGACGGACGGATTGGTACAGCATCTGCAGTGTCACGGACTATGTACCAGTCCGTTGTGGTCAAGAGAGAACTGAGTTGTAAGGCAAAGCTCTCTGTTTACCAGTTGGTCTGCATTCCTACCCTCACAAATGGTCACGAGCTCTGGGTAGTGACTGATAGAATGAGATTGCGGATACAAGTGGTTGAAATGAGTTTTCTCCGCAGGGTCGCTGGACTCTCCCTTACAGATAGAGTGAGAAGTTCAGTTATCTGGGAGAGACACAGAGTAGAACCACTACTTGTCCACTTCGAGAGGAGCCAGTTTAGGTGGTTTGGCTATCTGGTAAGGATGCCCCCATGGCGCCTCCCTAGGGAGGTGCTTCAGGCATGTCCGACTGGGAGGAGATGCTGGGGAAGACCCAGGACACGCTGGAGAGACTATTGACCTGGGAACGCCTTGGAATCCTCCCAGAAGTGCTAGAAGAGGTGGCTGTGGAAAGAGATGTCTGGGTCTCCCTGCTCAAGCTGCTGCCCCGGTGACCCGACTTCGGAACAAGCGGAAGATAATGGATGGATGGATGGATGGATGGACAATCTAATGGAGCTAAAAGGTTTCAAACATAAACTAGCACTAGGTATGCAGAAGTAGTTGTTTTGAAAAAAATATAATGGAAAATTAACTAGAGAAATTGAATTTCCTGCGAAAATGCAGTGTAAATGCTTATTCCTGAAACATTCTGAATAAGTTGAACCCAGATTGAAAAGGTTTAATTGCAAAACTTACCAGTAGGGATGCACGGTACTGGTTCTATTTTGTATAGGCTTCGCCCTTTAAGGCTGTCGCTTAGTGGGTTTATCCCGTTATGCGAAGCATCACACTAAAAAAAAAATTTAGTCCACGCCCACCTGCTGTGTGGGCCCCACCCGATCCGTATGTTACATTAAGAGCGGGTAATCGGCTCCCATTTTTTTTCAGCAAGCTAACAACACTGACCTTCAACAAGATGTCCAGCTCCAACACCATCTGCTTGTGTCCATCCTGCAAGACCGGTTACTTGCTTAGCTTTGACCAGCACGACACCTGCGAGGGATGCCTGGGTCCCCGCCACGCCGCCCGCGCTTCCTCCTGCCGCCTCTGTGACGATCTTCCACCAGAAGAAAGGCAAAGGAGAGCAGCCTTGTTTAAGGCTAACGTCGAGGACTGCCTGTCCGTGGCGGGAGACTGTTCGCTGGACGACGCAATGGACTTCTTCGACGCCGGCTCTCGGAGCGAATCGGACTGTTCCTCTGGGACTGGTGACGTTAGCAGCAGCCCTGATGCTCGCTCTCTCCCGGGGAGCGCAGTATTGGAACGAGGGTGGCCGAGCGGATGCTCGGCCCCTCCGGGCTTTCCCGCCTCAACGGCCACATCGCTCCCTGCCGTCGGCGCACTCCTTTCGGAGTTGCCCGACATTATCCTGGAAGGTGCTGACATGAAGGGACTTTCCGTTCCTTTACCCCCCCCCCCCGCCCCGCCCGCCCAGATCGGATGATCTTGCAGGAAGGTTTGGCTCCACGCCGGCTCTCCGTCCTGATCCCATCTGGCCTCGTTTTCCAGCGGTGACGTCGTACTGGAACAAGGCCGCAGCCGGTCCTGGTAAGCTGAGAGCGCCCGTCTCCACTTTCGCTCCCATCACCAGAGTGGACGGGTTCACCGAGCGGGGCTATCCCTCGGTACCCCCCCTTGAGCCAAGCCTCGCGAAAGCTTTCGGAGCGAAGCTGTCCAGGTTGGAGCAGCGTCCCGTCCCTCCTGGGAAACACGACCAGACCGTTACCACGCTCTCCAATCGAGCTCATCAATGTGCTTTTCAGGCAGCCGCGGCTAACAACAACGTGGCGCTGCTAGCATACAGCGTGTCCAAGAGGCTGGAGGCCGCAGACCTGCCTGAGGAGACCAAGAGCTCCCTCTGTAAGGCAGCCGACGCCATCCTCAACATGTGTGCCTCTTCTGCAGTTTGCCTGTCGACGATTGCAGCGTGGATGACGATGATTCAGCGATCCACCTGGCTTCATCACTCCCCCTCGCTGCCGGAGAAACTGCACAGAGACCTGATGGAGGGCCCCATCACGGCGGACGCACTGTTCGGGAGCAGCTTCAAAGCCATGCTGGCAAACTCCAAGCAGTCGGAGGAGGTGTCGGAGGCTGTGCGCCACCTCATCAAGCCGCGCGGCTCATCCCACCCCCCGGCCCGCTGGAGAGACCATCGTGAGCAGAGGCAGAAGCAACGACATTCCACGGCTGCGGCGTCGTCGTCTCGCTCAGCTCCACCACCAGCCCTGCCCATCAGAGACCAGCCCTCTTCATCCCGGCAACCAGCAGTTCAGCGTTTCCCCAGAGATCGCCTGCAGACGGCGCCCTGGGCCAACAAATCGCAGAGCTCACGGGGGAGAAGATTTAAAAAATGACGTTCTGCGGAGGGTGTGTGTAAAAGTGACAGGAAAGTTGAAACAAATCATCATTCAATGATCAAAGTGTCTGTTTTTAGCCAGTCTGTAAGCTCGGATGAACTCAGAGCAGCTGTGCACACATCCTCCACACATAACGAGCCGGTGTCCTTAAGTAAAGTTTTTTTTAAACTCACCGTCGCTCCAAGACATGACGAGACGCTCACACGACACAATGGTAAGCGAAATAACTCGTTGTCAACCTGAGCTGCACGTTCCTCACCCAAGCGGTGTCAAACGCGCACTTGCGCGATGCAAACAGCCTTCATCCAAATGGCGCTGCGTTGATGATGGTGCACACACAGCTCCCCGGTGCTCACCGGCTCACATTGGCATAAATGTGGGACCGCAGGCCGGGTCCGGTGAAGGTCCTCGTTCTCAGCAAGAGCGACACACGTCTCACCGAAGTAAACGCGTGCGGCCGTGACGCGGGCAGCCTTCACCCACCGCGTCTCAGCGCTTGGCTGCTCACGGCAGCATAAGCGTGAGACAGCTGAACGAACCCAGTGACGAGTCTCGCCTTCAGTGAGAGCGGCGCGCATCCCACCAGAGAAAACGTGTGCTCCCGCGGGGCTCGCAGCCTTCACTCCAACAGCACGGCGTAGATGAAGTCGCGCCCTCCGCCTCTCAGTGTTCGCACAGTGACGTCGAACGCGCGGCCCCACGGCGTCATCAGCTGTCACACGCTTCGCCTCAGCACACACCGGCCCACCTGGACATGAAGGTTGGTCCGTGGTCCGAACGCAGCGCACGGGCACGTTCAGAGCCCTTTCAAGGAAGCCTCGCCTTTGGTCACGCGGAAAACATTCCCGCGACGCATGATGGCGGTCGGGGCGGAGGACTGGATGACATCCGTACAAAACATGACGCATCACTTAAACGCACGTCCACTCCACGAACGTTACGCGGAGTGGCTAAAAACATGCTTGCCAGACAGATGGATGGCCAGGGTGTTATGCAAAGGTTACACGTTGCAGTTTGCAACCCGACCCCCTCCGTTCGGAGGAATTTTAGAGACGGTCCTGTCATCACCAGACCAAATCTCATCCCTAAATGCAGAAGTCCAAGAGCTTCTGATAAAAGGAGTAATTTCCAGGGTTCCCAACAGAGAGGAAAACACAGGGTTTTACTTACGTTACTTCCTGGTTCACAAACGGACCGGAGGGATGAGACCGATTTTGGATCTGTCAGCTTTCAACAAGGCAATCATGGACAGACCGTTTCACATGTTGACAACCAGACAGCTGTTGGACAACATCCAGAGAAACGACTGGTTTGTTTCCGTCGACCTAAAAGATGCTTATTTTCACATACCGATCATCCCAAAACACAGAAAATTCCTGCATTTCTCCTTTCAAGGGATGAAGTATCAGTACAAAAGGCTGCCGTTCGCGTATTCCCTCGCGCCTCGTACGTTCTCAAAGTGTGTGGAGACAGCCCTGCATTTGTTACGCAGAGCAGGGATGAGAGTTTTGTTTTACCTGGACGACCTGCTGCTGCTGTCACGCTCCAGACAGGAAGCAGTGATGCAGGCTCAGGCGCTGACATCACACCTGTTAAATCTGGGCTTCGCCATAAATTGGAAGAAAAGCTCGATTTTCCCGGCCCAGACAATTGTTTATCTGGGAGTGGAATTAAATTCAACCACCATGAAGGCTCGTTTATCACAAACGAGAATCGACACTTTAAAAGACCAGCCCTGTCTCGTAAGACCTGGCAGAGTGGTAACAGCTGTTTCCGTCATGAAGCTTTTGGGAACGATGTCATCAGCTCACACAGTTGTCCTGCTGGGTTTATTACACATGAGACGCCTCCAGAGGTGGTTTGCGCGTCTGTGTGTGGATCCAGTAAAACAAAAGAGACGGATGATCACTGTTCCTCCCTCCGTGAGAGCAGACCTCCGACAATGGGGAAACACCCTGGTTCTGTCGGAGGGAGTTCCCGTCAGCAGACCCACGTCACACGTGTCAGTCTTCATGGACGCGTCGCTGTCAGGCTGGGGGGGGGGGCATGCCTATCTCAAGCAGTAGGGGCGCTGTGGCCCCATTACACATCTGCCCACATAAATGTTTTGGAGTGTCGCACGGTGCTGAATGTGATTCAACACTTTGCTCCCGTGCTACAGAATCAACACGTGTTGATTCACACAGACAACAAGGTGACTGCTGCGTACATAAACTGGCAGGGGGGGTGTGCGCTCAGCCCAGATGTTACACATTGCGCGAAAGCTACTGTGTTGGGCTCACCAAAACCTGCTCTCCATCAGAGCAGTTTACATACCCAGTGTTCTGAACAAAGGGGCAGATGTGATGTCCAGGGACAGTCCACGTCACAGGGACTGGACTCTCCACCCGGACCTGATGACTCAGACGTGGCAAAAATTTGGCAAAGCAGCTGTGGACCTATTTGCGACACGAGAGAACGCTCAGTGTCAACTATGGTTTTCTCTGAGCCCGCGAGACGAACCACCGCTGGGGGTGGATGCGTTTGCCCACAGCCCATGGCCCAAAACTCTTCTGTACGCGTTTCTTCCACCTCCTCTGATTTTACGGTTCCTGAACCGAGTTCAGGAGGAGGGATTGACAGCTCTCCTGGTAGCCCCCGAGCTCGAGAACGCACCATGGTTCCCAGTCCTGCAACGCCTACTGTCGGGTCGCCCGTGGAAACTGCCGTGGAGGGAGGACGCTCTCCTCCAGGCAGGAGGAGCAACCAGGAGTTACCCAGAAATAGGCCAGCACCTGTGGGTCTGGCCGCTGAGCGGTTCCGCTTAGAGAGGATGGGTCTCCCACAGGATGTAGTGTGCACATTCCAGGATTCACGTGCTACATCTACCACAGCGTTGTACACATCAAAGTGGACAGCTTTTCAGCGCTGGTGTACAGAGAAAGGTTTAGATGCCACCTCATGTCCATTAGGCGGCGTGCTGTCCTTTCTACAACAGCTGATGGACAGAAATTTGGCGTCCAGCACGATTAAAACGTACGCTGCAGCCATCTCTTCCTGCCACAAAGTGTTCGGAAACAGAACAGCTTTTAATCATCCGCTGATGAAGCGTTTTCTAAAAGGTGTACAGAGACGCAGGCCTGTTTCACGCCCACTTGCTCCACAGTGGGATTTAACGCTGGTCCTGCGAGCCCTGATCAAAGCTCCATTTGAGCCTCTGGATCAGGTTCCACTTAAATTCTTGTCTCTTAAAACAGCCCTGCTGCTGGCTTTAACATCCGCTAAGAGGGTGAGTGATTTATCTGCCCTCTCTGTCGCTCCGTCATGTCTCAGAATTCAGGCTGACGGTAGCTCAGCTGATTTAAGACCAAAACCAGCTGTTATGCCTAAAAACATCACGAGCTCTTTTAAATCAAGAGCGATATCGTTGGAGGGGTTTTTCCCTCCCCCCCACAGATCAGAAGAAAAAGCATCTTTCCATCTTCTCCGTTCGGTGCGGACGTTGACGTGTTACATAGCGCGCACAGCTGTAATGCGCCAAACTCAACATTTGTTTGTGCATTATAGAGATGCATCTGCAGGTCGCCCGTTTTCCACCCAGCGCTTGTCACACTGGCTGTGTGAGGCCATTTCTGAAGCCTACAGAGCATCAGATTCAGAGCCTCCTGCCAACCTCAGAGCACACTCGACCAGGGGTATCGCATCTTCGACTGCCTTGCATAATGGTATGACAATGCAGGAAATTTGCACTGCGGCCGCGTGGTCAACACCCTGCTCATTTATTCACTTTTATCTACGTGATGTGACGGCTCGTTCCATGACACATTCTGTCTTTAATGTTTACAGAATTAATATTGTTGTTTCATGGAACTCCATTTTACTCACATCTGTCTGCATGCATTACAGTGTGAGATATCCTGATGCATGCTCAATAATCCAGGTAGAAAAAGTCAAAAAAGTTCAATCTGGTCCTCTGGACATTAAAAAAAAAAAAAAAAAAAAAAAACTAAATAAAGCAAAAAAAATATAGAAACGTTTCGTCTCTCCTGCAAGAGACTTCCTCTGTCTGAGGTGCTGTTTTCAGCTCAGTCTCTTAAATAGCACGTTCTCAGAGTGGATCAACCAGTTTGCTGCTGACAACCAAAACCAGCTGCTCACATGCTCAAGAAGGACAATCAGCCTAACAATGGCTCATTAGCACACTGATGGCTGTTTACTATTCACAGAGGGCTGAGTGATACTAGCAATCACAGCATTGTAAGAGGGGGACAGTTGAACCCGGAGGCCTCCACCCCTGTGTAGTGAACTAGGCCTGAGGTCAAGTCCTGACCTTAAGGACCTTATGGGACAGAAATTGTCATTTCATTGATTTGAATCCAGAAATACAAGTTGACCCATCCTGAAACTTTCTTTCTTGAATTAATCAAGTGAAAGAAGACTACTTTCGATTGTCATTACTATTTTACAAATGTTTGATAATCAAATTGTGTTAGTTCAAACAATGTTTAAATGTTGAAGTGAACTACTCATTTTTAAATCAACTGTGAAACAGTAATAACGATTTTTAATCCTCATTCAAAGTGGAAATCAAGTTGGAATATGTTACAGAGTAATGATTCAATTTCTTGATCGTCTGTTTGAAACGAGCAAGTTGTGTAAGTTGGTCAAAGTTCAAGTTTCGGTCAACTGCAAGTTTACTGAAAAAGAAATGTCATGTTTAACTTTTACAGCAAGATACTAGAGAATTGACTCCACGAAGTCTGAGTTCTTCATAATATCTTCTTTCTGTTCCTAAACAATCTTAATCTTTCTCCTTGACTTTCAATAACCTCTTACATCACAAAACACACCTCTGTTTTGGTCAATCGACCAATCAGAAAGTTCTCAAATGAACCGGAAGTGAGCTCTTTTAAAAGGTGCAACACTTCCTAGTTCACTGGTAGATGAAGAAGTTCTGCAGGAGCTCGAGCAGTTCTGAAACTCGGCAGTTCCAGAGTCCAGAATGCTGGGATGCAGAATACTGGAATGCAGCATGCTCAGGACATCTGCAACTAAGCTGGACGAGAGAAGTTCAGAGGAATTATGAAGTCTGTTCTGGATGATCTCACGACTCCGAACGGTTCCCTACTGTCCTTACGGAGACGCTGAAAAGTGGCTCGAAGTGGAACTTTACGCCGGAACTGACATATCTTCAGAAAGGTAAAAAGTCGATCTTCAACCGCAAAGCATACCGTTGGGTCAAGCTGGTCTAGAAGGAGCGTGCTGTTTCTGGTTATAACAGACAAATTCCCTCCCCATCTCTCTCAACTTAAACTTCATTTCCCATCTTTAAAATTCTTCTATCCTGCTAGCAAATCATTCCAGATATTTTTCAGAAATGTCTGTGTGAAGCTGGAAGCAAGGTTTTCAACCATCGCCGTATGGTCTTCCTTGTAAAACCTGCTAAATAAGCTGTTGTTATTTTCAATTTTTGCCAATTAATGTAAATGTGTGATGTGTTAAACTTGATTCTGTTAATAAATGACCCACTGTCGTTGGTGAGTCAAAGATAATTAACGTCTCACGTTACATTTTTAATTATTCAATGCACGATATTATACAGTCCAGAAAAATGAAAGAATCCGTTTAATTTATGAATATATATCAGCATATGTTCATTCTACACCTGTTTAATGATGGATGATTTCTTTTCACAAAGATGGCCTCCTTTACTCCTCTCTCAAACCATCGTTCCTCCCTGTCCAGGATGTGAACATCTTCATCTTTGAAAGAGTGACCGCTGGCCTGGAGATGAGTGTTAGACCGCAGAATCCTGGCCTGATGATGTTGATCTTCTGTGCTGGGCCATCCTTTTGGCCATTGGCTGTTTAGTTTCCCCGATGTAAGACTGATCACAGCCCTCCTGACACTGAACAGCATACACTATATTACTCTGTTTGTGCCGGGGGACTGGATCTTTGGGATGAACCAGTCTTTGCCGTAATGTATTTTGGGGTTTAAAAGCCACTGGGACGTTATGTTTAGAAAATAAACGTCTCAGTTTCTCTGATACTCCCTCAACATACGGAATGACCACCGGTCTGGGTCTAGGATTTCTCCTTCTGTCTGGCTCCTGAGTTAGTGGGGACGCTGTCTGCTCTGTGATACAGAGTCCTGATGACTCCTAACTTGTGCTCCTGTAGTGAACTAAGCCTCAGGTCAAATCTGGCCCTGAGGGCCTTCCTGGGACAAGAACTGACATTTCATTGATTTGAATCCAGAGATACAGTTTGGCCCATCCAGAGACTTTCTAAGTGTGTCCTGCACGGATCAATTGAAAGAACACTCTCTTTTTCTATTATCATTACTATTTTACAAATGTCTTGATAATCAAAAGTGTGTTTAATTCAAATCATTTTTAAATGTTGAAGTGAACTACTCATTTTAAATCAACTGTGAAACAGTTTTAATGATTTTTAATCCTCATTCAAAGTAGAAATC
>NC_056508.1:2097462-2098738 GCF_014905685.2 Nematolebias whitei | reverse complement strand
CTTCAAAGTAGAAATCTAGTTAATGTCTGTTACAGAGTAATTATTCATTTTCTTGATCTTCTGTCTGAAATGAGCAGGCTGTAAGTCGGTCAAAAGTCGGAGACAAACGCCAACAAGTTTGTTGGAACAAACTTTCATGTTTTTAAATCCTCTCAGACGTAAATAGAGAAGCTGGCACCTGTTTCCTCCCATCTCGCCTAAACATTTCTCTTGTCTGTTTCAAAAACATTTTCTGTCTGTTCCAAAACATTTTTCTGTTTTTCTGACTTCTAGTGACCTCTTACGTCACAAAAACACACCCCTTATTGGCTCTTTCAGCCAATCAGGACTTCCCAAATGAACCGGAAACAGAACTCTTTAAATGTCGACACTTCCTAGTTCCAACCAGTGCGGTGGGAGAGCAGTTCAGTTCGGAGGGCAGAACCGAACAGAAAAGTTGCTGGAGAGAACAGGAGGTTCCAGACATGATCCGAAGTTCTTCCGAGTCTCGTGGGAATTATGGAATCTTCCACATCTTAGTGGAACCTCTGACGGACTCACAACTCATGTGAGCCCACCCGGGAGGTGAGCGTGTGTTGAACGAAGTACCGTCACTACTTCGGACGATTCACAGCTGTTCCTACGGAGCCGCTGGAAAGGTGGCGTTAAATGGAACTCCGTACCAGTGGAGACATCTTCTACAGGTAAAGAGTCGATTTCCACTACCTACGTGTACCGAGGTGAAGCTGGGTTCGGATGGAGAGTGCCGTTCGTCGTCGACACATATTCCCTCATCCATCTTTCCCTCTCCATTGAAACTCCTTCATTTCCCATCTTTAAAACTCTTCTATCTTGCCAGTAAATCATCCAGATATTTTCATAATTGTCTGTTGTAATTAGTTAAGCTGTGTTATTGCTTCAATCAGAATAATCACGTGTACAATGTTTGATGTTAAACTTTGATTCTGTTAATAAATGACCGCATTCATTTTGATGGGTCAAAGAAATTTAACGTCTCACGTCACTGATCTCTGTCACATATCTGTCAAGTAGCTCGAAAAAGAGAGAACCCGTTTAAATTAAGTATAATATCAGGTACTTGAACTAGTCCAGATATTATAACATGTAGTGGAGCTCCGAAGCTAACGAAGCTAACCGACCTATCTCACTACACTCCAAAGGGTGATGGGAGTCAAACTGCAAATACTGGTCTGTGTGGGTGGGTTTGTGGTACACCTCAGTTTGCAAATGTCCTCTATCAGAGACTGAGACCTCACAGTCCAAGAAAGCCAACCTG
>NC_056508.1:2096284-2097362 GCF_014905685.2 Nematolebias whitei | reverse complement strand
TCAAGAGCGATATCGTTGGAGGGGTTTTTCCCTCCCCCCCACAGATCAGAAGAAAAAGCATCTTTCCATCTTCTCCGTTCGGTGCGGACGTTGACGTGTTACATAGCGCGCACAGCTGTAATGCGCCAAACTCAACATTTGTTTGTGCATTATAGAGATGCATCTGCAGGTCGCCCGTTTTCCACCCAGCGCTTGTCACACTGGCTGTGTGAGGCCATTTCTGAAGCCTACAGAGCATCAGATTCAGAGCCTCCTGCCAACCTCAGAGCACACTCGACCAGGGGTATCGCATCTTCGACTGCCTTGCATAATGGTATGACAATGCAGGAAATTTGCACTGCGGCCGCGTGGTCAACACCCTGCTCATTTATTCACTTTTATCTACGTGATGTGACGGCTCGTTCCATGACACATTCTGTCTTTAATGTTTACAGAATTAATATTGTTGTTTCATGGAACTCCATTTTACTCACATCTGTCTGCATGCATTACAGTGTGAGATATCCTGATGCATGCTCAATAATCCAGGTAGAAAAAGTCAAAAAAGTTCAATCTGGTCCTCTGGACATTAAAAAAAAAAAAAAAAAAAAAAAAAAGAAAAAAAAATATAGAAACGTTTCGTCTCTCCTGCAAGAGACTTCCTCTGTCTGAGGTGCTGTTTTCAGCTCAGTCTCTTAAATAGCACGTTCTCAGAGTGGATCAACCAGTTTGCTGCTGACAACCAAAACCAGCTGCTCACATGCTCAAGAAGGACAATCAGCCTAACAATGGCTCATTAGCACACTGATGGCTGTTTACTATTCACAGAGGGCTGAGTGATACTAGCAATCACAGCATTGTAAGAGGGGGACAGTTGAACCCGGAGGCCTCCACCCCTGTGTAGTGAACTAGGCCTGAGGTCAAGTCCTGACCTTAAGGACCTTATGGGACAGAAATTGTCATTTCATTGATTTGAATCCAGAAATACAAGTTGACCCATCCTGAAACTTTCTTTCTTGAATTAATCAAGTGAAAGAAGACTACTTTCGATTGTCATTACTATTTTACAAATGTTTGATAATCAAATTGTGTTAGTTCA
>NC_056508.1:2076353-2096184 GCF_014905685.2 Nematolebias whitei | reverse complement strand
GTTGAAGTGAACTACTCATTTTTAAATCAACTGTGAAACAGTAATAACGATTTTTAATCCTCATTCAAAGTGGAAATCAAGTTGGAATATGTTACAGAGTAATGATTCAATTTCTTGATCGTCTGTTTGAAACGAGCAAGTTGTGTAAGTTGGTCAAAGTTCAAGTTTCGGTCAACTGCAAGTTTACTGAAAAAGAAATGTCATGTTTAACTTTTACAGCAAGATACTAGAGAATTGACTCCACGAAGTCTGAGTTCTTCATAATATCTTCTTTCTGTTCCTAAACAATCTTAATCTTTCTCCTTGACTTTCAATAACCTCTTACATCACAAAACACACCTCTGTTTTGGTCAATCGACCAATCAGAAAGTTCTCAAATGAACCGGAAGTGAGCTCTTTTAAAAGGTGCAACACTTCCTAGTTCACTGGTAGATGAAGAAGTTCTGCAGGAGCTCGAGCAGTTCTGAAACTCGGCAGTTCCAGAGTCCAGAATGCTGGGATGCAGAATACTGGAATGCAGCATGCTCAGGACATCTGCAACTAAGCTGGACGAGAGAAGTTCAGAGGAATTATGAAGTCTGTTCTGGATGATCTCACGACTCCGAACGGTTCCCTACTGTCCTTACGGAGACGCTGAAAAGTGGCTCGAAGTGGAACTTTACGCCGGAACTGACATATCTTCAGAAAGGTAAAAAGTCGATCTTCAACCGCAAAGCATACCGTTGGGTCAAGCTGGTCTAGAAGGAGCGTGCTGTTTCTGGTTATAACAGACAAATTCCCTCCCCATCTCTCTCAACTTAAACTTCATTTCCCATCTTTAAAATTCTTCTATCCTGCTAGCAAATCATTCCAGATATTTTTCAGAAATGTCTGTGTGAAGCTGGAAGCAAGGTTTTCAACCATCGCCGTATGGTCTTCCTTGTAAAACCTGCTAAATAAGCTGTTGTTATTTTCAATTTTTGCCAATTAATGTAAATGTGTGATGTGTTAAACTTGATTCTGTTAATAAATGACCCACTGTCGTTGGTGAGTCAAAGATAATTAACGTCTCACGTTACATTTTTAATTATTCAATGCACGATATTATACAGTCCAGAAAAATGAAAGAATCCGTTTAATTTATGAATATATATCAGCATATGTTCATTCTACACCTGTTTAATGATGGATGATTTCTTTTCACAAAGATGGCCTCCTTTACTCCTCTCTCAAACCATCGTTCCTCCCTGTCCAGGATGTGAACATCTTCATCTTTGAAAGAGTGACCGCTGGCCTGGAGATGAGTGTTAGACCGCAGAATCCTGGCCTGATGATGTTGATCTTCTGTGCTGGGCCATCCTTTTGGCCATTGGCTGTTTAGTTTCCCCGATGTAAGACTGATCACAGCCCTCCTGACACTGAACAGCATACACTATATTACTCTGTTTGTGCCGGGGGACTGGATCTTTGGGATGAACCAGTCTTTGCTGTAATGTATTTTGGGGTTTAAAAGCCACTGGGACGTTATGTTTAGAAAATAAACGTCTCAGTTTCTCTGATACTCCCTCAACATACGGAATGACCACCGGTCTGGGTCTAGGATTTCTCCTTCTGTCTGGCTCCTGAGTTAGTGGGGACGCTGTCTGCTCTGTGATACAGAGTCCTGATGACTCCTAACTTGTGCTCCTGTAGTGAACTAAGCCTCAGGTCAAATCTGGCCCTGAGGGCCTTCCTGGGACAAGAACTGACATTTCATTGATTTGAATCCAGAGATACAGTTTGGCCCATCCAGAGACTTTCTAAGTGTGTCCTGCACGGATCAATTGAAAGAACACTCTCTTTTTCTATTATCATTACTATTTTACAAATGTCTTGATAATCAAAAGTGTGTTTAATTCAAATCATTTTTAAATGTTGAAGTGAACTACTCATTTTAAATCAACTGTGAAACAGTTTTAATGATTTTTAATCCTCATTCAAAGTAGAAATCTAGTTAATGTCTGTTACAGAGTAATTATTCATTTTCTTGATCTTCTGTCTGAAATGAGCAGGCTGTAAGTCGGTCAAAAGTCGGAGACAAACGCCAACAAGTTTGTTGGAACAAACTTTCATGTTTTTAAATCCTCTCAGACGTAAATAGAGAAGCTGGCACCTGTTTCCTCCCATCTCGCCTAAACATTTCTCTTGTCTGTTTCAAAAACATTTTCTGTCTGTTCCAAAACATTTTTCTGTTTTTCTGACTTCTAGTGACCTCTTACGTCACAAAAACACACCCCTTATTGGCTCTTTCAGCCAATCAGGACTTCCCAAATGAACCGGAAACAGAACTCTTTAAATGTCGACACTTCCTAGTTCCAACCAGTGCGGTGGGAGAGCAGTTCAGTTCGGAGGGCAGAACCGAACAGAAAAGTTGCTGGAGAGAACAGGAGGTTCCAGACATGATCCGAAGTTCTTCCGAGTCTCGTGGGAATTATGGAATCTTCCACATCTTAGTGGAACCTCTGACGGACTCACAACTCATGTGAGCCCACCCGGGAGGTGAGCGTGTGTTGAACGAAGTACCGTCACTACTTCGGACGATTCACAGCTGTTCCTACGGAGACGCTGGAAAGGTGGCGTTAAATGGAACTCCGTACCAGTGGAGACATCTTCTACAGGTAAAGAGTCGATTTCCACTACCTACGTGTACCGAGGTGAAGCTGGGTTCGGATGGAGAGTGCCGTTCGTCGTCGACACATATTCCCTCATCCATCTTTCCCTCTCCATTGAAACTCCTTCATTTCCCATCTTTAAAACTCTTCTATCTTGCCAGTAAATCATCCAGATATTTTCATAATTGTCTGTTGTAATTAGTTAAGCTGTGTTATTGCTTCAATCAGAATAATCACGTGTACAATGTTTGATGTTAAACTTTGATTCTGTTAATAAATGACCGCATTCATTTTGATGGGTCAAAGAAATTTAACGTCTCACGTCACTGATCTCTGTCACATATCTGTCAAGTAGCTCGAAAAAGAGAGAACCCGTTTAAATTAAGTATAATATCAGGTACTTGAACTAGTCCAGATATTATAACATGTAGTGGAGCTCCGAAGCTAACGAAGCTAACCGACCTATCTCACTACACTCCAAAGGGTGATGGGAGTCAAACTGCAAATACTGGTCTGTGTGGGTGGGTTTGTGGTACACCTCAGTTTGCAAATGTCCTCTATCAGAGACTGAGACCTCACAGTCCAAGAAAGCCAACCTGACATTTTTTACATCTTCTCGTGTGAACTTGATGTATTTATCCACAGAGTTGATGTGGTCAGTAAAATGTTGGACTACCTGAGATTTAATTTTAACCCAGGTGTCGTCAACATACCTGAACCAATGACTTGGTGGTGTCCCTGAAAAGGACGTCAAGGCTCTCTTTTCTACCTCCTCCATGTACAGGTTGGCAACAATAGGAGAAACTGGAGACCCCATAGCACACCCATGTTTCTGCCTATAATATTGCTCCCCATATGTGAAGTAGGTTGACTGCAGGCACAGTTTCAAGAGTTGACACAGTTGTTCTGTGGAAAGTGTGGTCCTGCTGCTCAGAGTGGTGTCTGATTTTAATCTTAAACTGACCACCTCTACTGCATCATCAACAGGAATGCACGTAAAGAGTGATGTGACATCAAAAGAGACCATTGTTTCATCAGTCTCCATGATGACATCCCTCACCTTGTCCACAAAGTCCATGGTGTTCTGTATGTGGTGTTCTGAGCTGCCAACTAAAGGGATGAGTACAGACGCCAGATATTTAGAAACATTGTAAGTGACAGAGTTAATCATGCTAACAATAGGTCTTAAAGGTACACCTTGTTTGTGGATTTTAGGTAAACCATACAGACTAGGTGTGGCCTCCCCTGGGTACAGTCTGTGGTACAGAATACGGTCAATAGCCTTGTCCTGCTCCAAATTTTTCAGGCAATTACATGCCAGGGAGACAGAAAAGTGGGTGAAGAATTTATCTGACAGACAGCTCACCCAGCCGGAGACAGAGATTCTTTGCCAGGGGACTGAACTTTGCGGTTGCACCAAGTAGAATTCCTCTGGTTTAGATGATCATAGCCACAGAATCAGCCATCCGCAACAACAAAATGAAAGAGGGTGAAGCAGAACAGCTCAGAATCAAAGTTTCATCCTGCCTCAGCAATGCCAAACCACCACCTTCCAACATCAGTAGAGAGGAGAGGGATGCACTCACCACTCTTAGCAAGGACAAAAAACATCATCATTCTCCCAGCAGACAAAGGAAGGTGCACAGTGATTTTGAACCAGAAAGACTATCATGAGAAAGTTATGACACTCCTTAGTGACTTAAACACTTATGAACCTCTGAAAAGAGATCCAGGAAGTGGTTACAAAAAGAAGTTATTAGATTGCCTGAAAAACCTAAGCCTATTTTTGTGTTACAGAAAAGAGCTATAAGAATTATAACTAAAAAACATTACTGTCATCCTACAACTACTTTATTTTATAAATTGAAATTACTTAAGTTTTATGATCTGGTGGATTATAAGATTCTCCTACTTATGTATAAAGCTCAGAATTATATACTACCCTCGAACATTCAAGCATATTTTGTGAAAAGGAAAAGTTGTTATAATCTAAAGGGAACAGATATTTTTGTGAAACCAAAGTATAGGACTAGTTTAAGGGGTAGGTCTACTTCAGTACAGGGAATGGGTTTTTGGAATAGTTTGGATGATGATGTAAAAAAATCAAAGTCAATGTTTATATTTAAGAAAAAGATTAAGAACATATTGTTGAATGGATACATATAGATTTAAGTTAGTTAATATCAAACGAAATATAAATGGAAAAATTGTGATCAGTTATGTAATTTTGTTGTATTATTTATAGATGATTATTGATTGAATTGATTGTTTGAATTGATTTTGTTTAAGGGGCAGAAATAATAAGATTTTTTTTCTTCTTCTGCTGCCTTTCATTTTATGTTTTGTATTTTACTCTCTTGTTTTGAAATTGTTATTGTGTTTGTAATTTGAAATGAATAAATAAAAAAAATAAATAAATAAACATTCACACAATGAAAACAACCGTATGAATGCTGAAACAACCTTGAGATGTCATTATATTTAATATGCCAGATAAACTGTATGGTAATTGGCAATCAGATCACTTCAGGAATGTTAGGACATACAGCTGGAAAGTGTTACCACTCCTCATGACTTGAAACTTGATTTTCCTGATGGCCCAACATTTGCCTAGAGATTGGGAGTTGTTCAGTTTGGGAGTTAATTTCTTATTCAGTTCTGCACATTACATTAACAATTAGTTTCAAACAAGTTGTCATTGCATCAAAAATCAAAAGGAGGATGTTTTGGGAGTGGGTGTGTATCGTGACCAGGCAACACCTGTGCCTGGTTTGGGGAAGGAGCAATAGGAAACAACAAGCAAATGTTTTCATGTGCTCTGGCTCTTGTAACACTAAATATGCCATACAGTATTTATCATTTAAAAATTATTGTTTTTTGTTGTTGTTGTTGTTGTTGTTTTACAAATAAAACATCATTAGGAGTCTTTCCAGTAACATTTGTTTCTACTTGTTTAATAATGAACTCCAGGGAAGGCAATGAGCCGGGTGATGAGCTGACGGTGACGTACAGAGAGCTGCTGCAGAGTGTCTGTCAGTTTTCCAATGTCCTGAAATCACAGGGTAAGTTCATTCATTCATTCATTCACTTCAACAATTGCTCTTGTCAAGGATGAATGCTTTTCCCTTTCTCTCCTTCTCTGATTTGCTTTGCTTTGCTTTGTCCTGTCTATGAAACTGCTTTAGAGCCTCTCTTCACAAATCTTCCGAATCATAATACTGTTATGGATTTGGTCAGTTGGTCCCTCAAAGCATTTGATAACATTTCTTCGAAGAGAAGACGGGCTTTAGGCAAGCCAACTTGCTCTGTTGGCACACACGCAGCTGGATATCTCATCGACTTGGAAGACTTGGTGATGTGTCTGTCTCTGCTGTCAATCGAAGATGTTAAGGGCGCATATATAATTGGATTTATGATAACTGGTTTTTTGCTTTTTGGATTCGGCTGGTTCCTGATCTATCAACAAACAAGGAAGTCGTCGGCAGCAAATTTGGCCCTGATCAGGCTGCCTGCCTTATGTGATGGCTTGGTTTGTGCCTCGAGCACCCAGACTCAATTGCTTCTGGCAGGATGGATCCGATCTCGGGGAATACTCTCAGGCACGGACGAGTGGTATGGCCACTTAATTTGGATGTTTCGGAACCGAGAGGAACGACACTGACTCAAGGTAGACCTATTCAGTAAAGTTCTGCCTGTCCCCAAACAATCGTGTTTATCTGAATTCATCTCCCTGACTGGCCTTGACAGGCCATCTTAATTTGTCTGGAAGCTCTGCAAACCTTGATGCTCTGCCCCCCCTCCCACCGAGGAAGTGTATGGACCAGTCAGAGGGGCACAGCTGAATAAACGTTCTGTCATCATTTCAGGACTCTTTGGATTCTATCTGACGTTGTCCTTGGCCTCCTCTGCCCCCCCCCCCCCCCCCCCCCCCCCCCCCCCCCCCCCGAGAGTGTTTACAGAGGGAACTATGGGAACTGAGCGATTATACCACTCTTATCGGAACTCTTGCAGTTCCTCTCAGAGTGTCTCTGGACACGCTCACACCCCCCCCCCCCGTCCCCCCACGGAATATCAGTGTCATGTGCTTGTGTGCGAGTTTTATTTTTTTTTTCATGTTCAGGCTATTAATCTTCTACCATAGATTAAGATCGTGTTAGGAATTTTTTTTTGCCTCCAAAACCTATGTAGTCATTTTCACCACTTTATTGTATATCCAAATAGATCTCACTTGTAAATGAGTCTTCGAGGCTCAGTGTGAATTACCTATAGAGATAAATCACATTGAGCCTCGAACAAAGGTTGAATGAAAGAAAATTCAACCTTTATTTATACAGATTAATCGCATCGAGCCTCAGGGACTCATTTACAAGTGAGACTTGTTTAGACAGACAATAAAGTAGAGAAAAGTGACAACAGTGTGAGGAGGCAAAAAAAATCATAACTGGCACTAAGCCCTGGCCAATGCAGTGCCAGAAATTGGAAAAAAGATCCTGCACATAAAGCAACACAGTGACGCAGACATTCCTCAGGGGGGAGGGAAGGCGGCAAAGGTAGTGAGATTGTCCATGAATACTGCCAGAGGTTCTGTAGTAGTCTGGAATAAGAAGACAACAACCGCATTGCTCCTCCTGAATCCGAGGTTCCACTATCCGACGGAACCTCCTCTCCAGAACCCCTGAATAGACCTTACCATGGAGGCTTAAGAACGTGATCCCCCTGTAGTTGGAACACACTCTACGGTCCACCGTTTTGAATAGTGGGACCGCCACCCCGGTCTGCCAATCCAGGGGAACTGCTCCCGATGTCCTTGCAATATTGCAGAGTTGTGTAAGCCAACACAACCTCACAACATCCAAAGCCTTAAGGAACTTCGGGCGAATCTCATCCACCCCCAGGGCCCTGCAACCGAGGAGCTTCAGCTCTCTTGACGGGGTGGTGCGCCCCCGCTTGTATAATGGTAGGGGAAACACTGAATTCAAAATATATAAATACAAAAGTGAACAAAGACTTCAGCCTACCATACATTGTGCATTAACCTTTGACTCAAGATAAAATGAAGACTTTACTGTTTTTTTTAACCATATTGCACTAACATTTTCTCTATTTTCAAAACTTAACCAAATATGAAATGTACAGACTTCACAGTCTTTACCAAATTGATTCATATTTGGTAAATATTTAACAAAATTTCAAAACCTGTTCAAGTCTGCACAAAAACTCTTCTGAAGTATAATTTATAAACCATCTAAACCAGTGGTCCCAAACCTTTTATTGCGCCCTTGACCGGTTTGATGTAAGACAATATTTTCACGGACCAGGGTGGTGGTGGTGGGGGGGTGTTAGTGGTCTGGGGGTCCTCCCCAACAGAATAAAAAAAAAAATAGATGCCATTGTCTGCATTCTGGTGTCTTTTTACTAACATTTAAAACATGTTTCACTTCAAATACTCTGACTGCACGACAAACAGTTTCATGAGCTGAGATCATCGTCTGTTTTATCAGAGCCAGATTTTCTCGCTGTGGCCCAAAGATGATCTCTCCTGTGCAGGAGGTCAGCTAGCTCTGGAGTAAACCAGGGGCTGTCTCGTCCCTTTATTCTGAACTGATGAAAAGGAGCATGTTTGTTCACAAAATAAATGAAACTATTATGAAAATAGTTCCAAGCGGAGTTCACGTCATCAGTTAACAGAATACGATACCAGTCAAAGTGAGACAGATCCCAGAAGAATGACTGTTCACAAAAACGTTTTTTATTTATTAATCTGGGCTTAGAAGGTGGAAGTTTAATATCTCTGAGAGCCGCTGTCACACAATGATCACTCAAAATGTCATTGAATACACCTGTACCAGGGAATTTGTGAGGCATATTAGTTAGAAACAGGTCTAAGATGGAGGATTTATCAGGACAGTTTTTGTTTGTTCTAGTGGGAGTCTCATTGAGTTGGGTTAGACTGAGTGACAGGCAACATTCCTTGAATTGATCACAGAGGGGGGTCGACTTACCCCAGTCAATGTTGAAATCTCCTGCCAAAAAATCTCTTTGAATTTAAAATTTCCAAGGAATTCCATCAGGGAGGACAGAGCCTTGGGTGTTGCTGAGGGAGGACGATGACAACCCACTACAGATAAAATCTGGCCTCCATTCAGTGATGTTTACAGCTAAGGCCTCAAACTGGTTTGGGATTGTTTTAACAGACACAAGACTAGAAACAGCATCTCTGATAGGGCTGCAACTAACAATTATTTCAATAATCGATTAATCGGACAAGACATTTTTTTGATAACCGATGATTCGGCAAAAAAAAAAAAAGTTTTAATTAACACCTCTTTATTCCAAAATTTGACTGCCATAGCAAATCGCACAAAAATCAAGTTGCTACTTGACTATTCTGTTAGCAAAATATTGAATAATTAAAAAATAAAAAGTTAGTCAAATATCTTCAATAAAAAATAAATGTACACAAAAATACATACAAATGTGTCTTTATACCTGCACAATGTGTAGCTATTTTGTAAAATGTGTCCTTGAAGGATCATTGTAACCTGGATTAAAAGTGTGGATTATTGTAACCTGGATTAAAAGTGTGGATTATTGTAACCTGGATTAAAAGTGTGGATTATTGTAGTGAAGCCTTCATCTTCAACCATCGACAGAGGCCTCATGTCAGTGACGATCATGTTCAGGATGTTTCAGTGAAGACAGCTGCTGCTGTGGTGTCCATGATGTCTGTCCATCATGAAGGATGTTGTTGTTGTTTGTTGTTGTTTTCTGGAATGAGACAGTAAATGTTTTATATCATAATTTACAGCAACTCAAGAAATGCCTTGTTTCACTTACAGTGTTAGGTTCAGGCAAAAGTAGCTAAAAGAGCAATTAAACACACACACACACACACACACACACACACACACACACACACACACACACACACACACACACACACACTGTAAAATACTAATTACCCACACTTGACTAGATGAAATAAATTTATTTAATTCCTGTTTAAATGCAATTCATCTTGCCATACAACGCAGTGTCTTCAGACTTTGCCAGCAAATTAAAAGTTGAAGCTTAATCATTAAATTATTATCTTTGTGTTAGATTTATTTACAAATTACATTTAAACACTGCTTGTTCCAATTAAATTAAATAAAAACGCATGTTCTCTATCACCGTCATTAATCAGATAACAACCAGCAGCTCCAGCTATCAGAGAGACTGACGTTACAGCTGACGTCACTAACGTACTGTAGCTGTAAGCTAATGCGCAACATGAAGATGTCTCCTCCTCCTCCCCCAGCCCTGACAATAAAACTCCCCAAAGCGATGAGCACCTGCTGCCTGCCACCTGCTAAGCTAAATGACCAAGGAAGAACACTGTTTCTTAAAAGGAAATGCCATCCACTGCACCTCTGACCCCACCCACCAAAAAAAAAACCTCTTTGGATCTGGACGATTCACGTAAATGACATATTTTAGTTTGAAATAGGCAAATTTTGCCAAAAAGCCACTAGTTTGCAGGTAACTGCGTCACAGGCATGAAGTAAAAATGCATTTCTTCCTTGGGTTCTTTTCTTTCACCTTTTCTCTCCCTTTACTTTTAACAGTGGACTCGTCTCTAGTTTCACAGAGCCGTGCTGCACCGCAGCAGCTTCACAGGCAGGAGCCGGTACTGATGGCTTTTCAAAATAAAGTAAATTTTTATGTTTCATGATATTTACATTTATTTCAAATCTATATAAACCTCTATTCTGAAGGTGTGGCAGCTTGAATTTTACCGTGGCGGTGCTCCACGATAAAATGCATGTAGAGGAAACCCTGATGTGCCTGTATGGTGTATGTCAGAAAAGATCCAGTCTCTGATTGTCTACACTGTATGCCAATCAAGTGACAAATTGCATAGTGAGGATAGATCGATAGGCTGACGTCTATTAAAAAAAAGAATGACGTCTTATTTTGCCATGCGATCTAATCAAATTGCCTTCGCGATCGACTGGTAGATCGCAATCAGCGTATTGGGCACCCCTACTCTACAGGGGTAGAGTAGGGGTGGTGGCGCAGAGGTTAGAGAGGTGGGCTTGTGATCCGAAGATCGCCGGTTCGCGCCCCGGCCCCGACAACATCAAAATTGTGGGTGGGGTAGGTGAAACACCCACACTTGCCCCCACCCTCATTCGCCCTACTCTGGGCCCATGAGCAAGGCCCTTAACCCCCACCATGTGCTCCCTAAACAGGTCTCTCTTGAAAATGAGTTCTCGTGGCTCAATGAGACTAACCTGGATAAATAAAGGCTAAATGAAGAAAAAAAAAAAAAAAACCATCATCTCGGACCCGTAAAATTTGGAGTACCAGAGTATCTAATGGAGCATTGTGTGTAGAATTTTGAGAAAAGAGATTATGGTAATTTTATACAATTTGGAATAAGGTGCTAATACATCAAAATATGGAAAAAGTGAAGCACTGTGAGTACTCTTCAGATGCATTGTACCTAGCCACGAATACAATTGCTTCCTCCCCTTTCCAGGATTTGTCACTCTGCTGCAACAAAACAAAACTCCCTCTGTTCTTCTCCACAGTGTAACTCCTATCCACTCAAAATACCTTGCTCCAAAACATTAGTTTACTTGCATTCCCTGTTCAATTCCAGTCCAAATAAAACTCATCAAAAACTTCAAACATTCATTATTCAAATCCCTCAGCAAAGTGGGCCATCAGTGTACAGCTTGTTTTTTTATTGTATCTTTTAGGGAATTAAGCTTTTGGTTTGATGATTTAAAAAAAGCGCTTCAGAACCATGTTAATGTCAAAATAATGCAGCTCAGACGTGTGAATGTATTGTCAGTTTTAGAGAAACCTCAGCAGACCTGCTGATGTTGTGGTTGTTTCTCCCTGACGCTCCCTTTGTGTGGTGTGGCTGTGTGTGTGTGTGAAGAGTGCGTAATCCGATTACAAAACTGTTTGAAATGTGCCCTTTGCCACCAAATGTGAACAGAGGCATCAGAGCTGACCACATGCAGTTAAGTCAAATATGAATTTAGAATTGTTTTGAATATCAAATGTGAACAGACCTTTTTTTTTACTCCAGCACATAAAAATACACTGAACAAATAAACATCTATCTCTTTTAACTGTTTTTGCTTGTGTTGCTTCATTGAAGCGCACGTTGTCGCTGAGCCTCATGTACACCCACAGATTGGGAAACATGCCCAACACGTTACGTGCTTTAAGATTATGAAAGCTTCTGCTTTCAACAGAGTAACAGTTGCCTTCAGTCACACACATTGCACTTGCATTTTAAAGTTCAACACCTACCCACTATTATTGTTTCAAGTGCTTTTAAGAGGCAATTACTCTCATAGAATATGATGTACAGTGGTAATATGTTTTTTCATATTCGTGTTACGCAGGTGTTAAAAAAACTTAAACGAACTGGTCGAGGAAACACCCGAGCACACAACCAATGATTATCAAAGCGTTATGACTATCATTATTGATTAGTTTTTATACCCAGGGTAGTGTAGACTGAGGAAAAAGAGACTGAACCATTCAATACAAAGGTAAGTGAAAGTTTATTTATAGTGCTCAGGAATAATATTTACAAGGGCATGTAAAACAGGTGAGTACCGATTCAGATCCATGATGAATGGCTTACTTTTTGTTTTTGTTTCACAAGTATGGAGAGAAGCGGTGGTGGGCATGGTTCTGCTAATCTGCTAATAGCAGAGCTAACGTTCCATGTAGCGGATTAGCATTTTCACTAACTTTGAAAACCTTTAGCAGAATTAGCTCCTGCTACATCTAATTCCAATAAATTCAAGTCTGTTAAAAAAAAAAGGTTTAAAGACAGTTCTTCACACTAAAATCAAAGTACACTGGTGATTTTTCACTATGTGGAGCTAACCATAAGCATGGAATGTAACCTTTCTGGCAGGAAGGAGCCTGAGCTTGTACATAAGGTTGAGAGGTACTGAAATGGCCAGCCTGCAGTCCAGATCTTTCACCTATAGAGAACATTTGGCGCATCATAAAGAGGAAGGTGTGACAAAGAAGGCCCAAGACGACTGAACAGTTAGAGGCCTGTATTAGACATGAATGGGAGAGCATTCCTATTTCTAAACTGGAGAAACTGGTCTCCTCTGTCCCCAGACGTCTGTTGAGTGTTGTAAGAAGAAGGGAGGATGCCACACAGTGGGAAAAATGGACTTGTCCCAACTTTTTTGGGATTTGTTGACGCCATGAAATTTGGAAACAACAGATTTTTCCCTTAAAATGATACATTCTCTCAGTTTAAACTTTTGATCTGTGATTTGTGTTCTATTCTGAATAAAATATTAGATGTTGGCACCTCCACATCATTGCATTCAGGTTTTATTCACAATTTGTTTAGTGTCCCAACTTTTTGGAATCTGGTTTGTACTAAACATTTTGTTTTTGCAGTATTACATACAATAAAAAAAAACAAGGGGTAATTTTACTGAAATTACTTTATATATTGTAAAGTATTCAGTCTGCAAGTATATAAAAAAAACCCTTCTGTTATTTAGATTGAAAAAGTCTGCACAAGTAGATCAATAAATCCACCACAAAAACTAAAGTGCAGGTGCAGTGTCCCAAAATAACAAAATAAAATCAAGCTTAAGATCTGTTGAGCATAAATGTAACAAAATATATTTTTCCTTTAAATGAGCTATAACTTCCAGAACTTGTAACAAGGTTATCAGCTGACCCTGAAGCTTGTTGTGTTTCAGCTTCCTATGTTCCTGCAGGAATGATTCATTCATTTCTCCGATCCTCTGTCTCTGATCACCTGACTCTGTTCTTGGTCCATGGACTGTGGATCTCAAGAGACAGTTAAGCTGCGCGTGTTTGTACGGGCAGTTTAGAGCGGGGGAGACGCATTCTGCACTGGCAGCTCAGAGTGGAGTGGGGAGAGAAAAAAAAAAAGACGAGTGGCAGCTTAGAGCTGGGGAAGGGAGAGACTTTCGAGTTGTCTGTACCTGCAGTTTAGAGCTGGATGGAGAGACGCAGCTGAGCCGTGCATTGTTTGTTTTTAGCTTTTTAGCTAGCTAGTATTGCGTGCTGCTAATTAGCGTCACACCTGGACCGACAGGTGGAGGGTTGGTGCGCAATTCGGGATGGTCGTTCAGCGCGCTCGGTTCTGTTAAAGGGGCGTGGTGCCTTGACGTATTACGTCAGGAAATTAGCATATCATATCATTTTTTTTTGCCCGGGCAAGCTTTTTTTTTACAGGTATTATCATGATCGATATGATATGGCCCAGTCCTAGACTTCATTGCACACCTGGGTAGTGACAGTGTGGACTGGAGGGGCTTGATTGGGAAGAACGGCCTCTCTGATCTGAACTTGGGCAGTGTTCTGTTGTTGGACTTCTGTGCTAGTCATAGTTTGTCCATCACAAACACCATGTTCGAACATAAGGGTGTCCGTAAGTGCACTTGGCACTAGGACGGCCCAGATCATAGATCGATGATTGACTTTTTTAGTTGTCATCTGATTTGCGGCCGTTTGTTTTGGACACTCGGGTGAAGCGAGGAACTGAGCTGTCAACTGATCACCACTTGGTAGTGAGTTGGGGCAGATGATGGGAGAAGATGCCGGACAGACCTGGTAGACCCAGACTTGTAGTGCGGGTTTGCTGGGAATGCCTGGCAGAAGAACCCATCAGACAGATTTTCAACTCTCATCTCCAAGAGAGCTTTTAACCACATCCCAGTTGACGTGGGGGACATCGAGTCTGCGTTGGACATGTTCTACACCTCAATTGTTGAAGTAGCTGCCTTAAGCTTTAGCTACAAGGTTGTCTGTACTTCTTGCGGTGGCCATCCACAAACTCAGTGGTGAACACCTTGGGTTAGGGAGGCTGTCGACTGAAGGAGTCCTGTCAAGCCTTGTTGGCCGGTGGGACTCTAGAGGCAGCTGAGGAGTACCGGAGAGCCAAACAGTCCACAGTCTTTGCTGTTACTGAGGCAAAAGCTCAGATATGGGAGGAGTTCACTGAGGCCTTGGATAGAGACTCTCGGTCAGCTCCAAGGAGATTCTGGCAAAATATCAGGCGACTGAGGAGGGGAAAACAGTGCTTTATTAACACTGTTCAGTGAAGGTGGGGTGCTGTTGACTTCAACCAGTGATGTCGTCGGGAGGTGGAAGGAATACTTCTTGGACCTTCTTAATCGCACCAGTACATCTTCCATGAAAGAAGCTGAGTCAGGGGACATTGGGGTTGGTCTATCATTAACCGTGGCTGAGGTCAC
Source organism: Nematolebias whitei (assembly GCF_014905685.2). NCBI lineage: Eukaryota > Metazoa > Chordata > Actinopteri > Cyprinodontiformes > Rivulidae > Nematolebias > Nematolebias whitei. Next base: position 2,081,282 of record NC_056508.1, on the reverse strand, counting down.
CAAGGTAGTTAAAAAGCTCCAAGGCTGCAGGACTCCAAGGGTGGATGAGGCTGTGGATGTTGTGGGGCTGTTTTGTTTGACATGTCTTTGCAACATAGTGTGGAAATCGGGGGCAGTGCCACTATATTGGCAGACTGGGGTGGTGGTTCCCCTCTTCAAAAAGTGGGACTGGAGCGTATACTCCAATTATAGGGGCATAATTCTCCTTAGCCTCCCTGATAAGTTTTATTCAGGGGCACTGGAGAAGTGAATCAAATCTTTAGTCGAACCTCAGATCCAGGAGGAACAATGCGAGTTCCATCCTGGCTGTGGAACACTGAATCAGCTTTTTACCCTCATGAGGGCCCTCGAGGAGTCATGGGCAGGGCTTAATTTATAAACTGATCGATGCTGGAATGCAAATAGCGGGTAAGCCAGTTGGGGGGCAGGGGTTCCTCCCTCAGAAAATTTTGAATAAAGTAGATGTGATTTCCTGCATTTTAGTGTATTTTAACGGGTTGTTAAACATCTACATTTACCTACATTTCTAAACACTCCACTTCTGTCAAACATCTTATCCCCCCCACGTACTTGACGGTTTTGAGCAGACTCTTCTCCGCTGAATTCACCATCCAGCTCCACATGGGAAACCTCCATGCGCCTTCTCCGTCTGTTCTTGGCCACTGTCTGTGAACTCCTGCCCGTTTACGACTGCCTGGCTAGCTCTGCACTCACCCCCACCACTCTTTTAGGGGCTGAGATTTTTTTAGGGTAGAAGCAGAAATGCTTCACTTGAAGGGGCAGATGATTGTATGTGATATTAATAAGTGGTCGTTGTGCTTATTGTTTAGTGTTAATTAGTGGTGTAACATTACACGTGAATGTGTTGAACCATTTTGGTACGTCGTGTTCGGTTCGGTCCATGTGCGTTCCGTTTCGGTTATTTTTTCACTCATTAAATTTTATTAACGAGAGATTATGCACTACAGAACTAAAGAACTTGATTTAGTATATCTTGTTCCATGTCTTCATTTTAATGCTGCTGTTTTAATTTTTTAAGGTATATTCTTACTACTTTTTATTTCTTAGTGTTACCATTAGTGTTAAGCACTTTGATAACAGTCTATCTGTTTTAAATTGTGCTCTATAAATAAATATGACTTGACTTGACTAAAGTTCCTAAGCGTGTTTCGGCACGGCACTAATAATTGTTGCATAGTCTTGCAGCACGCGTAGTATTAGCAGCCTAACATCTCATTGCGGTCTCCTGTTTGGGAACATAATGGCTTTCTTGTTGAGACTCAACAATGAGAAAAGACAAGTGCAAATCCAAAGCCGTGTGTCGACATTGTTTCACGGCGATTGGATCTGCAACAGATAATATGTCTAACTTGAGAGAAAGTGCGAGCAGTGCGCGATTTAGCAGGCACGCAGCTTAGATGGAACATTGATCATGGGAGTTTGCCCATCCAGTCTACATGTGTTTTGTGGACTTGGAGAAGGCTTTCAACCATGTTCCTCAAGTCTAAAAAAGTTAAATCGGGTCCTTTGGACATTCAAAAAATAAATAAATAAAATTGTTGAAAAGTTTCGTCTTTCATCAAATACGAAACGTTTCTACAATTTTTATTTATTTTTTTAATGTCCTGAGGACCAGATTTAACTTTTAGATTTTTCTACCTGAATTATTGAGCATGCATCAGGACATGTTCCTCAAGGTACACTGTGGGGGGTGCTCTGTGAGTACGATATTAGGGGTCCATTGCTATGGGCTGTGTGGTCCCTATACAAACGGTGCGAGAGTTTGGTTCGCAATGTTGGTAGTAAGTCGGACCCCTTCTTGGTGGGAATTGGTCTGCGCCAGGCTGCCCATTGTCACCGATTCTGTTAATAAATTTTATGGACTGCATTTCTCGGTGCAGCCATGGGGTGGAGGGATTCTGGTTCGGTGGCCTCAGGATTCCTTCTCTGCTCTTTGGAAATGATGTGGTCCTGTTCGCATTCATTCAGCCTTTATTTAGACAGGTAAATTCCATTGAGCCACAACAAAGTTGTGTCAGGGCACTTTACAGAAACATTCACATACATAAAAGCCAGTTAGTAAAGTTCTCTATCTAAGGAGGCCAGCAGACAAGTTGAATCTTGTCTTCTTTGCAGTCTCCCATCCTGAGCAAGCACAGTGGCAACAGTGGAAAGGAAAACTCCCTTTTAAAATGAAGAAACCTCCAGCAGAACCAGGCTCAGGACAAGCGGTCATCTGCTTTGACCGGCTGGTTTGAGAGGACAGGAAGGAGAGACAAACGAACACAGAATAGCAGGTCCAGGTGTATCTGAAAGACAAAACACACATGTTAAGGATAGAAAAAATAATTACAAATACAAAACGGGTTGAGCAGAGTAAGTAAAGACAGTAGCAGAGTGAAAAGTGTGGTCAGTTTGTCCTCCAGCAGTCTAAGCCTATAGCAGCATAACTAAGGGACAGCTCAGGAAACCCAAGCCGACCCTAGCTATAGGATTTATCAAAAAGGAAAGTCTTAAGCCTAGTTTTAAAACTGGATAATGTGTCAGCCTCACAGACAGAGATTGGAAGTTGGTTCCACAAGAGAGGAGCCTGAGAACTGAAAGATCTGCCTCCCATTCTGTTTTTGTAAATTCTAGGAACCACAAGTGAACCTGCAGTCTGAAAGCAAAGTGCTCTGTTAGGAAAATATGGAACAATAAGCATATAAGAATAGTTGCGTTTTGCAGCTTTGATGGCAGTTGTACATTTATTCCTCATCTGCCGAAAACTCAGCCAATCAGTGTCTGAGTCAGATTTTCTCACTGCGGCCCAAAGATGATCTCTCCTGTGCAGGTCGTCGGCTAGCTCTCGAGTAAACCAGGGGCTGTCTTGTCCCTTTATTTGAACTGACGAAAAGGAGCATGTTTGTTCACAAAATAAATGAAACTATTATGAAAATAGTTCCAAGCGGAGTTCACTTCGTCAGTTAATAGAATACGATGCCAGTCAAAGTGGGATAGATCCCAGAGGAATGACTGTTCACAAAAACGTTTCATATCCCTTTTTTTGAATTTATCTGGACTTAAAAGGTGGAAGTTTCGAAGACATATTATCCAGTTTGACATGACCGTCAACAAGGAAGAGGGCCAGCGATGGAGGAGGGGGGTGTACCAAAGAGACCATCTTAACACCAACATAACTGGTTTGTTCCACTTTGGGGTAAGCTGTTGGGGGAACAATCAGTTTTGTTGTGTGTTTCCTTGACTGATGAAGCCTTTCGGATCGAAGGTGAAACGTTTCAGCACAAAAAAAGAAACTGTCCAGATGACCTGACTGAAAAATGTTGGGCACCCTGTTCAGTGTTTCCTCTAGGAATTATTTTAACCATGGTGGTGGGCTTCCTGCGGGGTGTGGTAGGGCACACTGGGGGAGGGGAGTCTGGGGGTCCTCCCCCAGAAAATTTTGAATAAAATAGATGCCATTTCCTGCATTCTTGTGTATTTTAATGGGTTGTTAAACATCTACGTTGACCTACATAAGTAAACACTTGTTTCAATAATTATGTTAGAGACATCAACAAAATTCAGTCAGGTTCTCTGGACAGATTAAAAAAATTGTTGAAATTATTGATCTTGCATCAGGATATTATAGACACACTTCGTTCAACTAGTAAATGGAATGGTAAATGGACTGTACTTAAATAGTGCCTTTCTATCTTATCGAGATACTCGCGTATACATGGTGAAATCATAAGCTGCAGCTCCAACTAGTCCATATATGCATCATCCTGTTTGGAAACTCACTCCAATGACTAAGATCTGAGGTACTAATGTGAAACAATTCATCACAATGACTTTAGGGGTGCACTTGACTTTTATTTCTTTAATTTTTAATATATTTTTATTTTTTAACACATAGGACTTGGCAATATACCGATATTTTAAAAATATCAAGATGATTTAAAACCCGATATAAAATGAGACTATATCGATATAAAACAATATAGTTTTATACTCTGCATAAATTATAAATCCAGCAGTTTTTCTCCTTTTCTGTGGGGTCATTCACACGTCGTGTATTTTGAGTGAATCCACTCCTTTCTCTCTGCAGTTCTGCTTTTCATTTACACGACACCAGTGACCACCCTCTTTGAATCCAGAGGTTTCTGAACCCACCTTCCAGAGTGGAGGTTTTTCGCTGATCGCTTGCTGACTCCCGCTAAGGCTTTGTGTTAAACCACATGCGCACACTCACGCGTGGGCAGACGGCATATTTCTATCAGCATGGCGGTGACACACTGCTTTTTGAAGTACAAAGTGCTGTGACCGACATCTGTGTTGGAAGACAGTCTGATCCAGTTCTATTATTGCTGTTTATAAAACGAACCTGTCGAGGCAGGCGCACACGTTGCGCTGCACTATAACATACTTAAATGTGCTAAATAATAAGTTTAATAATAATAAACAGTGTTTATGTTAAGTGTGAGATATATAAAGAAGTTCATGATCTATCCATTCTCTTCCACTTATCCGAGGTCGGGTCACGGGTGTAGCAGCTTAAGTAGGGAGGCACATACTTCCCTCTCCCCAGCTGCTTGGGCCAGCTCCTCCAAGGGAATCCCAAGGCGTTCCCAGGCCAGCCGAGAAACATAGTCCCTCCAACGTGTCCTGGGTCTCCTCCCGGTGGGACGTGCCCGGAACACCTCACCAGGGAGGCGTCCAGGAGGCATCCTAACCAGATGCCCGAGCCACCTCAACTGGCTTCTCTCGACGTGGAGAAGCAGCGGCTCTACTCTGAGTTTAAAAAAGTTAAATCTGGTCCTCTGGACATTAAAGAAAAAACAAAACAAAGCAAATCAACAAAAAATGTAGAAACGTTTCGTCTCTCATCCGAGAGACTTCTTCAGTCTGAGGAGCTGTATTCAGCTCAGTCTCTTAAATAGCACCGTC
>NC_056508.1:2069185-2076253 GCF_014905685.2 Nematolebias whitei | reverse complement strand
GGTGCTATTTAAGAGACTGAGCTGAATACAGCTCCTCAGACTGAGGATGTCTCTCGGATGAGAGACGAAACGTTTCTACATTTTTTGTTGATTTGCTTTGTTTTGTTTTTTCTTGAATGTCCAGAGGACCAGATTTAACTTTTTTAGATTTTTCTACCTGGATTATTGAGCATGCATCAGGATATCTACTCTGAGTTCCTCCCGGATGACCGAGCTTCTCACCCTATCTCTAAGGGAGAACCCAGACACCCTGCGGAGAAAACTCATTTCGGCCGCTTGTAACCGAGATCTCGTTCTTTCGGTCACAACCCAAAGCTCATGACCATAGATGAGGGTAGGAACGTAGATCGACTGGTAAATTGAGAGCTTCGCTTTTTGACTCGGCTCTCTCTTCACCACGACAGACCGATACAGCACCCGCTTCACTGCCAACACTGCACCTATCCGCCTATCAATCTCACGCTCCATTTTTCCCTCATTCGTGAGCAAGACCCCAAGATACTTAAACTCCTCCACTTGGGGTAGGACCTCCTCCCCGACCTGGAGAGGGCACTCTACCCTTTTCGGCTCAAGACCATGGCCTCAGATTTGGAGGAACTGATCCTCATCCCAGCCGCTTCACACTCGGCTGCAAACCGCTCCAGCGAAATCTGTAGATCACGACCTGATGAAGCCAATAGGACCACATCATCTGCAAAAAACAGAGAAGCGATCCTAAGGCCACCAAAACGGATCCCCTTAACACCTTGGCTGCTCCCAGAAATTCTGTCCATAAAAGTTATGAACAGAATCTGTGACAAAGGGCAACTTTGGCGGAGTCCAACTCTTACTGGGAACAAGCCCGACTTACTGCCGGCAATGTGGACCAAGTTCTGACACAGGCTGTACAGGGACCTAACAGCACGTATCAAAGGGCCTGGCACCCCATACTCCCGGAGTACCCCCCACAGGGCTCCCCGAGGGAAGTGGTCGAATGCTTTCTCCAAGTCCACAAAGCACATATAGACTGGTTGGGCAAACTTCCACGCACCCTCCAGGACCCTGCTGAAGGTGTAGAGCGGGTCCAGTGTTCCACGACCAGGACTAAAACCGTTCTGCTCCTCCTGAATCCGAGGTTCGACTATCCGACGGACCCTCCTCTCCAGAACCCCCGAATAGACCTTACCAGGGAGGCTTAAGAGCGTGATTCCCCTGTAGTTGGAACACACTCTACGGTCCCCCTTTTTGAATAGGGGGACCACCACCCCAGTCTGCCAATCCAGGGGAACTTCCCCCGATGTCCACGCAATATTGCAGAGTTGCGTAAGCCAACACAACCCTATAACATCCAGATCCTTAAGGAACTCCGGGCGAATCTCATCCACCCCTGGGGCCCTGCCACCGAGGAGCTTTTTAACCACCTCGGTGACCTCAGCACCAGAGATTGGACAGCCCGACCCAAAGTCCCCAGGCTCTGCTTCCTCAGTGGAAGACATGCCAGTGGGATTGAGGAGGTCTTCAAAGTACTCTGCCCACCGACCCACGACATCCCGAGTTGAGGTCAGCAGCACACCACCTCCACTATAAATAATGTTGGTGGCATACTGCTTTCCCTCCCGAGACGCCAGATGGTAGACCAGAATCGTCTCGAAGTGTACGGAAGTCATTCTCCATGGCCTCTCTGAACTCCTCCCACACCCGAGTTTTTGCCTCAGCAACCACCCTAGCCGCCTGTCGCTTGGACTGCCGGTACCCATCAGCTGCTTCTGGGATCCCACAGGCCAAAAAGGCCTGATAGGACTCCTTATTCAGCCTGACAGTGTCCCTCACCTCCGTTGTCCACCACCGACCGGGTTCTAGGGTTACCCCCACGACAGGCACCGACAACCTTGTGGCCACAGCTCTGATAAGCCGCCTCGACAATAAAGGCGTGGAACATGGCCCACTCGGACTCAGTGTCCCCCGCCTCCCCCGGAACGTGTTCGAAGCTCTCCCGGAGGTGGGAGTTAAAGCTTCGTCTCACGGTGGACTCTGCCAGACATTCCCAGCACAATATTTTTGGGTCTGCCAGGTCTGACCGGCATCCTCCCCCATATAATGAAGTTTTCTGAGCTAAATTAAGGTATCTGAACATTATGTAATTCAAATTATGTGATTAAAATGATGCTAAACATATTGCATGTTATTAAAGTTGAAATTTAATATGGGTTTATTTTGTATTTATTTATTCAACACCACAAACTATGTCGCATAAACACTGATAATTAAACTGAACACACTATTAAAAACAAGTTAACTGAACTGTAATCTACATTAATGAACTGGACTGCTCTGTTTTCATCCTGGATATACTGGTCCCACGTTGTTCATCTGGCTTGTTCAGGCTGTCACTCCTTTGCTTAATGCAGCTTAAAATATTGAATGGATTGAATAAACGAACTGAGGTGAATTTAAAATAAATAGTTTCTTCCAACATCTCTCTCTTCGACGTCCTCCTGCACTGCACCTGAGCCGAGCCTCGTTCAGAATCGGTCCGCCTGGTGGAAGGATAGCTTTTTCTTCTTTCAGGAAAAATAAAAACTCATTTGGTTGTTGTGTGATCTAAGTAAACACAAGCAAACATTATTAAGAACATTTGATTTACCACCGAGGAGATGAGCACCTGCCACCTGCTAAGCTAACTTTCATCTTTTCTCTCCCTTTACTTTTGACTGTCGACTCGTCTCTAGTTTCACAGAGCGGAGGAAGGAGTCGGTAGTGTTGGCTTTCCTAAATAAAGTAAATTTTAACCTTTCATGATATTTAAATTTATTTCAGTTCTATATAAACCTTTATTCTCAAAATGTGGGGGCTTGTATTTTATGGTGGTGGTGCGCCACCATAAAATACACGTAGAGGAAACCCTGCTGTTATTCTGGTAGTTCATTTATTTTCTGTCAATTAGACAGTTAAATGTAACACACAGCTTTCAAACTTATAGTTTTGTCCTCTTTTTTTTTTTTCCTGTTTTTTTTCTTCTTTCTGATCCTCTGTTTTTTTTAGTTTGATAGGATGCGAAATGCCCTATCGTGCAGGAAGCTGTAGTTCAAGTCGAGCACTACGGCAAACTTGCACTTTTCAGTTTACAATTCGTTAATTGTAATTAAGTCTCTTGGAGTAGAAGTGAATCAGGTACAAGAGTCAAAAACAAAGTCTAGCATTTGATTCAACTTGTTTGTTTTTCTGTCTTTTTTAGGAGTGAAAAAGGGCGACCGAGTCTCCATTTACATGCCCATGGTTGTTGAGCTGGTGGTTGCCATGTTGGCTTGTGCCCGTATTGGAGCCGTTCATTCTGTAGTGGTGAGTTTGAAACAAAATTGTGTGTGAAACTTTAGGTAATTGGAAATAAAATGTAATTTGTAAACGTGGAAATGTCTGTTCCTAGTTTGCAGGCTTTTCTGCTGAGTCTCTGTGTGAGAGGATCATCGACTCTCAGTGCTCACTGCTCATCACAGCAGGTCAGTTTAAGATTAAGAACATTTGCAAAGATGGGGTAGAGGCAGGGCCGCCGACTCGGGACCCGAAAGACCCAGGTTCAATCCCCAGTTCAACCCACATGCTGTGGTGTCTCTGAGCAAGACACCCAATCCCTAATTGCTCCCCATGCAGCTTACATAGCTGCCCACTACTGAACCTGGGTGCATCCCAGGTGCGATGGGTTAAATGCAGAAAACCATTTTCGCCACTGTATGGGAACATACGATGATGACAACACTTAGCACTTTACTTTAAATAAAAGCAGTCATAAGTACCACTAGAGCTTGGTTATAGTTACTGAACACAGTTTAGTTGTTGGGAGATGCCCAAACTTTCTGGCTCCTAAAACCAAGCTGATCAACAGGTGGTGCAGGTGCTGAATCCTGACCATTAATCAAAGTTGTTTTTTTAATTATTTTTTTTATCTATATATTTATTTATTTTGATAAATTAGTCTGGGAATAAGGTCTGCTTTAACAGCCTTTACAAAAGCACATTTTTTTTCATTTACAAAAAGTCTTCTAAACTAATCCCAGAGTTCTCAAGTCATGGGTCTTTTTTCCCCAAGGGCTGAGATCTTAGTATTTATTTTATTTTGTAAATATAACACTTGGTGCTTTGAGAGACAATGCTCTACAGACTTTTCCTTCTTCTTCTTTTTTTATTTTTTACTTTTGTAAACTTTATTATGGGTGACCTTGCACAAGTGGATGCTTTGCTGAAAAAGCTTCACATTATAAAGGCTAAAATAATGTTTTCTTTAAAGTGAACAATATTTTACAAGTCTCAATCTGCACAATTAAATAAAAAAGATCAAGTGGAAAAAGATTTAAACATACCCATAAGCCATTAGTGATTATTTACCTAAAAAGATTGAAGCTGTAAAGACGTTTTTTTTTTATGCTTGACACAATGGGGAGTTTGAGTAGCAACAAACAGCAACTTCCATCCATCCCTTTTTTTCCACTTATCCGGGGTTGGGTTGTGAGGGGTAGCAGCCTAAGTAGGGAGGCCCAGACTTCCCTCTCTCCAGCCACTTGGGCCAGCTCCTCCGGGGGAATCCCAAGGCGCTCCCAGGCCTTCCTCTGGGTCTCCTCCCATTGGGACGTGCCTGGAACACCTCGCCAGGGAGGCGTCCAGGAGGCATCCTAAACAGATGCCCAAGCCACCTCAACTGGCTCCTCTCAACGTGGAGAAGCAGCAGCTTTACTCTGAGTCCCTCCCAGATGACCGAGCTTCTCACCCTATCTCTAAGGGAGAGCCCAGACACCCTGCTGAGGAGAAAACTCTTTTCGGCCGCCTGTATCCATGATCTCTCTCTTTCGGTCACAACCCAAAGCTCATGACCATAGATGAGGGTAGGAACGTAGATCGATCAGTAAATTGAGAGCTTCGCCTTTTGACTCGGCTCTCTCTTCACCACGACAGACCTGTATAGCGCCCGCTTCACGGCTGATGCTGCACCTATCCGCCTATCAATCTCACACTCCATTTTTCCCTCATTCGTGAACAAGACCCCAAGGTACTTGAACTCCTCCACTTGGGGCAGGACCTCCTCCCCGACCCGGAGAGGGCACTCTACCCTTTTACCGGCTCAAGACCATGGCCTCGGATTTGGAGGAATTGATCCTCATTCTAGCCGCGTCACACTCTGCTGCGAACCGCTCCAACGAAAGCTGTAAATCACGACTGGATAAAGCCAATAGGACCACATCATCTGCAAAAAACAGAGAAGCGATCCTAAGGCCACCAAAACGGATCCCTTCAACACCTTGGCTGCGCCTAGAAATTCTGTCCATAAATGTTATGAACAGAATCAGTGACAAAGGGCAACCTTGGCGGAGTCCAACTCTCACTGGGAACGAGCCCGACTTACTGCCGGCAATGTGGACCAAGCTCTGACACTTGTCGTACAGGGACCAACAGCCTGTATCAAAGGGCCTGGTACCCCATACTCCCGGAGTACCCCCCCAAAGGGGCTCCCCGAGGGACCCGGTTGAAAGCTTTCTCCAACTCCACATAGCATATGTAGACTGGTTGGGCAAACTTCCACGCACCCTCTAGGACCCTGCTGAGAGTGTAGAGCTGGTCCAGTGTTTCACGACCAGGACGAAAACCACATTGCTCCTCCTGAATCTGAGGTTCGACTATCTGGCGGACCCTCCTCTCCAGAACTCCTGAATAGAACTTACCAGGGAGGTTTAAGAGTGTGACCCCCCTGTAGTTGGAACACACTCTATGGTCCCCCTATTTAAAAAGGGGGACCACCACCCCAGTCTGATAATCCAGGGGAACCGCCCCCGATGTCCACGTAATATTGCAGAGTCGTGTAAGGCAACACAGCCCCTCAACATCCAGAGCCTTAAGGAACTCCAGGTGAATCTCATCCATCCCTGGGGCCCTGCCACCGAAGAGCTTTTTAACCACCTCGGTGACCTCAGCACCAGAGATTGGAGAGCCCGACCCAAAGTCCCCAGGCTCCGCTTCCTCAGTGGAAGATGTGCCGATGGGATTGAGGAGGTCTTCAAAGTATTCTGCCCACCGACCCATGACATGCTGAGTTGAGGTCAGCAGCACACCACCTCCACTATATATATTGTTGGTGATGTACCACGTTTCCCCCCGAGACGCCAGATGGTGGACCAGAATTGCCTCGAAGCTGTATGGAAGTCATTCTCCATGGTCTCTCTGAACTCCGCCCACGCCCGAGTTTTTGCCTCAGTGACCACCAAAGCCACATGTCGCTTGGACTGCCAGTACCCATCAGCTGCTTCAGGGGTCCCACAGGCCAAAAAGGCCTGATAGGACTCCTTCTTCAGCCTGACAGCATCCCTCATTGCCGGTGTCCACCACCGGGTTCGAGGGTTACCGCCATGGCAGGCACCAACATCCTTGCGGCCACAGCTCCGATAAGCTGAGAGGGCGAGACAGCCCCTGGTTTACTGTAGAGCTAGCTGACCTCCTGCACAGGAGAGATCATCTTTGGGCCGCAGCAAGAAAATCTGGCTCAGACACTGATTGGTTGAGTTTTCGACAGATGAGGAATAAATGCACAACTATTCAAAAAGCGTTCAATACAAAAACAACTGGATTTTATTTGTAACAGAAGACGTTTCGCTCCTCATCAGAGGAGCTTCCTCAATTCAAAGAGCAGAGAGTGAGAGATTCAGGTTATAAGGCTGAGGCCCTGTACACACGTAGCCGGATATCAGGAAAACCGAATAGTTTATCATGCGGTGTGGCCTTTCATCCACACGTGAACTCCGGTTGATGTAACTATAAACGAATAATAACAAAAACTCCGACCAAAGTGGAGATTTGAGAAATCTCCTCTTTCGGGTTTGCGTGTGGACTTTCGGAACCGGAGATATGCGCATTATGTCTGCGACAGATGGTGCAGCGCGGCGCTGACGTCACATGTGCGACAATTGTTTTTGTTTGCCCATTCATTCGGAGGGAAAATGACTGCGTTTAGGGAAGTACTAATTGTAACGCTGGTTCAGGCAATTTTTGCTTGCTTGTTTTTACAAGCACAACTGCTCCAACAGATGGAATTACAAAGGAGAAAAAGCG
>NC_056508.1:2065995-2069085 GCF_014905685.2 Nematolebias whitei | reverse complement strand
GATTGCTAGTATCACTCAGCCCTCTGTGAACAGTAAACAGCCATCAGGTGCTAATGATCCATTGTTAGGCTGATGGTCCTTCTTGAGCATGTGATCAGCTGGTTCTGGTTGTCAGCAGCAAACTGGTTGATCCACTCTGAGAAGGTGCTATTTAAGAGACTGAGCTGAATACAGCACCTCAGACTGAGGAAGTCTCTCGGATGAGAGACGAAACGTTTCTACATTTTTTTGTTGATTTGCTTTGTTTTGTTTTTTTGAATGTCCAGAGGACCAGATTTAACTTTTTTAGATTTTGATTTGAGAGTTTATCAGTTTTTCTAGAACCTTGGCTAAAATGCAGAGTTTAGAGCAGACCTGGGCGTTGTACGGCCCCAGGGCCACATGCGGCCCTTTGGTTGACTCTCACCGGCCCCCGTAAGGGGAATTACAAAATACATATGTAAACAAATGAAGTTAACCAAATCCAGATATAGATCCTCTCTCAATGATGTCAGCTTTGCTTCACATCTCCACCTCAGACCTTGAACCTGAGTTTAACACTTCCGTTAAAGCCCAACAGAGACAAGACTTCTCTCACTAAACAAGAAAAAAGAATTGATAAACACCAAATGAGATATTTAGACTACAAATGTAGGCACGTAAAGAACCGGGACTCGAAATCACAGTTCAGTGACGATCACTATTATATGATGTTTCATAATATTTGGAGTACAAAGACAATATTGTGATATATTTACAAAGCTAAGAACTTTTTCCAGCAGTATATAAAACTCAAAATGAGTTTTGGGGTGAATGTGACTGAAAATGATCATTAATATAACGTCACAAATGGTAAAAATGTTAACAGTTTACCATTGTACTGGGGAATTTAATTGAATAAATGACATTTTTTGTAAGGAAACCTCGCTTTTTCGTTGCTTAATCATAACAAATACTCTTACCAGCTTGTTAAAACAGTACTATGTACTGCTTTTAATAATGAAATACTATTAATATTATGCAGTATTGAGTTTAGTTGAAATCAGGTCTCTCTTGTAAATGAGTCCTCGAGGCTCAATGGGATTTACCGTCTAAATAAAGGTTGAATGAAAAAGTCATTTGTGCCAGCCCTCCACAATATTTGCTGTTTCTCATGTGGCCCCATGGAAAAAATAATTGCCCACCCCTGGTTCAGAGATTGGTCCATAGTTGTTCAGTGAGGTGGGGTCACCTCCCTTCAGCAAAGGAAGAACAAAGGCTGTTTTCAAGTGTCTGGGATGGAGTTTTGTCTTATGGAGAGATTGAAGATGTGGGTCACAGGGACTGTGATGATATGAGCAGCCAGCCTTAAGAAATAAGGTGGAAGTTCATCTGGACCTGCAGATTTTTTAGGATCAAGATCTTTTAACAGTTTATTGACCTCACTGACTGAGAACGGATAAAAAGAGAAGCTGTGATTAATTGAAGATGGACTTATTCAATTCAATTCCAATTCTATTCAAAAATACTTTATTAATCCCAAAGGGAAGTTATTTGTTGTTGTAACTCGTTATCCTTATTTCATTAAGAGTTGTTATAGATGTTGATGCTGTAGGCAGGAAGGATCTCTCGTAAAGGTCCAATCCCACAGTGGCTCCTAAGAAACTGGCTGCAGATGCCGTCTGATCCGTCCACCCAGACTCGGCTGGCGTCTTGGTTCCCCTCGTGGTGTGTGACCACCCAAATGTTGGGCAGAACTCCTCCCAGAGCGATGGCCACTCCTCCCAGCAGTCTGCCGAGCTTCTTGTCGCTGCAGACAGCCAACTGTAGGTGCCGAGGGACGTTCCAGTCCTTCCGCTGTCACGAGCCGTGTTTCCTGCTAGTTCCAGGATCTCGGAGGTCAAGCACTCGAGCACAGCTGGCAGGTAGATGAGAATGCGTCCACAGAACATCCTTTTCAACTCACTTGAGATTTGGGGGCTGTAGTTGAGATATTATTTGAGCTTTTGAGATATTAATCAGCTGCTGTTGGTGGTAAAAAACAGCCTTGTTGCCATAGTTACGCATCATAACAAATGTCCAAAACTAACAATTTTCAGTAAAAATCCTTCCAGCTGCACAGCATCCGATACCAGAGGAAACACTCATCCAAAAAATGTGATTTACATCCAGAAAAAGAGGAATTAAAGTTTCCAAAATCTCAGAAAGAAAGTACCAGAGCTGCTTCAACATGCAGCCACCTTGAGCGGCACAATTCTAGAACCTATAGGAGGGAATTCTTGGCCTTATAGGAGGGATTTGATTTGTAAAAGCTTAGCTATTAAGTGGCTGATTTTCCATTAGTAATTGTGTCAAATAAAGAACTAGAAGCAACAAAATGTTTGTTGAAACAGTTCAGGATCTCGTGCGGATTTGACACAGGAACAAGAGAAGTTGTGATGGGAGGTCAGATGATTGGGGGCTGCCTGAGAGAGGATTTGATGGTTTTCCAGAATCTGTTAGGGTCATTTAGATTTTTGGAGGTCTGAGATAAGAAATAGTTGCGTTTTGCTGCTTTTATGGTAGTTGTGCATTTTGCTGGTGAAGATTCTCAGTCGTCCAGGACATGATGAATTCAAAAAGCGTTCAATACAAAAACAACTGGACTTTATTTGTAACAGAAGACGTTTCGCTCCTCATCCGAGGAACTTTCTCAATTCAAAGAGACAGACAGACGTATGGCTCAACAAAGGAGAGCCAGCTCCACAGGACAAGATTCAGCTGTTCACCTCCACCTCACAGATAAGGGAACACTCTTTTGAGGACCAAAATGTGCACATTTTGGACCGAGAACACAGATGGTTTGAGAGGGGGGTGAAGGAAGCAATTTATGTTAAAAGAGAAAAGCCGTCTCTTAACAGAGGAGGAGGCCTCAGATTTCCACTTTCAAAAACATATAATGCAACTTTAAAACAGATTCCCAGCCAGTTTTCACACCTGATGGGAACAGAGGGGCCTCGTCTGTGAATTAGAGGAACAAAAGACTCTTACTGTTAATGTTTGTTTAGGTGTGAATTGCCAATCTACATGTGTGTGTGTCTTATCTCACTCAGGCCCTGTACACACGTAGCCTGGTGTTTGAAAAAACGAATA
>NC_056508.1:2062361-2065895 GCF_014905685.2 Nematolebias whitei | reverse complement strand
TTTCTTTTCACAAAGATGGCCTCCTTTACTCCTCTCTCAAACCATCGTTCCTCTCTGTCCAGGATGTGAACATCTTCATCCCTGAAAGAGTGACCTCTGGCCTGGAGATGAGTGTAGACCGCAGAGTCCTGGCCTGATGATGTTGATCTTCTGTGCTGGTCCATCCTTTTGGCCAGTGGCTGTTTAGTTTCCCAACAAAACAGCCACTGGCCAAAAGGATGGCCCAGGTCAGAGCATCCCTGATGCATCCTTACATTTCTATGCTGATAACACAGTTGTTTATTGTCAAGCTCAAACAGTTGCTAAGGCTTTCCAGCTTTTGCAATCCGCATTTGACATCATTGTTTGATTTGTTCCGCATCAAACTTGTCCTAAATGCCGACAAAACCAAAGGGATGCTTTTTTCAAACAGGAAGTTGGTCCCAGCAGTTCTTCCTCCGATTTTATCCTCAAATGGTGTCCCCATTGAGTTTGTTGATTCCTATAAATATTTGGGTATCTTGGTCGACTCTCATCTCTTAAGCTCCATGTGGAAAACTTGATAAAGAAACTGAAAGTTAAACTGGTTTCTTTTTCAGAAACAGATCCTGTCTAACCCTGAATGCCAGAAAACGTCTTGTATCTGTGACTTTCCTTCCCTTCATTGATTACGGTGACATTATTTACATGAACGCTCCTACAAGAACCCTGCAGATGTTGGATGCTGCAGATGTTGGATGCTGTCTATCATGGGGCACTAAGATTCATAACTGGCTGTGATTATCGTACCCATCACTGCACCCAGTATTCACTGGTTAACTGGTCACCATTAACTTCACACAGACTCTCTCACTGGTACATTTTCATCTTTAAATCACTTCTTGGTCTGCTGCCTTCATACATCTCCTCCTACATGTCTCTTGTGTGAGTGCAGCTACAGCGTGCGCTCTCAGGACATCATTACCTGCAGTGTTCCCTCAGTGAGGACTGAACTAGACAAAAGGGCCTTCTCCTACTCCTCTCTTGTTTCCTGGAATATCTTACAAAAAAGACCTGAAGCTCTCGACCTTGACCTTTCTAAGTGGCTTTAAGAATCTGTTGGACTCCTGGCAGGGACCAATGCAGACATGTTCCTGTTTTTAGTTTTCTACATTCGCCTTATGATCGGACGGCATCTGCAGCCAGTTTCTTAGAATCCACTGTGGGATGGACCTTTACAAGAGATCCTTCCTATCTACAGCCATTAGCATGTATAACATCTTTTAATGAAATGAGGATAACAAGTTACACCAACAAATAATTTCCCTTTGGGATTAATAAATTATTTTTGAATTGAATTGAATTGAATTGATAGACCAACTAACAGATGAGGTCAGGCAGTAATCCCTGTGGACTAGGATGTTTGCAGATGACATTATGATCTCTGTTGAGAACAGGGAACAGGTGGAAGAGAACTTAAGGGCTCGACATACTCCATCTGAAGCCAAACAGTCGACTTATGATCACGTGGTTGCAGGACATTAGTTTTCACACACCTTTCATAGTCCACGACACACAGGCGTAGAGCTCCTGGGGAACCCCTCCCACTGCAGTATACATCACCGCACAGGTTTCTTCCAGCCAGCGTCTTCACTCGTCCCCGCTTCTGCAATTTGACCACAAATCTATCATGAAGAGAGCACCATACTTTTCAACAGACATACACCTCCGTACACGTCTGTATGATCTCCATCCAGGAGTTTTTGGTGATTTGACTAATTTAGTGTTTGTTTAGTTGTGCAGCTGAATGTCCCAGCGCATTTCCACATTGACAATACGCCTGTGAGAAAAAGTTTGGCCCGGGCCTTGTGTCGAGAAGTGGTGGACGAATCTGCTCTGCAAACAAAATGACACAATTTTCGTCACACAACTACGATGTTGAGAGAAGTTTTCAGCATTTTGGATAGAGTATGTCGGGCCCTTTAGAGAAGTGGTGGTATACCAGTACATTTGAAAGAAGAGGAATGAAAATCAGCCGTAGTAAGACAGAGTACATGTGTGTGAATGAGAGGGAGGCTGGTGGAATAGTGAGGCTACAAGGAGCAGAGGTCACAAGTGCAGGACTTCAAGGACTTGGGTTCCACTGTCGAGGAAAATGAGGAATGTTGTAAAGAAGTGAAAAAGAGAGTCCAGGCAGGACGGAGTGGATGGAAAACAGATTCAGGAGTGGTTTGTGACAAAAAGGTGTCAGCAAAGGTCAAAGGAAATGTTTACAAGACAGTGGTGAGACCAGCTACTGTATGTTGTATGGTCTGGAGACAGAGACATGGACAAAAAGACAGGAGACAGAAATGGAAGTGGCAGAAATGAAGATGTTGAGGTTCTCCTTAGAAGTGACATGGATGGATAAGATTAGGAATGAGATCATCAGAGGTACAGCACAGGTTGAACAACTGGGAGATAAAGTTAGAGAGGACACACTGAGATGGTTTGGACATGTCCAGAGGAGGGACAGTGTTTTGGACATGTCCAGAGGAAGGACAGTGGTTTTATTGGTATAAGGATGTTAGAAATGCTGCTGTCTGTAAAAAGGAAAAGAGATGAATGGATGCAGTTAGAGAGACATGGAGGTAGTTGGAGTGAGAACAGAGGATGCAGAGGACAGGAGGAGGACATGGAGGAGGATGACTCCGTGGCGACCCCTGAAGAAGCAACAGCCGACACAAGAAGCTTGAGGGAATGAAATTATTTATTTAGATATTCACAAGGTTCATGTTAAAATTGCAAAACATCACACTGTGCTGTAATCTTTGAAACTGCTTTTACAATAAACTACAGACTTGAAAACAATTAGATTCAATTTTGTCCTTAAATTTTAAAGATGTGTCTTTCATTAAATTTAAAAACATAAAAGTATTACTTATTAAATAGTCAGTTGGTCTGTGAACACCATGGGGTCCTAGAAGAGTTGAAGAGGTGGATGTTGATGTCTGTGCCTCCCTGGTAAAGATGCTGCCCCACAACCTGGAAGCAGATGTTGTATGGATGATGGATGGATGGATGGATGGATGGATGGATGGATGGATGGATGGATGGATGGATGGTGAAGGAGGAGACCATCAAACACAGCAGGAGTGGTCAGTTCAGGTGAACTCCTGCCTGTTTGCTTCAGATCAGCTGTTCAAATCTCTGCAGGTTCAAATAAAAGGTGCACCAGGACTTTCAGCTGAATCTCTCGGGCCACAGTTGTACGGACGATAACTGATAAATGATAACTGATAAATGATAAATGATCACTGATCACTGATAAATGATAACTGATAAATGATAAATGATAACTGATAACTGATAAAGGATGAATGATAACTGATCACTGATAAATGATAACTGATGAATGATAACTGATAAATGATGAATGATAACTGATAACTGATAAATGATGAATGATAACTGATAAATGATAAATGATAACTGATAAATGATAACTGATAAATGATAACTGATAAATGATAAATGATAACTGATAAATGATAAGTGATGAATGATAACTGAAATGATAAGTGATAACTGATAAAT
>NC_056508.1:2059028-2062261 GCF_014905685.2 Nematolebias whitei | reverse complement strand
TGATAAATGATAACTGATAAATGATAAATGATCACTGATAAATGATAAATGATAACTGATAAAGGATGAATGATAACTGATCACTGATAAATGATAAGTGATAAATGATAAGTGATAAATGACAAGTGATAAATGACAAGTGATAAATGATAAATGATAAGTGATAAATGACAAGTAATAAATGATAACTGATAAATGATAACTGATAAATGATAAGTGATAAATGATAACTGCTAACTGATAAATGATAACTGATAAATGATAAGTGATAAATGATAAGTGATAAGTGATAAATGATAACTGATAAATGACAAGTGATAAATGATAACTGATAAATGATAACTGATAAATGATAACTGATAAATGATAAGTGATAAGTGATAAATGATAACCGATAAATGATAACCGATAAATGACAAGTGATAAATGATAACTGATAAATGATAACTGATAAATGATAACTGATAAATAATTACTGATAAATGATAACTGATAAATGATAAGTGATTAATGATAAATGATAACTGATAAATGATAAATGATAAATGATAACTGATAAATGATAACTGATAAATGATAACCGATAAATGATAACTGATAAATGATAACCGATAAATGATAACCAATAAATGATAACTGATAAATGATAAGTGATAACTGATAAATGATAACTGATCAATTATAAATGATAAATGATAACCGATAAATGATTACCGATAAATGATAACTGATAAGTGATAAATGATAACTGATAAATGATAACCAATAAATGATAACCAATAACTGATAAATGATAACTGATAAATGATAACCGATAAATGATAACCGATAACTGATAACCGATAACTGATAAATGATAACTGATAAATGATAACCGATAAATGACAACTGATAAATGATAAGTGATAAATGATAACTGACAAATGATAACTGATAAATGATAACGATAAATGATAAATGATAACCAATATATGATAAATGATAACTGATAAATGATACGTTATAAATGATAAGTGATAAATGATAAGTGATAAATGATAAGTGATAAATGATAAATGGTAAGTGATAACTGATGAATGATAACTGATAAATGACAAGTGATAAATGATAACTGATAAATGATAACTGATAAATGATAAGTGATAAGTGATAACTGATAAATGATAACTGATAAATGATGACTGATAAATGATGACTGATAAATGGTAAATGATAAATGGTAAATGATTACCGATAAATGATAACTGATAAATGATTACCGATAAATGATAACTGATAAATGATAAATGATAACTGATGAATGATAACTGATAAATGACAAGTGATAAATGATAACTGATAAATGATAACTGATAAATGATAACTGATAAATGATAACTGATAAATGATAACTGATAAATGATAAGTGATAAGTGATAACTGATAAATAACTGATAAATGATGACTGATAAATGATAACTGATAACTGATAACCGATAAATGACAACTGATAAATGATAAGTGATAAATGATAACCAATAAATGATAACCGATAAATGATAACTGATAAATGATAAGTGATAACTGATAAATGATAACTGATAAATTATAACGAATAAATGATAAATGATAACTGATAAATGATAACCGATAAATTATAAATGATAACTGATAAATGATAACTGATAACCGATAAATGATAAATGATAAATGATAAATGATAAATGATAAATGATAAATTATAAATGATAACTGATAAATGATAACTGATAAATGATAACCAATAAATGATAACCGATAAATGATAACTGATAAATGATAACCGATAAATGATAACCAATAAATGATAACTGATAAATGATAAATGATAACTGATAAATGATAAGTGATAACTGATAAATGATAACTGATAAATTATAAATGATAAATGATAACCGATAAATGATAACCTATTAATGATAACCGATAAATGATAACCGATAAATGATAACTGATAAGTGATAACTGATAACCGATAAATGATAACGATAAATGATAACCGATAAATGATAAATAACTGATAAATGATAACTGATAAATGATAACTGATAAATGATAAGTGATAAATGATAAGTGATAACTGATAACTGATAAGTGATAACTGATAAATGATCACTGATAAATGATCACTGATAAATGATAAGTGATAAATGATAACTGATAAATGATAACTGATAAATGATAACTGATAAATGATTACTGTCCTTTCTGAATTTTTGACTGTTTATGTCTCACTTCATCCTAGAACAAAAAATTTATAACATAATAACAGTTGAGCAGATTCTGGTAATCTTTTCTTAGGATCCATTAAAGATCAAATGAAAGTGGAAATGTTTCTCAACTTCCAGTATGAATTTAAACAAACACTATATGAACTTAACATTGTAAAATTTGTTTAGGAAATTTAATGTTCAAGGACACCACTTAAGAAAAAAATTGTTTAATAGGAAAAGTAAGAAGTGAAAAATGTACAAAAATAAAAACTACTGCGTCCAACTAATGATTGTGTATCTGTGTGTCCCTTGTCTCACGGGCTTCATCCAGAAGAAGACACAAGTGTTGTTCCTGCTGTGTCCGCTTCAGTTCTTCATGTTCATTCAGTGATGAAATAAGACTTTTCTTTACTGGACTCTTTTCTCTTTCTCTTCACTAGAAACAAGAAACAGGTGGTTAATTCAAGCTACATACTGTTTTTGAATAAATGCATGAAACAAAGAAAGGTGCTGCTAACAGCTATAATAGATATATTAATAATAAGAAACTGATCAAATAAGAAAATGAAAAATAAATTGATTTAAAAATAATGAAAATAATATAACAGTGGATATATGAATCAGAAAGTACTATACAGATGCAGATATTCTTTATTGTCATTCGCACCTCATGTGGTCCATGTGGTGGATCAAAATTATGTACACATGGTCCCAGTTACATCCAACAATAAAATATAAAATAAAAACAGTAATAAGATCTAAGATATGAACTAAGAAAAACATCAACTAAAAATATGATAAGCTCTAATAGCATAAAAACATTAAACACAATACGCAGAACAGCAGCACGGACATGAGTCTGTGTGAACAGACGAGCACGCATGAACACAGCAACATGAAACAGATCAGCAGCAACATGAAACTGATCAACAGCAAAATGAAACAGATCAGCAGAAACATGAAACAGATCAGCAGCAACATGAAACAGATCAGCAGCAACAT
>NC_056508.1:2057804-2059018 GCF_014905685.2 Nematolebias whitei | reverse complement strand
AACATGAAACAGATCAGCAGCAACATGAAACAGATCAGCAGCAACATAAAAGATCAGCAGCAACATGAAACAGATCAGTAGCAACATCAAACAGATTATCATCAACAGATCATGTGCATTGAAAACTGTTGTGGTGGCACCTTTTCTGTTCCAGCAGTAAAACGGTTTGCCTCTTGCAGACAGTATTTCTGTTCATGCTGCAGGACTAGGCTGAGGCTGGCACCTCTTGGTATTTGATTGTTCTAGAATTGCACCGCTCAAGGTGGCTGCATGTTGGAGCAGCTCTGTTACTTTCATTCTGAGATTTTGCTTTTGGAAACTTTAATTCCTCTTTTTCTGGATGTAAATCACATTTTTTGGATGATTGTTTCCTCTGGTATCAGATGCTGAGCAGCTGGAAGGATTTTTACTGAAACTCTTTTAGTTTTGGACATTTGATATGATGCGTAACCATGGCAACAAGGCAGTTTTCTACAACCAACAGCTGATTAACATCTCAAAAGATCAAATAATATCTCAACTACAGCCCCAAATCTCAAGTGAGTTGAAAAGGATGTTATGTGGACACATTCTCATCTACCTGCCAGCTGTGCTCGAGTGCCTGACCACTGAGATCCTGGAACTAGCAGGAAACACGGCTCATGACAGCGGAAGGACAGGATCGTCCCTCGGCACCTACAGTTGGCTGTCCGCAGTGACGAGGAGCTCGGCAGACTGCTGGGAGGAGTGGCCATCGCTCTGGGAGGAGTTCTGCCTGGCATTCAGGCGGTCCTACAGCCCGGGGAAACTGAGAGTCCAGCTGAGTCTGGGTGGACGGATCGGACGGCATCTGCAGCCAGTTTCTTAGGATCCACTGTGGGATGGACCTTTACAAGAGATCCTTCCAGTCTACAGCATCAGCATCTATAACATCTCTTAATGAAATGAGGATAACGAGTTACAACAAATAATTTCCCTTTGGGATTAATAAAGTATTTTTGAATTGAATTGAATTGAATCAGCAGCAACATGAAACAGATCAGCAGCAACATCAAACAGATCAGCAGCAACATGAAACAGATCAGCAGCAACATGAAACAGATCAGCAGCAACATGATTATCCTGTTTAGATATTAATGAGGCTGCACAAACTCAAGTTCATGTTGCTGTTTGACGTATTGTTTTGATTGTTTACTGCTATTAGTGCTTAGTGTTTTATTAGTAGATGTTTTTTT
>NC_056508.1:2051951-2057704 GCF_014905685.2 Nematolebias whitei | reverse complement strand
TTGGATGATTGTTTCCTCTGGTATCAGATGCTGAGCAGCTGGAAGGATTTTTACTGAAACTCTTTTAGTTTTGGACATTTGATATGATGCGTAACCATGGCAACAAGGCAGTTTTCTACAACCAACAGCTGATTAACATCTCAAAAGATCAAATAATATCTCAACTACAGCCCCAAATCTCAAGTGAGTTGAAAAGGATGTTATGTGGACACATTCTCATCTACCTGCCAGCTGTGCTCGAGTGCCTGACCACTGAGATCCTGGAACTAGCAGGAAACACGGCTCATGACAGCGGAAGGACAGGATCGTCCCTCGGCACCTACAGTTGGCTGTCCGCAGTGACGAGGAGCTCGGCAGACTGCTGGGAGGAGTGGCCATCGCTCTGGGAGGAGTTCTGCCTGGCATTCAGGCGGTCCTACAGCCCGGGGAAACTGAGAGTCCAGCTGAGTCTGGGTGGACGGATCGGACGGCATCTGCAGCCAGTTTCTTAGGATCCACTGTGGGATGGACCTTTACAAGAGATCCTTCCAGTCTACAGCATCAGCATCTATAACATCTCTTAATGAAATGAGGATAACGAGTTACAACAAATAATTTCCCTTTGGGATTAATAAAGTATTTTTGAATTGAATTGAATTGAATCAGCAGCAACATGAAACAGATCAGCAGCAACATCAAACAGATCAGCAGCAACATGAAACAGATCAGCAGCAACATGAAACAGATCAGCAGCAACATGATTATCCTGTTTAGATATTAATGAGGCTGCACAAACTCAAGTTCATGTTGCTGTTTGACGTATTGTTTTGATTGTTTACTGCTATTAGTGCTTAGTGTTTTATTAGTAGATGTTTTTTTAGTTGATATTTTTCTTAGTTTATATCTTAGATCTTATTACTGTGTTTCTTTTACATTTTATTGTTGGATGTAACTGGGACCCTGTGTACATAATTTCATCCCACCACATGTTCAATATGTGGTGCATATTCAGTATTTAACATTTTATTTTTTTACTTTAAAAATAAAATAAATCAAGTCCTTATCGGCACAAATAAAGTGATGTGGAACATGGTGCATCTGTTCTTACCGAGCACAGAAGCTGCAGCGTTGTGCTGCTCTGTGAGGTGCAGCTGGGCTGTGATGGAGCTCTGTCAGGTGTAGACTCCTCTGATGGAGCAGGAGCCGGGAGGCTTGGAGGGTTTAATGTGGAGTTTAGAGATGAACCGTCACGCGATGAAATACGTTCTGGATCAAATACAGTGAGAAATGGAACCGGAGGACAGTTAGCGTTTATGCAAATTAGCTTAGCATCGTAGCACCGATGTTGTCCTATTATGGCGTCAGCCTCTTTTGTTAGTTAAAATATGTTCAGAACCGATGGGATGAGTAATTTAAAATATGTTTAAAGTTAGAAAACACTCACCATCTTCTATAAATGATTCAAGTAGAGCAGTAGTCGTGTCCAAACCACCCTCCAATCCTCCATCTAGCTCGGTTTGACTTTTTTCTTCTGCCACCAAGCACAACAACACCTGCACTTCTGCATTTGACCACAGCTTTGACATTATTGTTTTTGTATAGCTTCAAAATACTAAAAGATACGCTCCTCCAGTTACCGCTAATGGCAAGCGGTAGAGAAAAATGGTGGATCAGGTTGTTTGGAAAGACTCCACAGACTCCTCCCCCCGACCAATCAGTGACCGACAGTGTTTCTGACGTCACGGCGCGGCTCGCTTGGACCCCTTGAGAAGCCGGGCCAGAATTTAGCGAGGCGAGCCGCTCACAGGAACAGTGGAAAAGACCTCAAACACGAGTCAAGCCGGAAATATCCGACCCGCGCCGTGACAGTGGAAAAGGGGCATAGCATTCCTTGACGGAATACATGCTAATGCGCCTCCCCACCCCCCATTTTTCATGCCAGAGTTTTAAACAAAAGGCTCATGCGTTTGCTAGCTCTCTAGGTATGTGATGGGAATAACTTTCAGCTACTACCACACCAAGTTTTAGCTCAAGATAGGAACAATTGGCAAAGTCATAACCCTTTTTGTATTCTTTCATCTGCCATAGTAACTAATTTAATTTTGGTTGACTTCAAAAGTTCATTATTTTTAGATGTAGTGGTTACGTTTTAGGATTTCATCAAAATTCACCCTGCGGTTCATAAGATAGTTTCCTAACAGACAAATATATGCATGTTTGTATACCTTTCATGATACATTATGAAGTCAGCACATTAAAAACCTTCACTCTGAGCTAGAGCAGGGGTCTGAAACTTGTATGTAAAGTAACCATAGTTGTTGGTCTAGAGCCATAAAAAGCCACTGGCTCTTATAAAACATATTTTGTTTATATATTAATATTGGAGAAAATACTGCAGTGTTTACTGTATAGGTACAACTGTAGTTGTGCTGTTAAATAGATTTTTTTCAATGTGTGGAAACATAAATTGTAATTTTACAGAAGGAATGAGTTCTTTCTTGTTTAGAATGGAAACCTGACTGTCCTTCCCATGAAGAGAAAAAAGTAAAATATGGCACTTACTCTCATGCAACAGTTCTGCTAAATGGCAGCACAGAGCAGTCCACCTTTCTCCACCTCTGGTCGCTCATTAATCACAGGTGAAGTCGGCCACTTCCCATTCAGATGTGAGTTTTCAGAAAAGAGGGAGAGCGGGACTAAAACAATCGTGGACAGAACTCATCTGGGCTGAAGTGACGACACATTAAGTGCATGCCAGACGTCTCCCTCAGATCTTTTACTAAACATGCCAAATTAACTCACTTTAGCATTCCTCTTTGTCATTAAATATTTTTTAAACTACAGGTGCTGGTCATAAAATTATATTATCATGAAAAAGTTGATTTATTTCAGTAATTCCATTCAAAAAGTGAAACTTGTAAATTATATTCATTCATTACACACTGACTGATATATTTCAAATGTTTATTTTAATGTTGATGATTATAACTGACAACTAATGAAAACCCCAAATTCATTATCTCAGAAAAGTAGAATATTGTGAAAAGGTTCAATATTGAAGACACCTGGTGTCACACTCTGATCAGCTGATTAACTCAAAACACCTGCAAAGGCCTTTAAATGGTCTCAGTCTAGTTCTGTAGCTACACAATCATGGGGAAGACTGCTGACTTGACAGTTGTCCAAAAGACGACCACTGACACCTGCACAAGGAGGACAAGACACAGAAGGTCAGTGCTAAAGAGGCTGGCTGTTCACAGAGCTCTGTGTCCAAGCACATTAATGGAGAGGTGAAGGGAAGGAAATGATGTGGTAGAAAAAAGTGTACAAGCAATTAGGACTAGGCCATATCATATCGTTCACAATAATACCGGTAAAAAAAAAAAAGCTTGCCCGGGAAAATAAATTGTATAGTAATATGCTAATTTCATGTCTTAAGTACGTCAGCATTTCCCCTACCATTATACAAACGGGGCGCCCTGCCCCCTTAACAGAAACGAGCGCGCCGAAGTACTGAACCGAATTGCGCACCACCCCATCCACCTGTCGGTACTGGCGTAACGCTAATTAGCTGCACGCAATACTAGCTAGTTAAAAAGCTAAAAATTAACGATGCATGGCTCAGCTGTGTCTCTCCATCCAACTCTAAACTGCAGGTACAGACAGTGCACGGCTCAGCTACCTCAACCTCACCCGCGAAGCTCGGCTTTTTTCTCTCCCCCCCCCCCGCTCTGGGCTGGGGGCATAGCTCGGCGGGCCCCCCCCCCCCCCCCCCTACTTTTCATGTTCATACTTTTCAGTTGGCCAACATTTCTAAAAATCCTTTTTTTTATTGGTCTTAAGTAATATTCTAATTTTCTGATAATGAATTTGGGGTTTTCATTAGTTGTCAGTTATAATCATCAACATTAAAATAAACATTTGAAATATATCAGTTTGTGTGTAATGAATGAATATAATATACAAGTTTCACTTTTTGAATGGAATTACTGAAATAAATCAACTTTTTCATGATAATATAATTTTATGATCAACACTTGTACTTAAAGTTGGTGTATGTCATCATCAGTATTCCCGCAGTATTAAATCTGTTGTTTAATCTGGTAAGCGGGCAGTTGCACACTAATGTTAGCAGTTCATCACATTACTGAGCAGCGGCTCCGCATGCTTTTTACCCGTTGCATGTCAGCCAGTCTGGCTTTGTTACTGCCTTGCTTGGCGGCACAAAGTTGCATGGAAGGTGGACTGTCTCAGACCCCCCTTGTTGCCTTGGTGTGTCATCTACGTGGACCGAGGCAGCCAGAACATGTCTCAGTCTAGAAGTGAGGCGTGTGGTGAAATACTCTTTAGAGATAAATGAAGCACTAACTTGTTGCCTGAAGACAAAATCTCAACTTTTTATGAAAATCTACGGTACTTGATATATGCTATATTATTTATAAGACTGTTTTATTCTTTACATTCTTATAAGAAAGTAGCTGTATGTTTTTAGGACGTTGCATTTGAACACTCTAAAATGTAGAATACATAATTGATGTGCAACAAATCTAATTTCTGCATTTACAACAATTTTGTTTTGAATATGTTGAAAAATGGGCTCCAGTCATTAATGAAGTTCCATCTGCTGAAAATCTAAACAGAATTGATGGAATCCCTGAGCTGCTCTGACTGCATTGGTTTTATTATCTTTCATTTGTTCAGATGGTTTCTATCGAGGAGATAAGCTAATCAACCTGAAGCTCTTATCTGACGAAGCACTGCAGAAGTGCAGAGACAAGTAAGTTCTTACAACACACGAGATGGTGAAACACAAACATGCTGGGGTTTACAAGAGTAAGCAACGTTCACACATGAACTCTCAAGTTTAGAAACTAAAATAAAAAGATTCTCACTGAAACAAATCATTTTAGTCTGTCAATAACCTTTAGCGATATTCAAAATGACGATGGTCTTATTTTCTCAACGTTTTATTTTCTAAAAGTTGACTGTAAAGTGAAGGTACTGACGACTTCATGACTAGTTCAGACTTGCAAACATTCGAGACGGCTGTTGTTTTATAACGGCTTCAGTCATGTAAAATTTAATGCAAATACTATTTCATACGCCTTTACATCATCATCCATTTCACATTACACAAACGTTTAGATTAAATGTTGTGGTCATTTTCTAGAGCAAATGGCACCATTTATGGAACATCATGGGCTCACTTCTTGTAGGAATGTTTTTTCTAAAATAAGCCACCAATAGGGAAGATCAAGTTTATAAATAGAAGCGCTCACGCTCACACATGCACACTGAGGGATGACAGAAAGCAAACGGCTAACAATGAACGAGACACTGGAGAAGAAAGTTGACCCATTATCAGCTGATTTGTATTTATCAGATTATTCTTAGAAACTTATCCCTGAGGTAAGACAGCGGTGTGTGGTTAAACGACTTTGCCAAAGCTAGCCAAGTGATCCGTACAAGCTGAGAAGAGATCAGAAGTCACACACTCTGGTCAAACATTGACTGCACTCATATCTGGGAGGACTGGATTACCAACACGCAGGCAGACATACAAACAGGATTCCAAAAAGTTGGGACACTAAACAAATTGTGAATAAAAACTGAATGCAATGATGTGGAACACATGGAACATCTAATATTTTATTCAGAATAGAACACAAATCACAGATCAAAAGTTTAAACTGAGAGAATGTATCATTTTAAGGGAAAAATCTGTTGTTTCCAAATTTCATGGCGTCAACAAATCCCAAAAAAGTTGGGACAAG
>NC_056508.1:2051643-2051851 GCF_014905685.2 Nematolebias whitei | reverse complement strand
AGTTGATTTTATCACAGATTTTAGTTGATTTTATCACAGATTTTAGTTGATTTTATCACAGATTTTAGTTGATTTTATCACAGATTTTAGTTGATTTTATCACAGATTTTAGTTGATTTTATCACAGATTTTAGTTGATTTTATCACAGATTTTAGTTGATTTTATCACAGATTTTAGTTGATTTTATCACAGATTTTAGTTGATTTT
>NC_056508.1:2046472-2051633 GCF_014905685.2 Nematolebias whitei | reverse complement strand
TTTATCACAGATTTTAGTTGATTTTATCACAGATTTTAGTTGATTTTTATCATTGATTTTAGTTGCACTCTGTAGCACTTTGAGATTTTTGTTAATGAAAAGTGCGTTACAAATTAAATTCATTATTATTATTATTATTATGTTTAACAACTCGTTAAAGTACATCAGAATGCAGGAAATGGCTTCTACTTTATTCAGAATTTTCTGACCCCTCCCCCCAGTGTGTCCCCCCCCACATTACAAATTCATCTGAAGCCAATGGACATGAAGGAGGAACATGGTCAAGCAGCAGAAACAGCTTTTGAAAGTCTTGTCAGCACAAAACATTTAAGAAAGGAGTTTTTACTGTTAGCAAAATACTCTGCTGTGTTTGACTTGCTGCTGCTGTTTGTTTATTGTTTATTATTTGGTTGATGCCATCTTTCGTATTTTTGTCCTCATTCAATTAGGATATGTTAGTAAATGTCTTTTTTACCTGAAGCATGTTGTCTTTTCCCCTAATTTTCTTCTTGGAGTTTACCAGAATGCTTAATTTACATGCAAACTAAAAATCACTAAATCTTGCCCAGGGGGTGGGGGGGGGTGTTGGCAGGTGCTAGGTTTGTCACCTTCTTCATTCCTTCTGTTTGCAGAAATAATTAATTGAATAAAAACATTTGTCTTTGAAAAAAAAACAAAAAAAAACCCTGTTTCTTTTTATACTTTATATTTTTGGATGTAACTGGTACCTTGAGTATATCATTTGGTTCCACCTCATGTACCACATGTGATGGGAACGACAAAGAACCTTTAACCTTGAAAATTCAAGTTAAACGGAAACACATCTTTGTTGTCATCTGGGGCATAAAAGTTTGTCTTTTAGCATTAATATTATTTAATATTGTTTAATATTGTTTAATTAACAATAAACAATTGAATGAACTTCCGGTAAGATGGCGCCCGTGTACATGGCCTGCAATCTACCTCTGACGATACTGTTTGGATTATTTCTGCTTTTTTCGTTTTTTGTCTGGGATATCAACTCGCTGCTTGTGTATGACCGACAACAGCTCCTCGATCTTCGATTGTCTGTATCTGCTGTCGCTGATTCGGACCATTTTGATCGTGACTCGGGATCCCCCCCTCTTCCACCCCTTCTGGCAGACGTGCGTGCTTGTTTACGCTGGGCCCCAAGCCTGCCTTCTCGGAGATATCGATCCAGACGTCGGGGTAAACGTGCCGGCCGGCTGGTAAAACTCAAAGCTCTGCGTGGTCAACGTTTCCACAGCCAGCTTCCTACGTGCCCGGACCAGGGAAAATAGGACCAGGGAAAATATGGGTGTTGTCTACCGGCCCGGCGCTTGGACCATCCTGGAGGCGCTGTTTTTGAAAATCTGCAACCGTTTGCGCGCACCACCCCCACCATGGCTGGTTCTGTGTCGGACCAGATCAGGACGTGCCTCATCAACACAAGGTCTGTTGCCAACAAGACTTGTTCTAAATGACTTTTTTAAAGACGAGAGACTAGATTTTCTTTTTCTCACAGAAACCTGGTTGCCTTTGGGTGATTCAAGCGCCTTGGTGGAACTTTTACCTCCTGACTGTCTGTGTTTTAATGCCCCGCGGCCTTCAGGTCGGCGGGGTGGTGGAATATTAACTGTATTTAAATCAAACTTTTCCTGTAAACACTTGTCCACCCTCATGCCCTGCTCCAGTTTTGAGCTGAGTGCTTTTGAACTCGGACATTCCCCTCCCGTTCTGTGTGCGATTGTTTATCACCCCCCTCGTTCCAAGGACTTCATAAGTGAATTCTCTGATTTTCTGGCTTACATCACACCAAGATATGATCACTTTATT
Organism: Nematolebias whitei; assembly: GCF_014905685.2. Lineage (NCBI taxonomy): Eukaryota > Metazoa > Chordata > Actinopteri > Cyprinodontiformes > Rivulidae > Nematolebias > Nematolebias whitei. Next base: position 2,049,797 of record NC_056508.1, on the reverse strand, counting down.
ATCGTTGGTGACTTTAATATTCACGTCTGTTGTCAGGAGAAGCCGTTAGTGAAGGACTTCCTTGATTTGTTGGACTCATTTAATTTAACCCAACATGTAAATGCTCCCACCCAACAACACGGTCACACTCTGGATCTCATTTTATCACGTGATGTCTCTGTTTGTAATTTGGTAATCGGTGACAACGTTCTCTCAGACCACATGCCTGTCTTGTTTGATATCATCCCGCCTTGTCCTACTGCTAAGTCATGTGATTCTGCTCGTACTTCACGCGCCATTAACCGTTTCACTGCTGCACGTTTTACTGAAGCTTTTAGCTCTGAGAGGATCGATCAGCTCTCAGTGTCTCTCTCCACCGAGGAGCTAACCTCTCAGCTTAACTCTGTTTGCTTAAATATTCTGGACCGTGTTGCTCCCGTTAAAACCAGGAAAACAAAACTTTTATCAGAACCATGGCTTAATGACGTCACTCAAGCCGTTAGACGGCAGTGTAGGAGAGCAGAACGCAGGCTGCAGGTTTCTTTTCAAATCCTAAAGGAGAGTTGGCGTCATTATCAGAAGGCAGTTAAAGCCGCCAAATCGAAGTTCTTTTCTGCAATAATTGCCTCAAACTCCCACAACCCCCAAGCCCTTTTTTCCACCCTGAACTCAGTTCTACACCTCAGTGAACCTTCACCTCTAGAAGCCTCAACTGAGCTGTGTGAAAACTTCCTCCATTTCTTTTCTGAAAAAGTTGCAAACACCCGCGCACTCATTTCTCCACCTGTTCGTGATCCGTCCATCCCATCTCATTGTGTTGCTGTTCTGGACCACTTCGAGCCCATCTCTCTGTCTTCCCTGGAGCAGGTCATGTGCGGCATGAAGCCATCTGGCTCCCCTTTTGACGTTGTCCCCCGTCGACTCCTTAAGGAGCTTCTTCCTGTTCTGGGCCCTCCTGTTCTTGGCATTTTGAACAGCAGCTTAGCCTCAGGTGTGGTGCCAATATCTTTTAAACATGCTGCTGTCCAACCTCTCCTGAAAAAACCTAGCCTTGACCCCTCAGTCATGTCCAACTTCCGGCCTGTCTCCAGACTCCCATTTGTCGCTAAACTGCTGGAAAAAATAATGGAGTCCCAGCTGAAATGCTTTCTAGAGGATAATGCCATCTTAGAGCTATTCCAGTCTGGCTTTAAACCTCTCCACAGCACTGAAACTGCTCTACTCAAGGTTTTTAACGACATTCTCCTATTCACAGACACTGGTGATTCTGTGCTCCTTCTCTTACTGGACCTCACGTCTGCCTTTGATACAATTGACCACGAGATCCTCATTGCGAGGTTAGAGCAGTGGGTGGGCATCACTGGGTCAGCCCTCGAATGGTTTAGATCTTACCTCGCTGACAGGTCCTTTTGTGTCTCCATCAAAGATTTTAGTTCAGCCTCGGCAGCGCTTAAATGGGGGGTACCGCAAGGTTCCATCCTTGGTCCTCTTTTATTTTCTTTATACCTGCTGCCACTAGGTGCTATTTTCAGGAAACATAACATACCTTTTCATTTCTACGCCGACGACTGCCAAATCTACTTCCCCCTCAGACTCAACGGTACTCGCTCTATTCAACCGTTACTGGACTGCCTGGCTGACATCAGAGATTGGATGGCTTTAAATTTCTTGAGTTTCAACGAGAAGAAATCTGAAGTTATGCTGTTTCCTCCCAATGACACAATCACCAACTACTGCATCGACCTATCCGTTCTGTCACCGTTAGTGAAACAAAGAGTCACTAATCTAGGAGTGATACTTGACCCTTCTCTGAAACTCAACAATCATGTAAATATGATTGTTAAATCCTGCTTTTTCCAGCTGAGGCGACTGTCTAAGCTGAAGCCCATATTGTCCAAAAATAACCTGGAGACAGTAATTCGTGCATTCATTACATCCAGGCTCGACTATTGCAACTCACTCCTTTTTGGTATCAGTCAGACTTCCATAGCTAGACTCCAACTGGTCCAAAATGCAGCAGCCCGGTTTTTGACCAGCACAAGCAAAAGAGACTCTCTCACTGGTATATTTTCATCTTTAAATCACTTCTTGGTCTGTTGCCTTCATACATCTCCTCCTACATGTCTCTGCGTGAGTGCAGCTACGGAGTGCGCTCTCAGGACATTATTACCTGCAGTGTTCCCTCAATGAGGACTGAACTAGGCAAAAGGGCCTTCTCCTATTCCGCTCCTGTTTCCTGGAATATCTTACAAAAAGATTTGAAGCTCTCGACCTTGACCTCTCTAAGTGTCTTTAAGAATCTGTTGGACACCTGGCAGGGTCCAATGCTGCCATGTTCCTGTTGTTAGTTTTCTACATTTGTCTTGGAATCTAGCAGTTTTTTGTTTTGTTACCTTTTTCCTTTTAGCCATCCTATTTGTTTAAAAAAAAACAACAAAAAAAAAAAACTGTAGTATGCTTTTTTATAACTGTTTATTGTTGTTGCTGTTGTCCATTGTTGTCATCTTTCTTTGTTGAAATCAGGTCTCTCTTGTAAATGAGTCCTCGAGGCTCAATGGGATTTACCTGTATAAATAAAGGTTGATTGAGAGCACATTACACCTGTTTTGGCCTCCCTACACTGGCTTCCGGTTCACCTTCGAATCAAATTCAAAATACTCTTGTATGTCTATAAATCACTAAACAGCTCTGCCCCCTCCTATCTTACTGATCTGCTCCAGCCGTATGTCCCACCACGTTCTCTCAGATCAGCAGACCAGTTTCTCCTCACAGTCCCAGGAACCCGTCTCAAGCGCAGAGGTGACAGGGCCTTCTCTGTAGCAGGCCCAAGACTTTGGAATGAGTTACCTCTGCTCGTTAGACAGGCCCCCTCCCTCACAGTTTTTAAATCTCGCTTAAAAACACACTTTTATTCCCTGGCTTTCTGCACTGTGTGATCTGTGCTGAGTCTGTGTGCATCACACTGTGTTAGTCCTGTTGCGGTTGTTGTTGTTATCCATTATTGTTTTTGTTGGTTTCTACTTTTTGGTGTCCTGTTATGTAATCTGTTGCTGTGTGCTTGTTCTGTTTGTCCCTGTACAGCACTTTGGTGTGCTTTGTCACTGTTTAAAGTGCTATATAAATAAAATGGTATGGTATGGTATGGTAATTATGAGAACTAATGCAGCAGACACAGTCTGAGCGCGCACCCACAGCAGTGCAGTCTTCTTTAAGGACGTTTGGTCACGTGCGCAATTTGTTCATGTCTATACGATGACTATGGCACTGTGTAGTTATTTTTGTACTTTTATCACAAAATGTCCTTTGAAGCAGTTAAGTAAAATAGAACAATATCCTGATGCATGCT
>NC_056508.1:2041985-2046372 GCF_014905685.2 Nematolebias whitei | reverse complement strand
CGATGGTTTGAGAGAGGAGTAAAGGAGGCCATCTTTGTGAAAAGAAATCGTCCATCATTAAACAGGGGTGGAGCCTCCAGGTTCAACTGTCCCCCTCTTACAATGCTGTGATTGCTAGTATCACTCAGCCCTCTGTGAATAGTAAACAGCCATCAGGTGCTAATGATCCATTGTTAGGCTGATGGTCCTTCTTGAGCATGTGATCAGCTGGTTCTGGTTGTCAGCAGCAAACTGGTTGATCCACTCTGAGAAGGTGCTATTTAAGAGACTGAGCTGAAAACAGCACCTCAGACTGAGGAAGTCTCTCGGATGAGAGATGAAACATTTCTACATTTAAAAAACCATTTTTTTTTAATATCCAGAGGACCAGACTTAACTTTTTTTATATTTTTCTACCTGGGTTATTGAGCATGCATCATGAGACTTAGAAAGTCCTTATTGTATTTTACTGGCCAATAAACCACACAACACAATGGAAGTGCAACACAGTTCAAACAAGTGCAGTTCAAAGCTGGAGAACGAGGATGGAAGTGATAGCTGCCTACATTTATAGTGACTCTTAAAGTCAGTGGCGATTCCTCCACCTCTGCCCGACAGCCTCGGGGAGTTAAAATAGCAGCAGTTCTGAGGTGTGTCTCCTGGTGCTCCGTCCCCCTCGCTTCCCTGCTTGCACTCTTTCATCCTGTGAATCCTTAAAGTGCCTCTTTTATTTTTATTTTTTACTGCATATCTTCCTAATTCGAAGGACTTGATCAGCTGGTCTCTCAACAAAATTGATCAACTTCTCCCTTTAGGAGTCAGGGTAAGGAGGACCCTCAACTGAAACAAATTGGATTCATGATGACAACTAGAATTCGGCTGTTTGGATTGGTGAAATCTGGATCGTCTACAAATTTGTGTGGTTGTGTCGTTGCTCGGCAGCACTCAGTCAGAATTATGTGGAGCTGCGTCAGGGAGCTCGTGCAGGCTGTTATCAGGACTGTGGACTCTAGCAGCACACACGAAGGTGGGAATAATCTTGGAGAAAGCTGTGAGCTCTCGACTTTCGGCATAAGGAATCAATTCGGCTGTTTGGAGTTTCCATCAGAGAAATATATACCAGCGAGGCTTTAAAAGGCAAAAACAGCAATTCACAAGTTCTACCTCACCCAAACTGTGGCCTTGACGCCGGACTTATCTCAACTCCTCCTGGAATGTTTTGAAAATAACAAAGATGTTTTGTATGTCTCCTCACCCCTCCCTTCCCCAAGGCCGTGGACATGTAACAGAACATCAACCGAGTTGATGATAAATAACACCTCTTATCTGGACAATGGCTGAGAGGGGGGGCTCTGGACTATGCTACGACCTTCCCTTAAAATTCATTGTTTTCCCCGGCCTATATACCACACCATACCATTTTATTTATAAAGCACTTAAAACAGCTACAAGGCCAACCAAAGTGCTGTACAGACAGAACAACAGGTAACACACAAAGCAAAATACAAAATGAGGTAAATCAGAATATAGACATAAAAATGATGCAGATAATGACGACAAACCAGTGTGGAGCATACAGGATCAAAACACAGATCATCTGGTGTTGAAAGCTATTGAATAGTAGTGAGTTTTTACACGGGACTTGAAAACCAAGAGGGAGGGGGCCTGTCTGACAAGCAGAGGTAACTCGTTCCAGAGTCTTGGTCCTGCTACAGAGAAGGTCCTGTCACCTCTGCGCTTAACACGAGTTCCTGGAACTGTGAGGAGCAACTGGTCCACTGACCTCGGGGGGAGTGATCGGACATACGGTTGTAGCAGATCAGAGAGATGGTGGTGGGGGTGGGGGTGGGGGTGGGGGGGGACACTGTTCGGTGATTCATAGACATACAGTAGTATTTTGAACTGGATTTGAAGGTGAACTGGTAACCAGTGCAGTGAGGCCAAAACTGGTGTAATGTGCTCTCTTTTGCCTGTACTGGTTAAAAATCGGGCTGCTGCATTCTGGACCAGTTGTAGTCGTGCAATGGAGGTCTGACTGATACCAAACAGGAGTGAATTGCAGTAATCAAGCCTAGATGTAATGAATGCATGTATTACTGTCTCCAGGTTGTTTTTGGACAATATGGGCTTCAGTTTAGACAGCCGCCTCAGTTGGAAGAAGCATGATTTAACAATCATGTTTACATGATTAAGTTTCAGGGAAGGGTCCATTATCACTCCCAGATTAGTGACTCTTTGTTTTTCTGACAGGGTTAGAGCGGAGAGGTCGATGCAGTGGTTTGTGATCGTTGATGGTGTGGTTTGTGTGTGATGTGTGATGGTTTGTGATAATTATTTGCAGCAGTAACACTCAAATAAATTATAAAAAAAACATACATTGTGATTTCCGGATGTTTTTTTAGATTATGTCTCTCACAGTGGACTTGCACCTAAGATGAAACTTTCAGACCCCTCCATGATTTCTAAGTGGGAGAATTTGCAAAGTCGCAGCGTGTTCAAATACTTATTTTCATCACTGTATTTGTCCCACCGCAGTCTCTAAGGTCAGCAGACCAGATGCTTCTTTCAGCTCCAGGAACCCGTCGTAAGCTCAGAGGTGACAGGGCTTTCTCTGTTGCAGGTCCAAGACTGTGGAATGAGTTGCCACTGTGTGTCAGGCAGGCTCCCACTTTCACTGTTTTTAAGTCTCGCTTGAAGACCCACCTTTATTCCCTTGCCTTTGACACAGTGTGATTTGTTTTGATCCTGTCTGTAGTCTACATTGTTGGCCATTTAGTTATGATCTGCTGCTTTTTGTATCTATATTTTTTTTTTTATGTTTTCCTGTCTGCTGTACTTGTTTCTATTGTACAGCACTTCGGTTGGCCTTGTTGCTGTTTAAGTGCTCTGTAAATGAATTGGTATGGTATTTGTTTTAAACACAAAGCTATTTTTCTTTAAAAATGGTTTGACAGAAGAATTGTTCATATACATCAACTATTCAACAGAGAGTGCAACACGTACTCTTATAGTGTATTTCTAACTACATATAATTTTCCAGTACTGCCAAGATAATTTGCGATTGTGTTTCAATCAATCAATCAACTTTATTTATATAGCACATTTTAAAAACCACAAGGGTAGCCAAAGTGCTGCACAATAAAACAATAAAAACAAACAAAACAATAAAAACATACAAAGCATACACAAAGAAACATAAAAACCATTCACATACCAGTTTCACAGCAGGTGTATTAAAAAGCCATAAAAGATAAGATCACGTGTTAAAAGCCAAAGAATAAAAGTGCGTCTTTAAAAGAGATTTAAAAACAGGAAGAGAGGAGGCCTGTCTGACACTCAAGGGTAAAGTGTTCCACAACCTGGGAGCAACAACAGCAAACACTCTGTCACCTCTGAGCTTCAGCCTAGTTTTAGGGACTGTCAGCAGCAGCTGATCAGCTGATCGTAGGGATCGGGGTGGACAGTAAGGCTGAAGCAGCTCAGACAGATATGGTGGGGCAAGGTTGTTCAGACATTTAAAAACAAACAGCAAAAGCTTAAAATTAATTCTGTAGTGCACAGGGAGCCAATGAAGGGACGCCAGGATGGGAGTAATATGCTCGCGCCTACGAGCGCTAGATTACGAGTGTTTGATGCCATTTTGTCTGGTGTGAAAATATTGATGTCAAATTCTGTACTAAACCATACTGACTAACTGAAGAATTATTTTTTGGCAACTCTGACCATTTTTAAGTCAAACAAATAAATGTATTAGAGCTTTGATAATTAGAGACTGTATCAGTAAACCTGCTTCTGTATTTTTCTGGGATGATTTATTTAGTGATATTTGTTGGAAAAATGTTTGGTTGTTGCCCAGAAAATTTTTCATAACTAATAAGATGAGAGAAGTGTCTCTAAAGATTCTGTATAAATGCTATCCTGTCAATAGTATACACTCCAAGTATCGTCCAGTTGTAGAGCCAGTGTGTTCACTCTGCCTCTGCTCTGAGGAGACATCACCATCTTTTCTGGGACTGTCCTCACACTCAGCTGTTCTGGAAAGACATTTTCTTGTTTGTGAACAGATACTTAGAAATTTACCTAACGTTTGATGCAAAAAATATACTATTTGGTTTCATCTGTTTGAATATTCCAAGTAAAAAAGTTTTTGTTGTAAACCAAATACTAATCTTAGCCAAGTCACCTTTTAACAAAACGTTTTCTGAAAGGTGTGCGCCGGCTCAGGCCAGGACGCACGCCCTGGCACCACAGTGGGATTTAGGGTTCGTTCTCAGTGCACTCACTAAAGATCGATCTGAGCCCTTGGACCAGATACATTTCAAGTATGTGTCGCTCAAAACAGCCTTGTTATTAGCTCTGACGTTGTTATTAGCTCTGACGTTGTTATTAGCTCTGAGTTGTTATTAGC
>NC_056508.1:2040463-2041975 GCF_014905685.2 Nematolebias whitei | reverse complement strand
CTGACGTTGTTGTTAGCTCTGACGTTGTTGTTAGCTCTGACGTTGTTATTAGCTCTGACGTTGTTGTTAGCTCTGACGTTGTTGTTAGCTCTGACGTGAGCTAAAAGAGTGAGCGACTGGTCAGGTCTGTCCGTCGCTCCTTCTTGTCTACGGGCTACTCGTACACTCATAGAATCTGGGCTTACAGTACGTAACCAACGTTCTTTTATTCATATTTCTTCTCATCTGTTCACTTTAAATTACCAATGCAAAAGCCTTAAAGACTAAAACACTGTCATGAATTTTACTGTAACCTGCCCAAACCATATTTTCACTTTTATTATTTGCTCATATCTTCACATTATGTGCTTGTATTCCTATATCTTCATGCCTGCCTTCAGTCTTGAACCATGTTTGCTGTTGTAAGATTTTCTTGTATTTATTTTGTATACAAAAATTAAAAGGAGTCATTGTCAACACTGGGGGCTAAGCACCCCTAAAGGGCAGTTTCTAGAATCGCCCCTGCTCACAGGCTTACACAGAGCTTTCATACCTTTCTTATCTCCTGCATTATTACAGCTTTGTTTCCTTTTCTCACTCGTCACTCATGTGCTCAATCAGAGAGGAAGTACTGGGTCAGCCTAACCGACATCCAAAGCCTCAATCCAGACTTGATGAAGTCTGTATTTCTATCTATGTAGGCTCAGCCATCACGTCTTACTCCACAGCCTGATAAACAAAATTCTACTTCACAGATTCCTGCCTCCGCTCCTACGTCTTGACTAAAGTTTGCCAAACAGCATGTAGAGGACTCCGTGGTCAATTGTTCCTCTGCAGTTGGTCCTAAAATTCTGTTAAAGAATGAGGCAATAATGTTCTGTTGCACAACACTTTTGAAACGTCACTGCGATCAGATGATTTCTGTGACTTTATCTGAGACTTCTGCACCTGCTCACTTTGCTCTAGTGCACAAACTGTGGTTCCAAAAATTCAACCTGGCAGCTCCCATAAATCAGGTCTTGATGGCTTTCCTTAAACAAGATAAAATGGGGACAGTTGGTCTATTTGTACAATATTTTTATGTCACAAGTTATCCTGATGCATGCTCAATAATCCAGGTAGAAAAATCCAAAAAAGTTCAGTCTGGTCCTCTGGACATTCAAAAAAACAAAAACAAACAAACAAAAAAACAACAAAAAAATATAGAAACGTTTCGTCTCTCATCCGAGAGACTTCCTCAGTCTGAGGTGCTGTATTCAGCTCAGTCTCTTAAATAGCACCTTCTCAGAGTGGATCAACCAGTTTGCTGCTGACAACCAAAACCAGCTGATCACATGCTCAAGAAGGACCATCAGCCTAACAATGGACCATTAGCACCTGATGGCTGTTTACTGTTCACAGAGGGCTGAGTGATACTAGCAATCACAGCATTGTAAGAGGGGGACAGTTGAACCTGGAGGCTCCACCCCTGTTTAATGATGGACGGTTTCTTTTCACAAAGATGGCCTCCTTTACTCCTCTCTCAAACCATCG
>NC_056508.1:2019621-2040363 GCF_014905685.2 Nematolebias whitei | reverse complement strand
AAAAAAAAAAAAGCATGCATCAGGATATTTTGAACCACTTTGGCCAGGATTGCCTCAAACTAGTTAGAGAGTTTGAGAAAACAGCAAGGAAGAGGGCAGACTACAGGAACCATTTGCGATTCAACCTCAGATGTCGACAAAGTGGCATCATTCCCAAGAGCCTGGAACTAAAATCAGCGGTCAGCGGGCACCGGGCAAGCAAGATCCTTCAGAAGGCACAGACCCAGCTGCTGAATGAACGGGTGAGACAGACCAATTTTACTATTGAGGCCTTGAAGGCAAAAGAAGAGCACATTAAACAGAAACTAACTATGTGTCTAGATCAGACCACACTTCAGCAAGTGTTGGACTGTACAGATCAGGCACGCTTAGCACAGCATGTCAAGTCCAAGACTCGACAACAAAACAAGTTTAACGTACTAATAACTCATCAACACCATCACTATTCCAATAACAACACATTCAGTGTAGGACAACACTCCAGTAGTCAATTACATGCCAGGGAGACAGAAAAGTGGGTGAAGAATTTATCTGACAGACAGCTCACCCAGCCAGAGACAGAGATTCTTGCCAGGGGACTGAACTTTGCGGTTGCACCAAGTAGAATTCCTCTGGTGGAGATGATCACAGCTACTGAGTCAGCCATCCGCAACAACAAAATGAAAGAGGCTGAAGCAGAACAGCTCAGAATCAAAGTTTCATCCTGCCTCAGCAATGCCAAACCACCACCTTCCAACATCAGTAGAGAGGAGAGGGACGCACTCACCACTCTTAGCAAGGACAAAAACATCATCATTCTCCCAGCAGACAAAGGAAGGTGCACAGTGATTTTGAACCAGAAAGACTATCATTAGAAAGTTATGACACTCCTTAGTGACTTAAACACTTATGAACCTCTGAAAAGAGATCCAGGAAGTGGTTACAAGAAGAAGTTAATAGATTGCCTGAAAAATTTGGAGCAGGACAAGGCTATTGACCATTTTCTGTACCACAGACTGTACCCAGGGGAGGCCACACCTAGTCTGTATGGTTTACCTAAAATCCACAAACAAGGTGTACCTTTAAGACCAATTGTTAGTATGATTAACTCTGTCACTTTCAATGTTTCCAAATATCTGGCGTCTGTACTAATCCCTTTAGTTGGCAGCTCAGAACACCACATACAGAACACCATGGACTTTGTGGATAAGGTGAGGGATGTCATCATGGAGACTGATGAAACAATGGTCTCTTTTGATGTCACATCACTCTTTACGTGCATTCCTGTTGAGGATGCAGTAGAGGTGGTCAGTTTAAGATTAAAATCAGACACCACTCTGAGCAGCAGGACCACGCTTTCCACAGAACAACTGTGTCAACTCTTGAAACTGTGCCTGCAGTCAACCTACTTCACATATGGGGAGCAATATTATAGGCAGAAACATGGGTGTGCTATGGGGTCTCCAGTTTCTCCTATTGTTGCCAACCTGTACATGGAGGAGGTAGAAAAGAGAGCCTTGACGTCCTTTTCAGGGACACCACCAAGTCATTGGTTCAGGTATGTTGACGACACCTGGGTTAAAATTAAATCTCAGGAAGTCCAACATTTTACTGACCACATCAACTCTGTGGATAAATACATCAAGTTCACACGAGAAGATGTAAAATAATGGCAGGTTGGCTTTCTTGGACTGTGAGGTCTCAGTCTCTGATAGAGGACATTTGCAAACTGAGGTGTACCACAAACCCACCCACACAGACCAGTATTTGCAGTTTGACTCCCATCACCCTTTGGAGCACAAGTTAGGAGTCATCAGGACTCTGTACCACAGAGCAGACAGCATCCCCACTAGCTCAGGAGCCAGGCAGAAGGAGAAATCCCACACAAGACAGGCTCTAGAGCAATGTGGATATCCTAACTGGGCCTTCCTGAAAGCAGAGAAGAAACCCAAACAGGACTCCAGTCAGCCATCAGGTGAAAAGGAGGAACCCAGACCCAGACCAGTGGTCATTCCATATGTTGAGGGGGTATCAGAGAAACTGAGACGTTTATTTTCTAAACATAACGTCCCAGTGGCTTTTAAACCCCAAAATACATTACGGCAAAGACTGGTTCATCCCAAAGATCCAGTCCCCTGATACAAACAGAGTAATATTGTGTATGTTGTTCAGTGTCAGGAGGGTGATCAGTCTTACATCGGGGAAACTAAACAGCCACTGGCCAAAAGGATGGACCAGCACAGAAGATCAACATCATCAGGCCAGGACTCTGAGGTCTACACTCATCTCCAGGCCAGCGGTCACTCTTTCAAGGATGAAGATGTTCACATCCTGGACAGAGAGGAACAATGGTTTGAGAGAGGAGTAAAGGAGGCCATCTTTGTGAAAAGAAACCGTCCATCATTAAACAGGGGTGGAGCCTCCGGGTTCAACTGTCCCCCTCTTACAATGCTGTGATTGCTAGTATCACTCAGCCCTCTGTGAACAGTAAACAGCCATTAGGTGCTAATGATCCATTGTTAGGCTGATGGTCCTTCTTGAGCATGTGATCAGCTGGTTCTGGTTGTCAGCAGCAAAACTGGTTGATCCACTCTGAGAAGGTGCTATTTAAGAGACTGAGCTGAATACAGCACCTCAGACTGAGGAAGTCCTCAGGATGAGAGACGAAACGTTTCTACATTTTTTTGCTTTGTTTTTTTTTTTTTTTGAATGTCCAGAGGACCAGATTGAACTTTTTTGGATAAAATAGAACAAGTAAAGAAACAAAAACAAACGAGCTTCTCTACAAATACCACATCTGAGTCTACAAATCATGAGTCCACCATTCTTCAGCTAATGATGTCCACAACAACTAAACATTAGATTATTTACTTTTACTCTAAACCTTTACATGTTGAAATGACTCATGGACACACGCACGCACGCACACACACACACTAATGTAATAAGCAAAGATTTGCAACCTGCAAATGATTGTTGCTGGCAGAATGACTCAATGAATCAACATACTTGAACTTCACAAACATATGATCATTTATTCCGAGAGACTTTGTGATCGTTTGTGCTATCAGAAACAAAATGCACTTTACAGCCAGGCTCAGACTCAGACTCGGGCTCGGACTCGGACTCGGGCTCGGGCTCGGACTCGGACTCGGGCACGGACTCGGGCTCGGGCTCGGACTCGGGCTCTGGCTCTGGCTCTGGCTCGGGCACGGACTCGGGCTCGGGCTCGGGCTCGGACTCGGACTCATGCTCAGACTTATTCCAGCCACCTGACTCCTGCTGTTGCAGCAGGCCCATGGAACAAGCCCTCTGTGTCCCTCCTCCCACACAGACACGACATGTGGGTCCAGCCACCTCTCGTCACCTCCTTATGCGGGATGAGGGACAGTGGAGCAAAATCTGGGACTGTCCCACTCAGGACTCACGATGGTTGAGAACACAACACCCCTTGGATTAACCTGGATTATTGAGCATGCATCAGGACAACACCCCTTCATTTTTACAGATAACGGAATTCCATCGTGGCGACGGACCTCTTTGATTCATGTCTCTTTCACTTGGTTGTCCACCGGACAACCTTGAGGTGATATCCGTTTGTCTGAGATGAAAAGTTTGTCTCGGACAAACAGAAACCACTTATGTGCTCTGGGTTTTGTTTGAGACCTCTGGGTGTGAGGCGCTCTGTTGAAAAGCTCTATAATAGTAAGGTGTTTTTTTTTGTTTTTCCTACATTTAAAAATGCAACAGGATTTTATTCCTTCTTTGACTATGTGTTTGTGGATGCAATAACACTCATCAACAGGAGAGGATTTGTTGTACCTTTCCTGATATGCTTGCTCTAGTTTGAAGGCAGCAGTGCAGCAGATTACTCCCTTTATTATGTTATTCCACCCCCCAGACCATCAGCCATCAGTAAATATTTCACATTGGTGCATGTCAAAACACTGGTAGTCTTTGAGGATGGAGCTGTTTTAGTCTTGGCAGTAGTTTACTGAAACATGAACAGCTTTTTGCTCTAAATGCAGCATCAAAAGTGACTCAGTGCTTCATCACACTCGCCTCATATTTTTTAAAAGTTATTGAAAGCTAAATGTTTGATGATACAATTTCCACAAAGCACAGATATTTCACAAAGATATGCCATTTACATGCTCAGTGATTTTGATGGTGTAATGAATGCCATGTCTGTGTTTCTCTGCAGAGATTTTCCAGTCAAGAAGTGTATTATGTTGAAGCACTTGTCTAAACAACCAGAGGGGATTGTGGGCTCCCGGTCCCCTCCTGCCAAGCGATCATGCCCTGATTTAGAGGTAAATGGCAACTTGGAGTCAAAACAGTGCACCGAGAGTCACTGCAACCTGTGCTTACAATATTTGATTTATTTGCTTCTGACTTATATTTTATCATGCAGTCATGTCATGGCAGATCCCATTACGCTGATTTAAAAGCATATTATTCCCAATACAGTAGTCCCTCGTTTATTGCGAGGTTTAGGCCCCCCCCCCACACACACACACACACACCCGTGCGTATGACAAGTGGAAAAACCGCAAAGTAGGGATACAGTAGATCAAGTTCTGTAAACTTTGTCACCTGCAGTGCATTGTCAGGTGGAATCCAGGAAATCACATTGTAGGATTTTTAAAGAATTTATTTATAAATTATGGTGGAAAATAAGTATTTGGTCAGTAACAAAAGTTCAGCTCAGTACTTTGTAACATCACCTTTGTTGGCAATGACAGAGGTCAAACGTTTCCTGTAAGTCTTCACCAGGTCTGCACACACTGTAGCTGCTATTCTGGACCATTCCTCCGTGCAGAGCTGTGATGTTTTGGGGCTGTCGCTGGACAACACAGACGTTCAACTCCCTGCACTAATTTTTTATGGGGTTGAGGTCTGGCGACTGGCTAGGCCACTCCAGGACCTTGAAATGCTTTGCACGGAGCCACTCCTTCGTTGCCCGAGCGGTGTGTTTGGGATCATCGTCATGCTGGAAGACCCAACCACGTTCCATCTTCAATGCTCTCACTGATGGAACGAGGTTAGGGCTTAAAATCTCATGATGCATGGCCCCTTTCATTCTTCCCTTAACACGGATCAGTCTTTCTGCCCCCTTTGCACAAAACCAGCCCCAAAGCATGATGTTTCCACCCCCATGCTTCACAGTAGGTATAGTGTTCTTGGAATGTAACTCAGCATTCTTCTTCTTCCAAACATGACGAGTTCAGTTTTTACCAAAAAGTTCTATTTTGGTTTCATCAGACCACATGATATTCTCCCAGTCCTCTTCTGGATCATCTATATGCTCTCTGGCAAACCAGACGGGCCTGGTCATGCACTGGCTTAAGCAGGGGGACACGCCTGGCACTGCAGGACTTGAGTCCCTCTCAGCGTAGTGTGTTACTGACAGTACCTTTGTTACTTTGGCCCAGCTCTCTGCAGGTCATTCATCAGGTCTCTTCGTGGAGTTCTGGGATTTTTGTGCACCGTCCTCATGATCATTTTGACCCCACGGGATGAGATGTTGCGTGTGGCCCCAGATTGAGGGAGATTATCAATGGTCTTGTTTGTCTTCCATTTTCTTACAGTTGCTCCCACAGTTGATTTATTCCCACCAACCTGCTTCTCTATTGTAGATTCACTCTTCCCAGCCTGGTGCAGGTCTACAATCTTCTTCCTGGTGTCCTTCAACAGCTCTTTGGTGTTGGTCACTGTGGAGTTTGGAGTCTGACTGTTTGAGGCTGTGGACAGGTGTCTTTTATACAGATAATGAGGTCAAACTGGTCCATTAATACAGGTAACAAGTGGAGGACAGAAGAGCTTCTTACAGGAGAAGTTACAGGTCCGTGAGAGACAGAAATCTTGCTTGTTTGTTTTTGAACAAATACTTATTTTCCACCATCATTTACAAATAAATTATTTAAAAATCTTACAATGTGATTCCCTGGATTTTTTTCTCCTCATTTTGTCTCATAGTTGAAGTGTACCTATGATGAAAATTACAGGCCTCTCTCATCTTTCTAAGTAGGAGAACATGCACAATCAGTGACTGACTAAATACTTTTTTGCCCCACTGTACCTGATTCAAATGCATAACTTGCCTCCTCATCATGTCATCATGTTCTGTAGAACCCAGTTCAAGACTCGTTCTTTTAAAGCAGCTGTGTTGAAGCCAGTGGTGGACGTGCTCATTACTACTAGTCCTTCTCTGCCCTACCATACCTCCCACACACTCCACATATTAAACAGAGGCATGTAAAGCAACACTACCTAGTTGATGTGTAGTAGACTGACCAGGTTATGTTGGTAAGTGGGAACTGGTTCACAAACATTTCACCTTGTAAAATAAAGGTCAAATTTATTTATTTATTTAACTTTTATTTAACCAGGCAAATCCCATTGAGATCACAGATCTCTTTTGCAAGGGAGGTCTGGGCCTGAAGGCAGACTGACATGAATGTTTTTGATCTGTTGGAGGAAACCAGAGTACCTGGAGAAAAACTATGCGTGCACAAGAAGAACATGCAAACTCCACACAGAAAGACCCCAGCTCCAACTGGGGATTGAACCCAGGACCTTCTTGCTGTGAGGCAACAGTGCTAACCACTGATCCATCGTGCTGTTAAGTAAATAAATAAATAAATAAATAAACCACACCAAAAAAAAACAATACCACAACCTGTTGATGTATTTTTTATTTAGATTGTTCACAACACAATTTTCTCTGCATAGACCAGTGCATATTTCTCTTAAATGCTTCATTCTTCTGTCCAAGACCAAAAAAATCACGATACATACATTAGCACATGTAAAATGCTTTGGAGAAAGCCCCGCAGTCAGGAAACAATAGTGTGTTTAAGAACAAAGCAGTTCAGTGAAATATACTTCATTGCTTATGTTAACTAGTCACATGGCTTTCTTTGTTAAGCCTCCAGTATACTTCCGCGTATGTCCGTTCACGCGTACGTACGCAGAGGGTTCAGACTTCATACTCCAGCGTCCACCCCGAGCAGCTGCAGAGCAGCTTCACAGACGAGGGGCGTTTACCTTCGGGACAAATTGAGGTCGCCGATTGGTCATTTGGTGACACGCCTACTGGACTGATTGACAGGTAGGAAAAAATAAAAAAAGCGAGCGCTGGCAGCCTCAGCTGCAGCGGTGTTCTGTGTTTATATGATGTTAATAAAAAGATCTAAAAAATAAAAAGAAACAGGGAGCGCTGGCCCTGCAGCCCACACATCAGACCAGCCCACCAGGAAATCTCCAGACCCTCCCGCAGCCACACTGGACCTGAGTTTAATTCGCTCGTGACAAATTCCTTCATTTCTCACCATTTCAGTCATGGCATCAACGGAGGAGGAAGAGATCACTGCCTCTTGGCAAAAAAACTAAAGAAAAGGCCAGATCAGGGATGAAGAAGGGGAATTTAATAATACATTGGTGTCGCATACAAAACAGTCCCTCGCTGGGCAGTTTATTGTGCGACACCGCGTACGCGGTCGTAAAAATTGGAGCTTTGCACGGAGGGTACGCTGGGGGGTACGCACGTACCTCTGCATACGTACGTGCGTATCTCTACGTATGGATGTACGCGGCAGTATACTGGGGGCTTTACTCTGCATCCCCACATTGTTAAGGTAGTCGGAAGACTGGAGGGTCTGGACAGAAGTGACCAGAACTGCAGAAATACAAAATGGTGACGAAAGAAGTGACCATTATCTATTGTTAAATCCACAGCAATAAAATGAGACAAAAACTGTTCCTCTTTCCATTGATGTTCACGTGAATATTAAATCTGGCTAACAGTTAATATTCTCATGGCCTTTCCTGTTCCCAGCTGCTCATCAAACAGCTGTAAGATCTCATAATGTTTAGAATTTGGCCAGTCTTTTTTAAACAAAGTATTGTAACCTTTAGCATTTATTAAGTCTCCTGACCACAACTCTGAATCTGACTGGTTGGTCACCTTGTCCAAACGGACTTGTGCTCTCATTTTGTTTTAATGGGTCTGGGAATATCATGCAAATATCGAATTCCCCTCTGTCCATCCATCCATCCATCCATCATCTTTACCCGCTTCTTCCTTTTCGGGTGGCGGGGGTCACTGGTGCCCATGTCCATCACTGTGCGAGAGGCGAACACCCTGGACAGGTCTCCAGTCCATCACAGGGACACATAGAGACAAACGAGACAAACATTCACTCTCTCACTCACCTAGAGACAATGTAGAGTTACCAATCAGACTAACATGCATGTTTTTGGTCTGTGGGAGGAAACCAAAGTACCTGGAGAAAACCCCTGCATACACGGAGAGAACATGCAAACTCCACCCAGAAAGACCCCCGGACGGAATTTTGTCAAAATATTGTATTCCTTTTGGATTTACTCTGGGACTTCATTGAATAACATGAAGGCCCAGTACAGTATGCCACTGGTTGCAGCAAAACAAGCTTTGAAAACATCCAAAACACTGGCTGGTGAGGACCAGGTTTGGGGGGGGACTCTGCTTTACAGGGTCACAGGTGCCTCTTTCCGTCAGTCAACAGGAGACCTTGGACAGTAACATTGTTAAAATATGTAAACCTGGATGCACTGGTACATACAGTATATGTGTTGTAGTAGAGCTGCTGTTGGTTTATTTCATTTATAATTGTACTATTTCAGTGGAAACAAAGCTGTTGATGACCGTAGCATTGACCTGAGTCAAGTCAGATGTGTTTTAAAACACACTAAATTATATTTTCTTGTGCTGCACAGTACAAGATCAGTAGGCTATATCAAAAAATATCAAAAATTATACCAATAGTTATGAGTTTGCTAGCAGTTTTCATTTGCACTATTTATATCAGAAAATTAGTTTGTTTGTTTATTTTCATATTTTACACTGACCTGAGTCACAATATTAATTCTCCCACATTGGGCATGTTACAAGATTTATTAAATTAATCTGAAATATTTTAAAAGCAAAACTACAGCATAACAAAGCCACAGTAGCAATAATAAATGCACTTACTATAAATGTGTTTATCTAACTGTCTCAAGAAAAGGTTGGCCTGATGAAGCAATAAGCAACTTAAAGGAAAGTAGAAAAAAAAAGGTTAAATCACGTCATCTGGACTAGTTTATTTAAGTGAGAAACGTTTTGTCATCCAGAGGACTTCCTCAGTCTACAGCCTGCCAACCACATCTGATCAATTCTCACTTAAGAAACTGGTCCAGATGACATGATTTAACCTTTTTTGTTATCTACCTGGATGATTGAGCTCACAAACCTTTTTTAAAGGAAAGTAGTTTTTCAAAAAGAAACATTTAGAAGATGGTATGCCTGTTTACTTTTCCTAGACAGCCGTGGCCCAAAGCAGTTTAGACCACGCTTGGAGGGAAAAATACATCTTCATTTCTGGAAGCTGATGGTTGCCTTCAAAATATTTAGTTTTTCCTAAATTGCTTGACTCTTGACTTGAATTTATCTGTAAAACCAGTACAGAAATGCCATAAGTGCAATAATTGTGAATATTTGCTTCTAACGAGTGATTAATGCTCCGGCTGATTTGGGTTTGAAAGTGTGGTTGCAGCATTGTCAAACAGAAAATGGTTTTAGAATGAACAACTGGTGTTTTTTTTTTTTTTTTTCCTGTTTTCCCTCCTGCATTTTTTTAACCTTCAGGCCTGCAAAGATTTCTTTCCTTCATCTTTATCATATGTTTTGATGTTGGTGATCCTGGTTTTAATTTTGTTATGTTTTTTTTTTTTTTTTTTTCATTTAAAAATAACCACTCTCCTGCATTAACTTCTCCTTCCTTTTTTTTGCCTTCCCTTCCTCCCATCCAGCAGAAGAAACAGACAGGCAAAGCAAAGAAAACGCGTCCTGTTCCACAGGTATTTTTATAACCACATTCCTCTACTAAACCCCCATAACATCTTTGTTTTGGCTTTTATTTTGAAAGGGGAATTTCATATGTGTGCACTATCTCAATAACACAACTATTGAGTTGCCAGGGTAAATGTTTCTTAAACTAATTCTTACCCAATTCCAATCAATTCTGACCCATTTTTTTAAGGTATACAGTGTATCACATAAGTGAGTACACCCCTCACATTCCTGCCGATATTTAAGTATATCTTTTCATAGGACAACACTGACAAAATGACACTTTGACACAATGAAAAGTAGTCTGGTCTGTGTGCAACTTATATAACAGTGTAAATTTATTCTTCCCTCAAAATAACTCTGTATACAGCCATTCATGTCTAAACCACTGGCAACAAAAGAGACTACACCCCTAAATGTCTAAATTGAGCACTGCTTGTCTTTTTCCCTCCAAAATGTCATGTGACTCGTTAGTGTTACTAGGTCTCAGGTGTGCATAGGGAGCAGGTGTGTTCAGTTTTGTAGTACAGCTCTCACACTCTCTCATACTGGTCACTGAAAGTTCCAACATGGCACCTCATGGCAAAGAACTCTCTGAGGATCTTAAAAGATGAATTGTTGCGCTACATGAAGATGGCCAAGGCTACAAGAGGATTGCCAACACCCTGAAGCTGAGCTGCAGCACAGTGGCCAAGATCATCCAGTGTTTTAAAAGAGCAGGGTCCACTCAGAACAGACCTCGCGTTGATCGTCCAGAGGGGCTGAGTGCACGTGCTCAGCGTCACATCTAAATGCTTTCTTTGAAAGATAGACGCAGGAGTGCTGTCAGCATTGCTGCAGAGATTGAAGAGGTGGGGGGTCAGCCTGTCAGTGCCCAGACCATACGCCGCACACTACATCAAACTGGTCTGCATGGCCGTCCCAGAAGGAAACCTCTTCTGAACTTTGTACACAAGAAAGTCCACAAACAGTTTGCTGAAGACATGTCAACAAAGGACATGAATTACTGGAACCATGTCCTATGGTCTGATGAGACCAAGATTAATTTGTTTGGTTCAGATGGTCTCAAGCGTGTGGCGGCAATCAGGTGAGGAGTACAAAGATAAGTGTGTGATGCCTACAGTCAAGCATGGTGGTGGAAATGCCATGGTCTGGGGCTGCATGAGTGTAGCAGATGTTGGGGAGTTGCATTTCATTGAGGGACACATGAACTCCAATATGTACTGTGAAATACTGAAGCAGAGCATGATCCTCTCCCTCCAGAAACTGGGTCACAGGGCAGTGCTCCAGCATGATGATGACCCAACTCACCTCAAAGACGACCTCTGCTTTAATGAAGAGGCTGAGGGTAAAGGTGATGGACTGGCCAATCATGTCTCCAGACCTAAACCCAATAGAACATCTTTGGGGCATCCTCAAGCGGAAGGTGGAGGAGTGCAAAGTCTTGAATATCTGCCAGCTCCGTGATGTCGTCATGGAGGAGTGGAAAAGCATTCCAGTGGCAACCAGTGAAGCTCTGGTAAACTCCATGCCCAGGAGAGTTAAGGCAGTTCTGGTAAATAATGGTGGCCACAAAAAATATTGGCACTTCAGGAACTTTCAATAAGGGGTGTATTCACTTTTGTTGCTGGTGGTTTAGACATTAATGGCTGTATATTGAGTTACTTTAAGGGAAGAATACATTTACCCTGTTATATACTGTGTTACTGTTATCACTATACTGTTATCACTGTTTTTCACTGTTTTCACTGTTTCACTGTTTATGGGTTCTGAATGATCGCGTCTTCATTAATGTTTCTCATGGTTCGATTATGGGGGCTAATTGTCACACTGTTAACTCCTGTAATTACACATCAGTCACGAAAAACTCAAGAAAATGTCTGATAATAATGTTGTTACTGCTCTCAGGGATTCAGCCCAACCTTGGACCCCCCACTAATTACAGCACACCAAATGACTTTAAAAACGTGTCAGGACTTCATTTTCTGCGTGTAAATGCACGTAGCCTTCTGATAAAACTTGATGCCTTGAAAATTCTGCTCAGTTCTTCTGGGACAGATGTAATTTTCATCTCTGTAACCTGGCTCAACAAATCTGTACTGAATAATGACCTGGTAATCAATGGATTTAACATCTACCGCTGTGATCGTCAAAAAAGGGGTGGTGGAGTCGCTATTTACATCAGAGATTCTCTGGTTTCTAGTCGTGTGTCGGCTAAAACAATTCCAAACCAGTTTGATGCCTTAGCTGTAAACATCACCTTGAATGGAGGCCAGATCTTATCTGTAGTCTGCTGTTACCGCCCACCTTCAGCAACACCTGAGTCTCTGTCCTCCCTGATGGAATTTCTTGGTAATTTAAAATTCAAAGAGATCGTTTTGGCAGGAGATTTCAACAATGATTGGGATAAGTCGACCCCCCTCTGTGATAAATTCAAGGTATGTTGCCTGTTACTCAATCTAACCCAACTGATCGTCTCTCCCACTAGACCAAACAAAAACCGTCCTGAAAAGTCCTCCATCGTAGACCTGTTTCTAACTAATATGCCTCACAAAATCCCTGGTACAGGTGTATTCGCTGACATTTTGAGTGATCATTGTGTGACAGTGACTCTCAGAGATATTAAACTTCCACCTTCTAAGCCCAGATTAATTAAAAAAAGGGATCTGAAACGTTTTTGTGAACAGTCATTCCTCTGGGATCTGTCTCACTTTGACTGGCATCGTATTCTATTAATTGATGACGTGAACTCCGCTTGGAACTATTTTCATAATAGTTTCATTTATTTTGTGAACAAACATGCTCCTTTTCGTCAGTTCAGAATAAAGGGACTAGACAGCCCCCAGTTTACTCCAGAGCCAGCTGACCTCCTGCACAGGAGAGATCATCTTTGGGCCGCAGCGAGAAAATCTGACTCAGACACTGATTGGTTGAGTTTTCAACAGATGAGGAATAAATGTACAACTGCTGTCAAAGCAGCAAAACGCAACTATTTCTTATCTCAGACCTCCAAAAATCTAAATGACCCTAACAGATTCTGGAAAACCATCAAATCTATCTCAGGCACCCCCCAATCCTCTGACCTCCCATCACAACTTCTCATTAACTCTGTTCCTGTGTCAAATAAGCACGAGATCCTGAACTGTTTCAACAAACATTTTGTTGCTTCTGGTTCTTTATTTGACACAGTTACTAATGGAAGATCAGCCACTTCACTTAATAACCAAACTTCTACAAATCAAATCCCTCCTACAAGTCAATCCTCAGTTAATCACAGCTTCTCTTTTTCTCCATTCTCAGTCATTGAGGTCAATAAACTGTTAAAAGATCTTGACCCTAAAAAAATCTGCAGGTCCAGATGAACTTCCACCTTATTTCTTAAGGCTGGCTGCTCATATCATCACAGTTCCTGTGACCCACATCTTCAATCTCTCCATGAGACAAAACTCCATCCAGACACTTGAAAACAGCCTTTGTTCTTCCTTTGCTGAAGGGAGGTGACCCCACCTCACTGAACAACTATGGACCAATCTCTAAACTCTGCATTTTAGCAAAGGTTCTAGAAAAACTGATAAACTCTCAAATCAAAAATGACCTGGACTCATTTAACATCTTACCTCCACATCAATCTGGTTTCAGGAAACAACACAGCACAACCACTGCTTCACTGAAGGTTCTTAATGATGTTGTTGAAGCACTGGATGCTAAGGATTATTGTGCTGCACTTTTCTTAGACCTGTCTAAAGATTCTGACACTGTGGATCAGAACATCTTGTGTCATAAGCTCTCAGAAATCGGTTTCTCAGATCACACCATTGGTTGGTTCTCTAACTATCTTTCAGACCGGAGGCAATGTGTTCAACATAATGGTACTTCCTCCATTTATTTAACAGTCAACAATGGTGTACCACAAGGCTCAGTCTTAGGACCCACCCTCTTTACAATCTACATACATATTGTAGGTAAAAACATCCCTGATGCATCCATACATTTCTATGCTGATGACACAGTTGTTTATTGTCGAGCTAAAACTGTTGCTAAGGCTTTCCAGCTTTTGAAATCTGCATTCAACATCATCCAGACTGATTTGTTCCGCCTCAAACTTGTCCTAAATGTCGACAAAACCAAAGGAATGCTTTTTTCAAACAGGAAGTTGGTCCCAGCAGTTCTTCCTCCGATTTTATCCTCAAATGGTGTCCCCATTGAGTTTGTTGATTCCTATAAATATTTGGGTATCTTGGTCGACTCTCATCTCTCTTTTAAGCTCCATGTGGAAAACTTGATAAAGAAACTGAAAGTTAAACTGGTTTCTTTTTCAGAAACGGATCCTGTCTAACCCTGAATGTTAGGAAACACCTTGTATCTGTGACTTTCCTTCCCTCCATTGATTATGGTGACATTATTTACATGAACGCTCCTACAAGAACCCTGCAGATGTTGGATGCTGCAGATGTTGGATGCTGTCTATCATGGTGCACTAAGATTCATAACTGGCTGTAACTACCGTACCCACCACTGCACCCAGTATTCACTGGTTAACTGGTCACCATTAACTTCACACAGACTCTCCCACTGGTACATTTTCATCTTTAAATCACTTCTTGGTCTGCTGCCTTCATACATCTCCTCCTACATGTCTCTGTGTGAGTGCAGCTACAGCGTGCGCTCTCAGGACATCATTACCTGCAGTGTTCCCTCAGTGAGGACTGAACTAGACAAAAGGACCTTCTCCTACTCCGCTCCTGTTTCCTGGAATATCTTGTAAAAAGATTTGAAGCTCTCGACCTTTGACCTCTCTAAGTGGCTTTAAGAATCTGTTGGACTCCTGGCAGGGACCAATGCAGACATGTTCCTGTTTTTAGTTTTCTACATTCGCCTTATAGTCTAGCTTTTTTTGTTAATTTTTTGCCATCTTATTTGTAAAAAAAAAAAAAAAAAATCCTTATGCCTTTTTATAATTGTATTGTTGTTGCTGTTGTCCACTGTTGTCATCATTCATGTCGGTCAGAGCAGATGGCCTCTTGTCCTGATCCTGGTTCTGCTGGAGGTTTCTTCCTGTTAAAGGGAGTTTTTCTTTCCACTGTCTCCACTGTGCTTGCTCAGGATGGGAGACTGCAACGAAGCCAAGATTCATCTTGTCTGCTGGATTCTTAGATAGAGAACTTTACTAATTGTCTTTTATGTGAATGTTCCTGTAAAGTCCCTGAGACAACTTTGTTGTGATTTGGTGCTTTATAAATAAACTTAACTGAATTCTTTGTTGAAATCAGGTCTCTCTTGTAAATGAGTCCTCGAGGCCCAATGGGATTTACCTGTTTAAATAAAGGTTGAATGAATATAAGCTGCACACAGACTACATTTCATTGTGTCAAAGTGTCATTTTTTTCAGTGTTGTCCCATGAAAAGATATATTTAAACATATGCAGGAATGTGAGGGGTGTACTCACTTTTGTGATACACTGTACATTTTGTTGTCACTAACAGTCAAAATGTTTGTGCTGTTTTTGTTTATGAAATTAATGGAACTCAACTGTTTTATCCAGCAATTTCACTTTATTATTCTAGTAATTTTTGACGGTCGCAAAAATAAATTAAAATCCTTTTCATTTCTTCACTGGAACAAGGTTGGAACTAGTAGATAATCAAAGCTCTTTACAACAATCTGTGCCTCATTTACCCATTCATACAGCTCTATTCTGGATCTCAACAAATTTAATTGAATAAATCATTCTAAAGAGACTAATCAGAGCTTTATCACATTCATACACAATGGGACACACATCAAAGGCAATGAGGGGTTCAGTGTCTTGCCCAGGGACACTTCAGAATGTGACTGCTGGTGGGTTCGAACCCCCAACTCTTGCATTGGAGGACGACTGCTCTAACCACTGAGCCACAGCCGCCCAGGAATCAACTCAAATAAGAGGAAGAGTGGATCAAGAATTTTGTGAATCGTTTTTTTTTTTTTTTTTTTTAAATAAAAAAATTAGGTCCAAACCATAGTTTTGTACCCCCATTTTAAAAATAGATTTGTCGTACTCTTGCACATTTGATGCCAGGAACACCAGCAGGCACCAAAGGGCGAATGTGATGCATTACAGGTGGAGTGACATAGTTGTCAGACAGTTGCTTAAGTGTCTTGTCAGTTAAAGCAATGAGTAAAAATCACATCATAGGACCATCTGTGTGTTTTCCATCGGGATGTGGGATTAACTTGACACAAGGCTGGAAGCAAAGTTATTTGGAGTACACCTGGACCTGCCATTCTGTTTTGTTTGTCTCCTTCCTGTCCTCTCAAACCCCAGCCAGTCGAAGCAGAGGGCTGCTTGTCCTGAGCCTGGTTCTGCTGGAGGATTCTTCCTGTTCACTAGGGGTTGAACAAGTATATAAGTTTTAAACTCGACATTAACATAATAAAACCCAAGTAGAACTTGAGTATTTGATGACGTCATAGATCTCAAGATACAAAAATAAATAAATAAATAAAACCCGCAAAAAAAGGTCATTATTTATAAAAAAAGACCAACAAAACATTGGGAGCGTATATTATGCTCCTCCCATTTATCAAACTGCAAATAAGTCACAGGAAAAACTAAACTATTAGTTTTTATTATTAAACTGCAAACGTGAAGAAACGCAGCACGTCGGAAAATAAACTTAATGTGGGGGGGGGGGGGGGGGGGACCGCTGGGGTGCATTAGGTTTAGTTTTAGAGATTAATATGTTTATACATTTTTTTTATAGGTTTAGAAATGAATATTTTTTGCTTTTTGTTTGTGAAACAAGGTCCGAGGAAGCTGGTTCTGGTTCGGTGGATTGGACCCGGTGTTGCACCATACTCTGTGACCTGCAACAGTGCAACACCGCCCCCTACGGTCATACGGTGGTCACATAATATGACGTCACTACGGATACTCAACGTTACATTTTTAACCTCGATAGAGGTCCTAGCAATCGATGTGTAGATTACTCGAGTACTCTGTTAATGCCCTACTGTTAACAGGGAGTTTTTCCTTTCCACTGTTGCCACTGTGCTTGCTCAGAATGGGAGACTGTGACAAAATGAAGAT
This sequence comes from Nematolebias whitei, assembly GCF_014905685.2. NCBI lineage: Eukaryota > Metazoa > Chordata > Actinopteri > Cyprinodontiformes > Rivulidae > Nematolebias > Nematolebias whitei. The sequence continues at coordinate 2,023,440 of NC_056508.1, read as the reverse complement.
TCAACGCCGTCTTCTGGCCTCCTTAGATAGTGAACTTTATTAATTGGCTTTTTTTGCATGTGAATGTTCCTGTAAAGTGCCCTGACATGACTTCTGTTGTGACTTAGTGCTGTATAAATTGATGAATTGAATTTAAGATGAGCGCCCCTAGTGGCTGGCTGCAGTACAATTCCTCCTTAATTCCCACCCTTATTTATCGGACAATGTCTTTACTAAAAATATAAATACACTTTAAGTTCTTTTTGTTGTAGATTCATACCTTGCTGCTGTATGTTCACATGTGTCTTTGTTCCAGTACCTTTATTTAAGACTTAAAGGAAAATGTCATATTACACTGTGACTGACAATATGACCACCTGTTAATGAGTTGGGAGGGCGTATAAGCAGGACATTCATGTTGAGGGTACAGCCCCACATCCCTGGTGCACAGCCACTGGCTCCAAAAATACAACATTCTGAACAACGGGAAAAGGCAAAAAATGCTTTGTCCATCTTCATTAGATGTTGGTACAAATTCTGTTTTTCATTTTATCTGACATTTGAGTCATTGCAATCCAGTCACTTGATCTTTCAACACTTCAAGGTTCTTTATTGTCATTTGCATCACATGTGGTACATGAGGTGGAACGAAATTATGTACACAAAGTCCCGGTTACACTGAAAAATAGCAAAAAAATAAGAATAAATACAGTAGTCCCTCATTTATCTTGGGGGATCTGTACCCTGAAGATCCACGGTTAGAGGAAAAACTGCAAAGTAGAAATAGTAGTACAAGTAGTAAGTAGTTGTTTATTTTATTTTATATATATATATATATATATATATATATATATATATATATATATATACATATTAGCGATGCACAATATTATCGGCATGGTATCGTATCGGCCTACAATAACGTTAAAGTTCAATATCGGACATCTGTCATTCCATTAAAATAACTCGCCAGTATAGAAGGCACTGTTTTTGCCTGCAGCGGCAGCACAACGTGATGACGTCACGTGCGCCTACCTGATCTCACGGCGGAGAGGAAAACTCAAAATGTCGCTGTGGAAGTTTTCTTTTTCGTTGGCGAGGATGTCAGTTTCTGAAGATTTATGAACTAGGTTGAGCCTCAATACATCGTCCCCAGTCAGATGTATTTTTCTGACGTAACGTTACCCGAGTTACAAGACATCATTTCCAATGTCATTGAGAAGCTAACAGCCGATAGCACTTGGTTGAGTTTTACCACAGACATTTGGACGTCGTGTTAGCCCTGTTAGCATGATTATTCTTACGGAACAATTGATCAACAAAAACTTTGAACTTAAAAAGTCTGTCCTTCATGCACGGGAGTGTAGAGGCTCCCACACTGCAGCTATAGGAACCTGGAACAAACCTCCACAAGTGAGAGCATCACAGGTGACTAATGCTAATAAACAACATTTAACACTTTTCATTTAATATCAGTTAAAGTGTTATGCAGATCATATGGCTGTTACTGAATATATGTCACCAGCTCTTACAGCTGTTGCACAATTTTTGTAGCAAATAATTGTAAATAAGACGCTGTGTTCTGACAAAGGAACGTATATAAAATATCTGTATCTGCATCGATTATCGGCCAAATAAATTTTAACATATCGGATCTGGGCCAAAAATCCAACATCGTGCATCCCTTATATATATATATATATATATATATATATATATATACAGGTCCTTCTCAAAAAATTAGCATATTGTGATAAAGGTCATTATTTTCCATAATGTAATGATAAAAATGAAACTTTCATATATTTCAGATTCATTGCACACCAACTGAAATATTTCAGGTCTTTAATTGTTTTAATACTGATGATTATGGCATACAGCTCATGAAAACCCAAAATGCCTGTCCCAAAAAATTAGCATATTTCATCCCACCAATGAAAGACAAGTGTTTTTAATACAAAAAACGCCAACCTTCAAATAATCATGTTCAGTTATGCACTCAATACTTGGTCGGGAATCCTTTTGCATGAATGACTGCTTCAATGCAGCGTGGCATGGAGGCAATCAGCCTGTGGCACTGCTGAGGTGTTATGGAGGCCCAGGATGCTTCGATAGCGGCCTTAAGCTCATCCAGAGTGTTGGGTCTTGCGTCTCTCAACTTTCTCTTCACAATATCCCACAGGTTCTCTATGGGGTTCAGGTCAGGAGAGTTGGCAGGCCAATTGAGCACAGTAATACCATGGTCAGTAAACCATTTACCAGTGGTTTTGGCACTGTGAGCAGGTGCCAGGTCGTGCTGAAAAATGAAATCTTCATCTCCATAAAGCTTTTCAGCAGATGGAAGCATGAAGTGCTCCAAAATCTCCTGATAGCTAGCTGCATTGACCCTGCCCTTGATAAAACACAGTGGACCAACACCAGCAGATGACATGGCCCCCCAGACCATCACTGACTGTGGGTGCTTCACACTGGACTTCTGGCATTTTGGCATTTCCTTCTCCCCAGTCTTCCTCCAGACTCTGGCACCTTGATTTCTGAATGACATGCAGAATTTGCTTTCATCCGAAAAAAGTACTTTGGACCACTGAGCAACAGTCCAGTGCTGCTTCTCTGTAGCCCAGGTCAGGCGCTTCTGCCGCTGTTTCTGGTTCAAAAGTGGCTTGACCTGGGGAATGCGGCACCTGTAGCCCATTTCCTGCACACGCCTGTGCACGGTGGCTCTGGATGTTTCTACTCCAGACTCAGTCCACTGCTTCCGCAGGTCCCCCAAGGTCTGGAATCGGCCCTTCTCCACAATCCTCCTCAGGGTCCGGTCACCTCTTCTCGTTGTGCAGCGTTTTCTGCCACACTTTTCCCTTCCCACAGACTTCCCACTGAGGTGCCTTGATACAGCACTCTGGGAACAGACTATTCGTTCAGCAATTTCTTTCTGTGTCTTACCCTCTTGCTTGAGGGTGTCAATGATGGCCTTCTAGAGCACACAGTATATTTTATCTGCACCTGCTTTTCCTGCTTCAAATTTCCAGCACATACAGTACCTTCCAGCATACGACTGAATGGGTTTGGTATTTGTTTTATTTTTTATTATTTCAACAGCTTATGCCTTTTTTGTTTCCTGCTGGACATGACATTCAGTAAAAATCTAATGACGTGTTTACTGGATAAGTCATGAGAAAATTCTGCCTGCAGGAAATAATGCAAGGTCCTACTTCCTCGACTTACATTTGTCAGCTCTCTGACTTTCTATTTAATTATGAGACCAGCACTCAGAGAGATGTATGTGTCTGAATTATGTTGAGTTCTTCAGACTTGGCTTGATTTACTTTATAACAAGCTTTCTCGGCTTGATGCATTGGCTTTAGCTCAAAAAGGCAAATGAAATGGAGCCATAAACTCTGAAACTATCAAATTTAATCGTTCTTAGACGAACAGAACCACTCAACGTAATTAGAGGGACGATCATTTATAGTGGTGTCCTTGTCTTTGTCCATCTAAATCAGTCTGTATGTCATGTTTCCCATCAATTTGTATTTTTCCTTTTTTTTTGTTCTCATACACATTTTTCATTTTTAGTTAAGCTATGCGTAAAATTTTATTTTATTAAATATTTTGCTATATTTTATATAAATTCTAATGGAATTAAAAAGTCATATTTGAAGGACTACACATTACCCACTGGGGCGGCTGTGGCTCAGTGGTTAGAGCAGTCATCTTCCAATGCGAGAGTTGGGGGATTGAATCCACCAGCAGTCACATTCTGAAGTGTCCCTGGGCAAGACACTGAACCCCTCATAGCCTCTGATGTGTGTCCCATCAGTGTATGAATGTGATAAAGCTCTG
>NC_056508.1:2010574-2019611 GCF_014905685.2 Nematolebias whitei | reverse complement strand
GAATGGGTCAATGAGGCACAGATTGTTGTAAAGAGCTCTGAGTATCTGGATAAGATAGAAAGGCGCTGTATAAGTACAGTCCATTTACCACTTCATTGCACGACAATGTTGTACACAAAGGTCTTGTGGGCTCTGTTGATGCTTAGAGTTTGTGTTGAGAACAACTCTCAGCTGCCATCATATCTAATTTTTTACTCAATATTTATAAAATTGGCCTTTTTTGTTTAAGGTAATGGTCAATACATGTTGAATCAGGTCAAATCTAGAAGTTAACTGACTGTAGATGTACAGTAAATCGTAATAGTTACTTTCTTAGAGTTTCAGTAACATTTGTCCAGTGGTTCAGGAGATACTTTACTAACAAACAGATACACTGGCATCTACACGATTGCCCTGCTTTAATATAACTGCTAAACTACGACTGTGCAGATGACACTATTAACATTTTTTTGTTATTTATTTGCTTGGATGATTGAGCTTTAAAACCTTTTAACGACTTTTTTAACTTTCGTTGCTGACTGTAGTTGACTCTAGTTGACTCTAGTTTTCACCTGCATGTTGCTAATGTTTAAGACAAACTAATTTCTGTGTTGTGTGTTTTAGAGTAGTGGTTCTCAACTATTCTGGTTTCAGGACCTACCAGCACCCTTTAAAGACCTATTGTGACCCAAATTGAAGAACATTTTAAACTTCCCAGCTTCACTGAATCAAAAGATGTTAAACCCCAGATGGTAGAAAGTAATATCCCAGTCTGCCACACAAAAAAAACAGTTTTAATGATAAACCAAAATAACCAGCGAACTGGAGAAATTTGAAACGCCAGGTCAAAAGCAAAAAGGTAAAGTTGATTGTTCTGAATACAAAGAAGACTCAAACCTGTAAGAATAAGCGTTGTCTGAAGGTGAGTCATTTTGAGGGAGGAACTCGAGTGGAGAGCGTTAAAGCAAATGTTGGAGCCAACATCAGATGCAAATGAGGTGTGCCAAAATATTAGGAACTTGGGAGAGCTTTTGTAACTAATAACCCAATAGTTGTAAACAAAGGTGAGAAATATTTTCTTTTTTCTGACATAGTTTTTAGTGAAAACACTGAGGAGTTTTAGTTACATGAGTTGCCAAACAGTTCAGCAATGTAGAAAGTGTCAGAAGTATAATTAAAGCTGCAAGCAGCATTGAAGGCCCTCGCAGCAAAGCGCCGTTCCATCCTTAAGGCGACCGTGGGAACTCCAGCGAGTCCGCCCAGTCGCCTTCGCGAATGCTCTTGCGCTTGTCACGCACCTGTTCACTTGGGTGCGCATTTGCCGAACCTTCGACATCACCTGCAACCGCGGGTGCTCCAGCAACGCCTCCCAGTCGCTGTCACGAACGCTCTCCTGCCATTCCCGCACACATCCACCAGGGTGCGCATATACCTAAACTTTGCATGCGCCTTCCACCCATATCAGTATGAGTCTGGCTGCAAGCCTTACAAGTTTGGTTAAAATCCGACCTTCCAGACGAGAGTTTTTGTCACTTCCTGTTTTCTCGCAACAGTAAAGGACTTTCTTTAGGCTTTTCAACATGTCATATGTGGTAATCAACAGTCAGCAAACGCTGTTTCAGTCTTAAATCTTATACAGTGCCAAGCTGGAAGAGTCATCCTATAAACATCAGTTTCATCTCTGAGTGGGCCGGGCTTAAGTCAAGTCATGAATCAACAATACCAGTGTGTCTACAAGTGTGCACTGATGAAGCATAAGAAATATGGTCTAGATCAGATGATGTATCACTGAGATATAACTGTTGGAATAATCTAAGGGGTGCACTGGAGTCAAAATTTAAAAAACAATACCAATGTGTCCAGAAGTGTTCACTAATGACGCACCAAAAATCTGATCCAGATCAGATGATATATCACTGAGATATAACTGATTAAATAATCTAAGGGGTGCACTTGATTCATATGTTAAACCACAATATCAATGTGTCTAGACGTTTTCACTGATTATGCATAAAAAATCTGGTTCCGATCGGATGATGTATCACTGAGATATAACTGTTGGAATAATCTAGGGGGCGCACTGGAGTCCAAAGTTAAACAACAATACCAATGTGTCTAGAAGTGTTCACTAATGACGCACCAAAAATCTGGTCCAGATCAGATGATATATCACTGAGATATAACTTAGAATAATCTAGGGGGCGCACTCGAGTCCAATGTTATAAAAAACAAAACCAATGTGTCTAGAAATGCTCACAGATGACGCACCAAAAATCTGGTTCAGACAGGATGATGTATCATTGAGATATAACTGTTGGAATAATCTAGGGGGTGCATTAGAGTCATATGTGAAACCACAACATCAATGTGTCTAAAAGTGCTCACTGATGACGCACAATAAATCTGGTACAGATCAGATGTTGTATCACTGAGCTATAACTCTAGGAATAATATAGGTGGCGCCATAGAAGATATTGGCCACTTATCATTGATATCTGTTCAAGGGGTGGATAATGATCGATCATAGTTATTTTGGTGCACCTCGGTTTAAATCTGAGCAATTTAGAGCCAAACGTATTGCAACTGCGTCACTTCTTAATTCGCCATGCTGCCACGCTCACATCCTCCAACCAAAATAGTTTGCGCTTTAAATCAAGTCAGAAAATATTATCTGTCTTCTAAGACAGGATCATCCTGATTAGGTCAATGATGTCAAAGAGGGAGCATTCCAAGTTAAAAAAGAGACTTACTGTTCTGAGGGGGCGGGGCTTTGATGACGTTCAAATATGACCACAGTGGATCGTCGGACATCCACCAGGGATGAGTCATGCCAAGTTTGTTGCATTTCGGTCTTTCATTGTGAAAGTTATAGCATTTGTAAATTTATGGCGTGAAACGCAACTTTGAGGCGTGGCCACGCCCCTTTAACATAAACGAAACCGAAAGCTTTTGATAACTTTTACTCCCCAATGTCTTAAGGGCATATTAACCAAGTTTGAAGGCAATCACTCAAAATCCCTAGGAGGAGTTCATTAAAATTTGCCATTAGAAATGCCCAAAAATGACCCTTTGACCCAAAATGTCTGACTTCCTGTTGAGTTTGGACCAGGGCTCCAAGAGACTTTTTCATAGGTCCTGAGAAGATACACATGTTCACCGCGTTTCAGAATTATCAGTCAAAAAATGGCTTGGGGATGAAGTTTTAAAATATTCTAGGGGGCGCTGTGGAGGCTATTGGCCACTAATCATGGCTTCCTGTTCAAGGGGTGGATAATGATCGATCAGACTGATTATGGTGCACCTCGGTTCAAAACTGGAATTTAAATCCAAATGTATGGTGACGGCGTTACATCTGTCTTTGCCATGCCGCACCGCCCACATGCTCCACCCAAAACTGTCAGTGTTGGAAAGCAAGTTACACCAACATGTCTTCGGTCACTGGACACACTATCATGCTGATCAGGTAACGGGTCAGATAGGGACCGTTCAAGGTAAAACTTTACACTTCCTGTTGTCAGGGGGTGTGGCTTAAGTGATGTCATGATTTGACCATTCAGTCTTGCAGGGGACCGGATGTGGATCAATCACTGAGGGTTTGATGTGTCAGACAGTTTTCATGTAGGAGCTATTAGTGTTTCGTTTTTCACCGCGAGATGTCCAACTTTGAGGTCTGGCCCCGCCCCTTCAGCATGCTCCAAAATGAACCGTTTAGATAACTTTGCGTCCCCCATGCCTTTTGACCAAAATGGCCAAGTTTGAAACCGATTGAGCGAATTCCCTAGGAGGAGTTTGTTCAAATGTGGAGGCTGTAAACCGCCAAAGAGGTGTGAATTGGGAATTCCAAAATGGCCGCCTTCCTGTTTATCATACAACGTTGGTGCCAGAGGGTTTTCTGTGCATCTTGGGGACTTGGACAAGCGTACCAAATGTCATGTTTCTACGACAAACTAAGTTTAATGCAGAGGATATTTTGAAAATTTCTAGGTGGCGCTCTTGATCCGTTTCTGTTTCGATTTTTGCCACGTCCTTAAAATACATAATTTTTCACCAGTCCTGATGCGTCCACCAAATTTGGTGACTTTTGGGATATGTTAAGCCCAAAACACCAGTTCATTTGACAGAAAAAATTGCAGCTTGGGCCTGAACAGAGCGATTACAATAGGCCTTCACAGCGTTTCGCTGCTCGCGCCTAAAAATTCACATCAGAAACCTCAAAAATTGTGTGTTGTCTATTATTAGGGCTTTAACATCTTTTTTCCCTGACAAATGCCAGTGACCCTCGGGTGGAGAATCACTGTTCTAGAACATAGAACATTATGTTCTGAATGAGTTTTGACTAATTGATACGTATCTTGTTCATATCTATGGGCACTGGAATGTCACTTGTTCTTTTGTTCCTATGCACATTTGTCTTTACAGACATTTACATCATTTGTCTAATCTGACTGTGTGTGTTTGTATGTTTGTGTGCATGTGTGTGTGCTGTTACTTACCAGATCCCGTGGAACCCAGATGTGGACTTGTGTTGGCACACACTGATAAATGGAGTCTCAGATGATTGTGAACCTGAGTGGTGCGATTCTGAAGATCCTCTTTTCATCCTCTACACCAGTGGCTCAACTGGCAAACCAAAAGTAAAAAAGCACACTCACCTACTTACAGACATCAGTATGAGTAATCATTTTAAGATGCTCAACAACCACAAGCTCCTTTTGTGAAGCATCTAAAAGTGCACCTAAACAGAAGAAATGTCCTACAAATGCAGTCAAAGTTTTACCTGATATCGAAATTGTTTCTGCTGTCAAGCGCACCAACATACATGCTCGTCTGCAGCCTCACAGAAAAAATCCCCTGGAGTTTACAAAGCAGCAAGTGGGAAAATTTTTTAGAAACAAAGTCCTGTTGACAGGTCAAGTTAAACCTGGCCTACCAAAAGGAGCACAACAGGGTGCATACATGTGCACAACAGGATGCATACATGTGCACAACAGGGTGCATACATGTGCACAACAGGGTGCATACATGTGCACAACAGGGTGCATACATGTGCACAACAGGGTGCATACATGTGCACAACAGGATGCATACATGTGCACAACAGGGTGCATACATGTGCACAACAGGATGCATACATGTGCACAACAGGATGCATACATGTGCACAACAGGGTGCATACATGTGCACAACAGGATGCATACATGTGCACAACAGGGTGCATACATGTGCACAACAGGGTGCATACATGTGCACAACAGGGTGCATACATGTGCACAACAGGGTGCATACATGTGCACGAAGCAGACATGAGCATGATTGAACGTTTCTGACAGTGACACATTTTACGTAGGTTTCCCTGGATTGATCACGAACAGTATTTTACTTGTAAACCCCAAATTTTGGAAAGGTTGGGGCATTGTGTAAAATAGACTGTAATGATTTAAAAATGTTCAATGAAAATGTTATAAAATAATATTTAATTTAAATTGAACATGGTAATCATATCAAATAATTTGTACGACATTCTAGGGAAAAAAGAAGGTAATTTTGAATTTGTTGGCAGCAACACATCTCAAAACATTTGTTGTGGATGTAACAAAAAGCCTTGAAAGTAAGATGGAGGAGCATTTTGCAACAAATTTGGTTAATTAGCAATAGGACAGTTAAGAGGACTGGGTATAAAGAGCTATTGAGAGAGGCTGAATCTGTCAGAAGTAAAGATGGTTCACCAGAGGTTCACCAGTCTGTCCATCCATCCATCCGTTATCTTCTGCTTGTTCCGAAGTCGGGTCGCGGGGCAGCAGCCTGAGCAGGGAGGTCCAGACATCTCTTTCCACAGCCACCTCCTCCAGCTCTTCTGGGAGGACTCCAAGGCGTTGTCATGCCAACCGAGAGACATAGGCTCTCCAGCGTGTCCTGGGTCTTGTCTGTCAGTCTGCAAAAGACTAAATGTAAAAATGTAGTAAAACTATTTCAGAATAATGTTCCTCAGTGAAATATTGGGACAATTTTGAATTTATCTTCATTTAAAGTTCATTATATTGAATATCAGGAGAGTGGTTCTTTTTAAAAAGAAAAACAACTTTAACATAAAATTAAAACCAGGATTACCAATATCAAAAAATATTAGGATAAAGATGAAGAAAGGAAAAATATATTTGCAGGATTTAAGGAGAAAAAAAACGCAGAATGGAAAATATTGAGGATCAAAAATCATCAAAACATTATCGTGTGCAAAGGATAGGGCCACAAGTTCGTTTAGGATATCTGTGATCTCAGGCGACACTGCATTAAAACAGGTCTGGTGTTGTGTGGTGATCACTGCGTGCAACACTTCCACAAATAATTTACTGTAAGTAGATAGCCATGCCATCCACAAGTGCAGGTTAAACCCTTTATCATGTGAAAAACAAGTCATGTGAGCACTATCCAGAAACATCATGGTCTTCTCTGGGTTAAAGCTCATTTAAAATGGACTGAAGCAAAATGAAAAACATCTGTGGTCAGATGATTTAACATTTGAAGGAAAACAAATCTATACCAGTATGTATATATAACAATGGACAACATTCCCCTCCAAAACTTGCAGCTGCTCTCCTCAGTTCCTTGATGTTTCCAGACTGTTGTTAAAAGAAGGGCTGCTTCACAGTGGAGACAGGGACATGCCCCAACTTTTTAAAAAGTGTGTTGCTGCCTTAAAACAAAAAATATACACAGAACAAGAATATCATCAAGAATGAAATATAAACTAATAAGACACAAAGTTTGTTTTCTCAGTCATCCAGGTATATAACAACAAAAAAGGTTGAATCATGTCATCTGGACTTCGTTTTTTTTTTTTGTTAAAAAGAAACGTTTCGCCCCTCATCCAAGAGGCTTCGTCAGTCTGAGGCCTAGCCATCTGGTATTACCCAGAAGCCACCCTGACTCTTGTGTTTCAAGCCTGCCTCAGATACCCCTGAAGTCTGGCCTTTTCACTAATGGTTTCAAAAACACAAAGTTTGTTTTCTCAGTCATCCAGGTATATAACAACAAAAAAGGTTGAATCATGTCATCTGGACTTTGTTTTTTTTTGTTAAAAAGAAACGTTTCGCCCCTCATCCAGACGAAGCCTCTTGGATGAGGGGCGAAACGTTTCTTTTTAACAAAAAAAAAACGAAGTCCAGATGACATAAACTAATAAGACAAGTAAAAAATGTGAAACTACAAAAATAGACAAATCAGACAGAATACCAAGTTAAAAAGAAACGAAGAAGATCAGGACTTGTACTAGGGTTATTGATTCTGTGTCTGAAATCTTGAGAAGGCATCAAACAGTCTGATCACTGGGGACAATGACTTCCCGTGTGTCTCTGTGGAGCATTTTGGCTGTAGCAGTCTCTGGCTGAAGGAGCTTGTTGACACGACGCAGGTCACGTTGTAGGGCCACCTACTGAACTGACCCCCTCATGCCCTGACAGCATCACGTCAGTTCAGTAAGTACAGTAGCTATAGCATATCTCAGGACATGTTGTGTTCAAACTACCAAACTCATTTGAAAAAGTGCACCAAACCACCTATGAAGGTGGTCCAAGAGAAGATATCTTTAATGTATATCAACAGTGTTTACTTTTTGTATTTAGCAATATCCAGAGCCAGAACTTTTGGATGGATGTTGGTGTCCGGTCTAAAAGTCAGAATCAGAATAAACTTTATTGGAATTGCACCGAGGTACAACGCGAATATGTACGTACAGTCGTCCAAAAGATGGTAAAAGTGGTCACTGGGACAAATATATTCTTGAATTTTAAAAGAAATGTTCTGATTTTACTTTGCCATAAAAAATAATTTGAAACTTACTGTCAGATGTTACGTCATAGTTCCATTCCAGAATAAAAGTTTGTATTTATATGTCACTGTATAATACATTTTTCTTTAAGCTATTTTTCCCTTCCAAAATCACATGTATGGTTAAACGTGTTACTCCACTCAGTGCTTGTCTTGTTTGCTTCCTGTCTGCAGGGAGTTCTTCACACAGTTGGTGGCTACATGCTCTACACTGCCATTACCTTTAAACTGGTGTTCGATTACCAGCCTAATGACATCTACTGGTGCACAGCAGACATTGGCTGGATCACTGGACACTCCTACATTGCTTATGGACCTCTGGCCATGGGGGCCTCTAGTGTTTTGGTGAGTGCAGGCAGTTTTTTACTTTTATAAATTGAAAACTTGGCTGATGAAAAATGAAGCTTTTTCACCAAGAAGGAAAAGTCTGTCATTGTATTTGTATGCTTCATATCTTGGTTAAAAGTTAATACTTCTAATAAGTTGCAGAATGTATTCACCCACCTTGATAACCTTCTTGTTTTGTTGCCTTATAAAGTGGAATTCAGGTACTGCGTTACTGTATTGTGATAGATTGAATAGCATTTATCACAGTACAGTAGTCCCTCGTTTATCACGGGGATACCCTGAAGCCCTTGTGCTGCACAAGTTAGGAGTCATCAGGACTCTGTATCACAGAGCAGACAGCGTCCCCACTAACTCAGGAGCCAGGCAGAAGGAGAAATCCCACACAAGACAGGCTCTAGAGCAATGTGGATATCCTAACTGGGCCTTCCTGAAAGCAGAGAAGAAACCCAAACAGGACTCCAGTCAGCCAACAGGTGAAAAGGAGGAACCCAGACCCAGACCAGTGGTCATTCCATATGTTGAGGGAGTATCAGAGAAACTGAGACGTTTATTTTCTAAACATAACGTCCCAGTGGCTTTTAAACCCCAAAACACATTAAAGACTGGTTCATCCCAAAGATCCAGTCCCCCGGCACAAACAGAGTAATGTTGTGTATGCTGTTCAGTGTCAGGAGGGTGATCAGTCTTACATCGGGGAAACTAAACAGCCACTGGCCAAAAGGATGGACCAGCACAGAAGATCAACATCATCAGGCCAGGACTCTGAGGTCTACACTCATCTCCAGGCCAGCGGTCACTCTTTCAGGGATGAAGATGTTCACATCCTGGACAGAGAGGAACGATGGTTTGAGAGAGGAGTAAAGGAGGCCATCTTTGTGAAAAGAAA
>NC_056508.1:1975979-2005574 GCF_014905685.2 Nematolebias whitei | reverse complement strand
TTATATATATTCATATATATTTATATACATATATATATATATATATACATATATATTTATCTATATATATTTATAGATATAAATATATGTATATGTATATAAATTAAAAGTCTGATGATCCAGATTCTACAAAAACATTAGATTTAAATTTTTATAGGTTTTCATCATCATTTGATGTATTTGCACTCATTGTGTCAACTTTTAATGTTCATTTTAAATGTGTGGTTTCCTTTCTTGTTCACATATATACATTTTATTTTTAGCTTTGCTTTAAAGTTCTTATTTTGTGATTTGTACATTTGTGGGTTAAAATAAAGTTGAACTGAAGTCGTCTCTTCTTTAAACATGTTTGAGGGAAATATTCCTGAGATCCAATAGTTTTGTGTCTTTTTATGATTTTCAGCTGAGTTAACAGTCGTTAAAGTGAAAACAGGATTTCATGATGAAGCTGGCACCGTTTATTTATTTATTTATTTTTTTAATCTTCAACGCTCTGCTGGTCTCACTGATCCTCTCCTCCGGAGAGGACGAGGCTGGGAAGCTCATCCTCCCAGCTCCAGCTCAGCTGGTCACTCACAGAGGCCGTTCCAAGACTCCAGCCACGCGTAATCATGAAGGCCCGACCCGCGCAGACAGGCGGACAGAGACGGGTCTGCGACGAACGGTGGAAGCGATTTTAAAAAAACCTTTTACGTGTAAAAAAATTATAATCATTTTTAAATTGCTTCAGCAATTTTTTAAAACATTTTTTGTATAAAAACAAAATAGTATTTTATTTAAAAATCGCTTCCAGCGTCCGTCCCAGACTGTCCAGTCCGCCTGACTGCGGGTGGGATCGGGATTCAGCCTTCATGATTAAGCGCGGCCGGGGTCTGGCAACGGCCATCTGTGAGTCCCCATCTCCAGCTTTGCAGTGACCTGCGGAGCTCTGAGCACACACGGCTGGTATCTGGAACCCGAGCCTCCGAGTCAGCACATCGAAGGATCTTCCGCGGTGACCAGCTGAACTTGGAGCCGGGGAGATGACGCCCTGCCCGGTCTGGCGCTCCGAGGCTCCAGAGGGAGGATCGGGGTACACCAGCAGAGCTCCATCCAGCTTGTTCTGAATTATGTTGTCGGCCACCAAGCACAAAAAATGCCAGCACATCAACATTAGACCAAGATGTTGTCAGTATTGTTTTTAAAATCTTTAAAATAAGTCCAGCCGCTGCTCCAGTCCGAGAAATTGAAAATGGCAGATTATTGTTTTGAAACGTTTCTGAAGGATCCAGTGACTCCGCCCTCGACCAACCAGTGACCGACAGTGTACTGACGTCACGTTTTAGTACCTCTTCGTACCGGTTAGAACCACAGAGCCAAGGGTACTGAAAATAGTAACAGGTGCTAAGTACCGGTACTAATGGAAAAGGGGCATTAGAGGAACAAAGACCTACTGTTAAGGTGTGAGGTGTGAATTGTCAATCTACATGTGTGTGTGTGTCTTATCTCACTCAGCCTTATAACCTGAACCTCTCACTCTCTGCTCTTTGAGTTGAGGAAGCTCCTCGGATGAGGAGAGAAACGTCTTCTGTTACAAATAAAGTCCAGTTGTTTTTGTACTGAACACTTTTTGAATTCATCATGTCCTGGATGAAGCTTCACCAGCAAAGTGATACTGTTGAAATTTGTGAATGATTCCTTAAACTCAAACACAATTACCAAATATTATTAGTTTATTTAATTAGATTTTCATAATTTGAAGGTATTTCATTTACTTTTGTGGGAGGGGGTTCTTTGGCAAAAGGGTATAAAAGTTTTATCTGAGTCTTAAGGTACTTATCAGCTCGTCTAAGAACCTACAACATATCTGATAGCAGCTTTAGTTTAAAATGTTCTGTGCCATTCAGGCTGAAAACACTTAAGTGTTTTTAGTCATATACCGGTAATCTTACCTTCCTACATCTATCCAAATTTTAAAAATATGTGTTTGAGTCCTTGTAAAATTTTTAAAATGTATTTATGTATTTTTTATTGTGCCAGTTTGAGGGTCTGCCCACGTACCCAGATGTGAGCCGTATGTGGGAGATAGTGGACAAATACCATGTCACAAAGTTCTACACAGCTCCAACAGCCATCAGAATGCTGATGAAGTTTGGCAATGAGCCAGTGCAGAAGTAAGTTCATGATTCTACTCGTTTCCTTTTTTTATCCTGTTTGTTTGACTTTATCTATTTCCTAGTCTTAATTAGACAAAGAATTTAGTTTAAAACCTTCACAAATGGTTGCATTTTCGTTTGTGATTTTATTTTTGTGTGCGTGAAAACTTGAATTCTTTTTGGGACAGCAAGTGTGGTCAACGGTAGCAATTAAAATTTATACCCGTGTGCAAGAGAAGCCTTTTTTTAATTTTATTGAGCATGCATCGGGATAGTTTTTAAATTAAAGTAAGTTGGACTGTCTTTTCAACATTTTGATCACTGTTAGTTTAGACAAATTAGCATTGTTGTTTTGAGACATGATTTAATGTGAATAATACACATCAAACATTTCTCTCGTTGTATTTTTAATAAATAATCAAAATTTTATTAATGACCCACTTAAACTATAAAACTGATGAACATTTTTTGTGCTGTTTAATTATATTTTTGAGTTTTTTAATAAAAATGCACAATGACTGGACTTTTAGGGGCAAAGATTTTTTTAAAGGGTAGAAGCAGCAGAAATGCTTCATTTGACGGGGCAGATGATCATGATATTAAGAAGCTCATAAGTGGCTGTTGTGTTTAAAATGAGTGTTTATGTAAATATTGTCAGTTTACATAAACAATATAATTTTTATTTATTCAAGGCAATCCAATTTGTTCATAAGTGTATTATTAGTAGGCCTGACAGTTACCAGATCCAAGCAAACAATTGCTGGAGCGCACCCTGTCAAAATAAAAGAGTTCCCAGATCAAATTAAGCCCTGTCACAAACCATCTGTACATGCCACATCGGGCGAGCTTGAAATTTTAAAGTCTGATCGTAACATGTCACACTGTACAATACTAAAAAAATATTGGATGCTGGATTTCCTGTCTTTTACCCACCTGCATAAAACAGAGATTATACTTTAGTGTAACAGAAAAGAAAATTAGGCCCTGTTAATTCCTGTTAGAAGCATGTTATTACCATAATTGTCGGGCTTAAGAACGCACCTGTCTCTTAAGCTGCACTTATTAAATATAAGATAAATCATAATTTTGTACATGAATAAGACGCCCCGGTTATTTAGCCGCGGGTATCCACCATATGTTCAGGATCTGTGCCCCCAGTCTGCTCCGGCTGTGTGCAGCTTTTTTGCTGTAATACAAGAATCAGCCAGCAGGTGGAGACTCACAGAATGCAGCTTGCTTTCAACACACACTCAGTCTGCATTATCGCCATGTCTTCGTAAAGCTTGGCTGTGTGACTCATGGTTACAACCATTATACCGTCAAAATGAATGCAATAAGCATAATCACTGGACAAAACAGTGCTAAACACCTATGTAACTGAAATTATTTTAAAATTATTTACCGGTAAAACCCAGTCTTATCTAGGTCGTGACCAGAAGCCAAATGGTACCGGTAGAATGCGGTAAATATTCATTATATTAGTACCATCTATTTTTATTGGTTTTATTTATTTCATAAACACCGTTGTTAACAACTTCTGTTTTTAAATGTACTTTCTAAACAAACTTGACGTGGTCCTCTTCAGTAAAGCTCATGAGGAACAGCCCCTTCCTCCCTGTTTGTTTTTTTTCCCCTCTTGCTTTGCTCTGTTTAATGCCCCTGTTTTAAGTTTAAATGAGATACTTGTATGTAAACACCTATTTACTGTGATGGTTGCCTGGCAGATAGCTCTCGGGTCAGTGCTAGCCTGGTTAAGCTGGGTTTCTTCTCTCCAGTTCTCTGTGCAGAAGCGTGTTGCTTCTGAGCGTCTCTTCAGAGCGTGTGTTTTCTACACAAGTTTTCTTAGACAAAGCTTTAGTGAGGTGTGAAGAAGTGAAACTGAACTATGCGTGTAAAATCAGATAAGACTGATCCATCTCAGGAGGGGTGGTCCTAAACTCTTGGCTTGTTTTTATAAAATCTAAAGTCCCTTTTCTCTGCCTTAAGTTTTCTTTTTAAAAGAGAAAATAAGACAAATGTATTATCTTAAAGAAAGATTACTTAAAACACACATTTTCATGAATAAACATTCAGTTATGGAATAAAACAGAAATGACATCTTTGAATTAACAGCCATGCAGTGTTTCACCAAAAGATGTCGCTGTCCATCTGTCCATCTGTCCATCTGTCAATCTCCTAAAAAGGAATGTCATTAAACAAAGGGTTCTTATGGTGTTATCTTCATGGGAATGAGTCTGATAGAAATACTCCTTTTTGATAAGGAAGATATCATAATAGCGAGTTCGGATGTTTCAAAAACTTTGAGGTCAGTTGAACCAAAACTCTCGTTAAAACTATCTGTCAGTCTTCAATTCAATTCAGTTCATTTATAAAGCGCCAAATCACAACAACGTTGTCTCAGGGACTTTACAGGAACATTCACATAAAAGACAATGAGTAAAGTTCTCTATCTAAGAATCCAGCAGACAAGTTGAATCTTGGCTTCGTTGCAGTCTCCCATCCTGAGCAAGCACAGTGGAGACAGTGGAAAGAAAAACTCCCTTTAACAGGAAGAAACCTCCAGCAGAACCAGCTCAGGACAAGAGGTCATCTGTTTTGACCGGCTGGTTGAGAGGACAGGAAGGAGAGACAGACGAACACAGAATGGTAGGTCCAGGTATAGGTCCAGGTCCAGGTATAGGTCCAGGTGTATCTGAAAGACAAAAACATGTTAAGGATAGAAAAAATAATTACAAATACAAAACAGGTTGAGCAGAGTAAGTAAAGACAGTAGTAGAGTGAAAATTGTGGTCAGTTTGTCCTCCAGCAGTCTAAGCCTATAGCAGCAGAACTAAGGGACAGCTCAGGAAACCCAAGCTGAACCTAACTATAGGATTTATCAAAAAGAAAGTCTTAAGTCTAGTTTTAAAACTGGATAATGTGTCAGCCTCACGGACAGAGACTGGAAGTTGGTTCCACAAGAGAGGAGCCTGAGAACTGAAAGATCTTCCTCCCATTCTGTTTTTGTAAACTCTAGGAACCACAAGTAAACCTGCAGTCTGAGAATGAAGTGCTCTGTTAGGAAAATATGGAACAATAAGACCTGTAATATAAGATGGAGCTAGGTTGTTGAGAGCTTTGTAGGTTAGAAGTAGGATTTTGAATTCTATTCTGGATTGGACAGGGAGCCACTGGAGAGAAACTAAAACTGGAGAGATATGATCTCTCCCAGTAACTCCAGTTAAGACTCTGGAAGCAGCATTTTTGATCAACTGAAGACGTTTTAAAGAAGTATTTGGACACCCAGATAATAAACCATTGCAATAGTCCAGTCTAGACGTGACAAATGCATGGACCAGTTTTTCTGCATCATTTTTAGATCAGATGTTTCTAATTTTAGTGATATTACGCAGGTGGAAGAAGGAGGTGCTACAAAACGGATTCCAAAAAAGTTGGGACACTAAACAAATTGTGAATAAAAACTGAATGCAATGATGTGGAGATGGCAAATGTCAATATTTTATTAGTAATATAACATAGATGACAGATCAAAAGTTTAATCTGAGTAAATGTAACATTTTAAAGGAAAAATATGTTGATTCAAAATTTCACAGTGTCAACAAATCCCCAAAAAGTTGGGACAAGTAGCAATAAGTGGCTGGAAAAAGGAAATTGAGCATATAACGAACAACTAGAAGACCAATTAACACTAATTAGGTCAATTGACAACATGATTGGGTATAAAAAGAGCTTCTCAGAGTGTCAGTGTCTCTCAGAAGCCAAGACGGTAAGAGGATCACCAATTCCACCATTGTTGCGCAGAAAGATAGTGCAGCAATACCAGAATGGTGTTACCCAGCGTAAAATAGCAAAGACTTTTAAGTTATCATCATCAACCGTGCATAACATCATCAAAAGATTCAGAGAATCTGGAACAATCGCTGTGCGTAAGGGTCAAGGCCGTAAAACTACTGGATGCTCGTGATCTCCGGGCCCTCAAACGTCACTGCACCTCAAACAGGAATGCCACTGTCAAGGAAATAACAGAATGGGCTCAGGAATACTTCCAGAAAGCATTGTCAGTGAACACAATCCATCGTGCCATCCGCCGTTGCCAGCTGAAACTCTACAGTGCAAAGAGGAAGCCATTCCTAAGCAAGCTCCACAAGCTCAGATGTTTGCACTGGGCCAGGGGTCATTTAAAATGGAGTGTGGCAAAATGGAAGACTGTTCTGTGGTCAGATGAGTCACGATTTGAAGTTCTTTATGGAACACTGGGACGCCATGTCATCCAGACCAGAGAGGACAAGGATAGCCCAAGTTGTTATCAACGCTCCGTTCAGAAGCCTGCATCACTGATGGTATGGGGTTGCATGAGCGCTTGTGGCATGGGCAGCTTGCATGTCTGGAAAGGCACCATTAATGCAGAGAACTATGTTCAGGTTCTAGAACAACATATGCTCCCATCTAGACGTCATCTCTTTCAGGGAAGACCCTGCATTTTTCAACATGATAATGCCAGACCACATTCTGCAGCAATCACAACATCATGGCTACGTAGGAGAAGGATCCGGGTACTGAAATGGCCAGCCTGCAGTCCAGATCTTTCACCTATAGAGAACATTTGGCGCATCATAAAGAGGAAGGTGCGACAAAGAAGGCCCAAGACGATTGAACAGTTAGAGGCCTGTATTAGACATGAATGGGAGAGCATTCCTATTTTTAAACTTGAGAAACTGGTCTCCTCTGTCCCCAGACATCTGTTGAGTGTTGTAAGAAGAAGGGGGGATGCCACACAGTGGGAAAAATGGACTTGTCCCAACTTTTTTGGGATTTGTTGACGCCATGAAATTTGGAAACAACAGATTTTTCCCTTAAAATGATACATTCTCTCAGTTTAAACTTTTGATCTGTCATTTGTGTTCTATTCTGAATAAAATATTAGATGTTGGCACCTCCACATCTCTGCATTCAGTTTTTATTCACAATTTGTTTAGTGTCACAACTTTTTTGGAATCCGGTTTGTAGTAACGTTTTTAATGTGGGGGATAAAAGACATGTCCTGATCAAAATTAACACCAAGATTTTTAACATTAGAGCTGGAGGACAGATTAATGCATCTAAGGAGGGAGAAATACTGAAACATTCATTCCTAAGGTGCTCAGGTCCAAAAACCAAAACCTCAGTCTTGTCTGTGTTCAACAGGAGAAAATTAAGGGTCATCCAGGTTTTTATGTCTTTAAGACATGCTTGTAGTCTAAGTAGCTGAATGGATTCATTAGGTTTCAAAGACAAATATAATTGTGTATCATCAGCATAACAATAAAAATTTATCCCATGCTGTTTAATAACATTACCTAATGGGAAGCACATACAAGGTAAAGAGTATTGGTCC
The DNA here is from genome assembly GCF_014905685.2 of Nematolebias whitei. Taxonomy (NCBI): domain Eukaryota; kingdom Metazoa; phylum Chordata; class Actinopteri; order Cyprinodontiformes; family Rivulidae; genus Nematolebias; species Nematolebias whitei. The sequence continues at coordinate 1,998,065 of NC_056508.1, read as the reverse complement.
AAGCACTGAACCTTGAGGAACTCCATGACTAACTTTGGTGTAAGATGAAGATTTATTATTTACATTTACAAACTGGAATCTATCAGATATATATGATTTAAACCATTTTAGAGCTGTTTCTGTAATCCCAATATCATATTCAAGCCTCTGTAGTAAAATATTGTGATCAACTGTATCAAATGCAGCACTGAGGTCTAACAGGACCAGTAAAGACACAAGTCCATTGTCTGAGGCCATGAGAATATAATATCATTAGTTACTTTTACTAGTGCTGTTTCTGTGCTATGATGAGCTCTAAACCCTGACTGAAACTCTTTAAACTGATTATGTCTTTGTAGATGTTCACTCAACTGACCTGCAACTATTTTCTCTAGAATTTTTGAGATGAAAGTTAGATTAGATATAGGTCTATAGTTGGCCAGAATTTCTGAATCAAGGTCAGACTTCTTAAGTAAAGGTTTAATTACAGCAACCTTTAAGCGCTGTGGTACATAATCATCCATTAAAGACAAATTAAGTAGATCCAAAATGTGGACATTAATTAGGGGAAATACCTCATTAAACTGTCTGGTTGGGATGGGATCTAGCAGGCATGTGGATGGTTTGGATGAGGTTATTATTTTTGACAATTCAGAGAGCTCAACAGGACAAAAACTGTCCAAACATAAATCAGGCTCTAGTGAAATTTTTGAAGTTGTCTCATTTGACAGGGGACTAGCGATAGTAGAAGGAAGGATGGTTTGAATTTTCTCTCTAATTGAAATAATTTTATTTATAAAGAATCTCATGAAGTCATCACTACTTATAGTTGTAGGGATACATGGTTTAACAGAGATGGGATTTTTAATTAGTCTAGCAATAGTGCTAAACAGAAACCTAGGTTTATTTTTATTCTCCTATTAAAAATGAGTAATATAAAGTTCTAGCTTTACGGAGAGCTTTTTTATATGTTAGCAGACTATCTTTACAAGTTAAATAAAATTCTTCAACATTAGTAAAGCGCCATTTTCTCTCCTGGTTTCTAGATGCCTGCTTTAAAGTTCGTAACTCAGAATTGAACCAAGGAGCCAGTTTCCTCTGATTGATTACATTTTTTTCAGTGGAGCAATTTTATCAAGTGAAGTTTGCATTGAAGTTGTAAGATGATCAACTAGATGCTCTGTCACTGTTCTCTGATGCATTACTCTGCAAGACAGAGGAAAACATTGATGGAAGAGATTGTTTAAATTTGGTTACACCATTTTCTGATAAGCACCTGCTGAGATGAAATTTACTCTGTGACTGTGTAGTCATTTAATGTAAACTCAAAGGTTATTGAAAAATGGTCGGACAGAATAGGATTTTGAGGAACTATTACCAAGTCCTTAATCTCTATACCATAGGTCAGAACTAAATCAAGAGTGTGATGATAAGAATGAGTAGATATGCGGACGTTTTGGGTAAAACCAAATGAGTGTATTAAATTATTAAAGGCTATGCTTAAACTATCACTCTCAACATCTACATGAATATTGAAATCACCCATTATGATGATTTTATCAGTATTTAATAATAAGTCTGTTAATAATTCTGAGAATTCAGACAAAAACTGAGAGTAAGCTCCTGGTGGACGATATATAACAACTAGTAAAAGTGGCTTTTCTGATTTCCATTTTGATGAGAAATCTTGTAATTTTCCTTTTATCTCCGACTCTCGGAGCGAATCGGATGGTTCCTTTGGGACAGGCGACGTCAGCAGCAGCACCCCGCTGCTCACTTTCTCCCGGAGAGCATAGTGTCGGAACGAGGGGGGCTGAGGGAATGCTCCCCCCCCCCCCCCCCCCCCCCCGGACCTTTTTTCGCATCGGCGACCACATCACTCCCAGCCGTCGGTCCCCTACTCTGGAGCTGCCCGACATAATCCAGGAGGCCTCTGACATGAAGGGACTTTTTCTGTCCCTCTCCTTCCCCCGCCCAGATCGGATGATCTAGTGGGAAGGTTTCTGGGCTCCATTCTGGCTCGCCGTCCTGATCCCATCTGGCCTCGTTTCCCAGCATTGACGTCCTACTGGGACGAGGCCGCAGCCGGTCCTGGTAAAATAGGGCGCCAGTTCCCACATTCGCTCCCATCACCAGAGTGGAGGGGTTTCACTGAATGGAAATTCCCTCAGTGCCCCCCCTGGAGCCGAGCTTGGCGGAGGCTTTCGGAGCAAAGATGTCCAGGCTGGACCAGCGTCCTGCGCCTCCGAGTAAGCATAACCAGACGGTAACGTCACTCTCCAACCGAGCTCACCAGTGTGCGTTCCAGGCGGCTGCAGCGAACAATACGTTATGCTGCTGGCGTACAACATTCAAGAGGCTGGAGGAGATGTAGCGCTCCCTCTGCAAGGCAGCTGACGTAATCCTCAACCTGTGCGCCTCTTTTGTTGTCTGCCGGTCTCGCATCACAGCCGGAGGACGAGGTTTTCCAGAAGTCTACCTGGCCCGTCACTCCACCTCCCTCTTGGAGGAGCTGCAGAAAGTTTTTTTTTTTTTTTTGGAGGACCCCCATCAACGACGGACACGCTGTTCGGGACCATTTTCAAGACGTTCCATGGCTGCAGCAGCGTTTCCCCATTCCGCTACGCCAGCCCCGCCCATCAGACATCAGCCTTTTTCATTCCGGCAACCGGAAGTTCAGCGTTTCCCTGAGATTGCCAACAGGCGGCGCCCTAGGACAACAAACCGCAGAGCTCATTGGGGGAGATGATTCAAAATGACTGCTTGCGGAGGATGTGTGTAAAGATGACCTGAGTTTTTAGAATAAAACATCACTTAATGTTGAAAGTTTCAGTTTTTTAGCCAGTCTGTCAGCTCGGATGACCTCACAGCGGCTCCTTCACACATCCTCCACACAAAACGAGCAGATGGCCTTTAAAAAATGTTTTTCAGAATCACCGTTGCTCCAAATAAGGATGAGACGCTTGCTTGACACAACAGTCGAAGCGAATGTGGTCCGCAGAACGAGTTCAGTGGAATAACTCGTTTTCAGCCCGAGCTGCACACTTCCAGGAGCTGCACGCGTCTCACCGAAGTAAACGCGTGCTTCCGCGGTGCCTGCAGCAGCCTTCATTCAAACGATTCAGTGTTGATGAAGGCGCGTGCACCGCCTTTCAGCGCTCGTATCAGCATAAATGTGAGACCGCAGAACGGGCCCAGTGAGAAACCTCGCTCTCAGCAGGAGTGGCACGCGCCTCACTGAAGCAAACGCATGCTTCCCGGGCGCCTGCATCCTTCATTCAAACGATGCGGCGTTGATGAAGGCGCGCACAGGAGCGGCACGCATCTAACCGCAGTGGTGTCAAACGCGTGCTCCCGCGACGCCAACAGTTTTCACACGCCTATCCTCAACACATGCCAGTCCACATAGACATGAATGTGAACCTGCAGCCCGAGCGCGGCACAGAGGCGTGCTCAGCCCTTTCGAGGAAGCCTCGCCTTGGGTCACGCTGAACACACTTACGCGGCGCATGACGGCGATCAGGGCGATAGACCTAAAGTAGACCACCTAAACGCGCGCCCTCTCCACGAACGTTACGCGGAGTGGCTGCGAGCTTGCTCACCAGACAGATTGATGGCCAAGCTGATAGCAGGGGTTACACGCTGCAACTTGCAGCCCGACCCCCTCCGTTCGGAGGAGTTTTTAGAGACGGTTCTGTCATCACCAGACCAGGTCTCATCCCTAAAGGCAGAAGTCCAGGGTTTCCCGATGGAGAGGAAAACACAGGTTTTTTTACTCGCATTACTTCCTGGTTCCAAAACAGACCAGACGAACAAGACCGATTTTGGACCTGTCAATTTTCAACAAGGCGATCGTGGGCAGACCGCTTCACATGTTGACAACGGGAAGCAGTGGCACAGGCTCAGGTGCTGACGTCACACCTGCTAATTCTGGGCTTCGCCATAAATTGGAAAAAAGCTCGATTCTTCCGGCCCAGATGATTGTTATCTGGGAGTGGGGCTAAACTCGACCACCATGATGGCTCGTTTATTCGTTTATCACAGACGAGAATCATCACTCTTAAGAGTCCAGCTCTGCCACGTAAGACCAGGCAGAGTAGTAACAGCTATTTTCCGTCATGAAGCTGTTAGGAACGATGTCGTCAGCTCACACAGTGGTCCCGCTGGGCTTACTACACATGAGACGCCTCCAGAGATGGTTTGCTCGTCTGCGCATGGATCCGGTGAGGCAAAAGAGACGGACGATCACTGTTCCTCCCTCCGTGAGAACAGATCTCCGACACTGGGAAACCCCCTGGTTCTGTCGGAGGGAGTCCCCGTCAGCAGACCTACGTCACACGTGTCAGTCTTCACAGATGCGTCATTGTCAGGTTGGGGGGGAGGACATGACAATCTCGAGCTGTAGGGGTGCTGTGACCTTTCAACAGCTCATATAAACGTTCTGGAATGTCGCACGGTTCTGAATGTGATTCAACACTTTGCTCCTGTGCTGCAGAATCAACACGTTTTGTTTCACACAGACAACAAGGTTACTGCTGCTTACATAAACCGGCAGTGGGGTGTGTGCTTATCCCAAATGTTTCACATTGCGAGGAAACTACTGTGTTGGGCACACCAAATCTGCACTCCATCAGAGCAGTATACATCCCCGGTGTTCTGAACAAGGGGCAGATGTGATGTCCAGGGGCGGTCCGCGTCACGGGGAGTGGACCCTCCACCTCGATCTGATGGCCCAGACGTGGCAGAAATTTGGCAAGCGGCTGTGGACCTGTTTGCGACACGAGAAAACGCTCAGTGTCAACTATGGTTTTCACTGAGCCTGCGAGACGAACCACCATTGGGGGTGGACGTGTTTGCTCACAGCCCATGGCCCAAAACGCTTCTTTACGCGTTCCCCCCACCTCCTCTGATATTACGGTTTCTGAAACAAGTTCAGGAGGAGGGATTGACAGCTCTCCTGGTGGCTCCCGAGTGCGTGAACGCACCATGGTTCCCGGTTCTACGACGCCTGTTATCGGGGCGCCCGTGGAAACTGCCGTGGAAGGAGGACGCTCTCCTCCAGGCGGGAGGAACGATCAGGAGTTACCCAGAAATAGGCCAGCACCTGTGGGTCTGGCCGCTGAGCAGATCCGCTTAGAGAGGATGGGTCTCCCTCAAGATGAAGTGCGCACAATCCAGGATTCACGTGCTGCATCCACCACAGTGCTGTACACATCAAAGTGGACAGTTTTTCAGTGCTGGTGTACAGAGAAAGATGTAGAGGCCACCTCATGTCCACTAGGCAGCGTTCTGTCCTTTCTGTAGCAGCTGATGGACAGAAATTTGGCGTTCAGCACGATTAAACGTATGCTGCAGCCATCTCTTCTTGTCACAAGGGTTTCGGAGACAGAACAGCTTTTAATCATCCGCTGCTGAAGCGTTTTCTACAAGGTATACAGAGAAAGGTGTAGAGACCACCTCATGTCCACTAGGCGGCATGCTGTCCTTTCTGCAGCAGCTGATAGACAGAAATTTGGCGTCCAGCACGATTAAAACGTACGCTGCAGCCATCTCTTCCTGCCACGAAAGGTTCGGGGACAGAACAGCTTTTAATCATCTGCTGATGAAGCGTTTTTTAAAAGGTGTACAGAGACGCAGGCCTGTTTCACGTCCACTTGCTCCACAGTGGGATTTAATGCTGGTCCTGCGAGCTCTGATCAAGCTCCATTCGAGTTACTGAATCAGGTTCCAATTAAATTCTTGTTTCTTAAAACCGCCCTGATGCTGGCTTTAACATCCGCTTAGAGGGTGAGTGATTTATCTGCCCTCTCTTTCGCTCCGTCATGTCTCAGAATTCAGGCTGACGGCAGCTCAGCTGATCTAAGACCAACCCAGCTTTTATGCCTAAAAACATCACGAGCTCTTTTAAATCAAGAGTGATATCGTTGGAGGGGTTCCCCCCCTTACAAATCAGAAGAAGAAACATCTTTCCATCTGCTCTGTCCTGTGCGGGCGTTGACGTGTTACATAGCGTGCACAGCTGCAATGCGTCAAACTCAACATTTGTTTGTGCATTATAGAGATGCATCTGCAGGTCGCCCACTATCCACCCAGCACCTGTCACACTGGCTGTGTGAGGCCATTTCTGAAGCCTACAAAGCATCAGATTTAGAGCCTCCTGACAACCTCAGGCGCATTCGACCAGAGGTATCGCATCTTCAACTGCTCTGCATAATGGTATGACAATGCAGGATATTTACACTGCGGCCGCGTGGTCAACACCCTGCTCATTTATTCGCTTTTATCTACATGATTTGTCGGCTCGTTCCATGACACATTCTGTCCTTAGTGTTTTAACAGAGTGAATATTGTTGTTTCATGGAACCCCGTTTAAACTCACATCTGTCTGCATACATTTCAGTGTGAGATGTTATCAGCCACAAGTTGTGACTGTTATTTTGGTTCTATTGTCATTAATCAGTTCATGACTATTGTTACCAATTAGTTAATTTGATTAATAATCAGCTCACTTGTTATTATTAATCTGTTCATATTATTCAGCCATGAATCTGTTGATTCATGGCCCTTTTTCAGCATCTTCCTTTCCCCGTTGAAAGTTTCCGGGGCGTTCATGCACTCAGAACGCATAGTTACACAACATGTGTCTGTGCATGGCACACATAATTACGCAATGCGTAATTACGCACATGGACAGCTGAGTGACAAGACGTTTTTTGGGCAAGTTGCCGCTTCGTATGGTTTTCGAATGGACCCAATGAGGCGAGGACCATATCCGCTTCGCTCTTAACCCACTAAGCGACAGCTCTTAAAGGGCGAAGCCGATACAAAAAAGAACGTTGGTTACATACTGTAACCCCATATTCTATGAGTATAGGCGTAGCCCTTTAAGCATCGGGCCTCACTGGCTCCTTAATGGCTGAAGAAAAAGCTATTTGGGAGCCGATTACCCGGTCTTAATGTAATTTATATGGACTGCGTGGGGCCCACACAGCAGGTGGGCGTGGACTACATTTTTCAGTGCAATGCTTCGCATGACGGAATAAACCCATCAGCGACAGCCTTAAAGGGCTACACTTATATTCATAGAATCTGGGGTTACAGTACATAACCAACGTTTATTTTAATCAGATTTTTATGGTTTATATTTTTAGAGCTGCTTTTTGGTTTATTTAATTTGAGCTGTGGGCGAGTTGACGCTGTTTCAATGGGGGTGTGGGTGGGTAACAGAGGAGAAGCAGCAGAGAGGTGTGGAGGACTACAACTCTGCTTCCTGGACTGGACCCTGGGTCAGTCAATAATTTGGGGGATAAACAAAATCAGCCATATTTCTAGAAATAAAAGCGGTTCCGTCCAAAATGGGATGGATGCCATCTCTCTGCATCAGACCATGTTTTCCCCAGAAATAACTCCAGTTATCTATGTAGCCCACGTCGTTGTCAGAACACCACCTGGACACCCAGCGGTTAAACATCAACATACAGCTAAACATGTCATCACTGGTCAGGTTGGGTAGGGGGCCGGAGAAAACTACGGAGTCCGACATGGTTTTAGCAAAGTCACACACTGAAGCAACATTAATTTTAGTGACCTCCGATTGGCGTAACCGGGTGTCATTACCGCCGACGTGAATAACAATCTTACCATATATAGCCTTAGCCTTAGTCAGCAGTTTCAGATAAGATTCTATGTCGCCCACTCTGGCCCCCGGAATTCATTCAATTCATCATATACAATACAATACAATACAACTTTATTTATAAAGCACTTTAAAACAACACCGTTGGCCAAAGTGCTGTACACTAACACATACAAGCATAAAAACTATGAACTCAACAAATACCATAAAAGTAATGAACTACCAAATCATAAAGCAGCAAACAGTAACAACAATAAAACAAATAACATAAAACAGTAAAGCCAACATTTCAAGCTGCGTTAAAAGCCAAAGAGAAAAAATGAGTCTTCAGAGCAGATTTAAAAACAGGAAGTGAGTCAACTTGTCTGACGTGCAAAGGCAGCTCGTTCCACAGTTTAGGGGCAGCGACTGAGAACGCTCGGTCACCTTTCAGCCTCCTGTTGGACTTTGGGACAGCCAACAGCAGCTGATCAGCTGACCTAAGAGAACGTGAGGGATTGTACGGCTGGAGAAGGTCGGACAGGTACTGTGGGGCGAGACCATGAAGACATTTGAATACAAACAAAAGAACCTTAAAATTAATCCGGAAACGAACTGGGAGCCAGTGTTGTGATTTTAGGACAGGGGTGATGTGCTCTCGTTTTCTGGTGCCAGTTAAAAGACGAGCAGCAGCGTTCTGAACCAGCTGAAGTCGAGTCAGCAATGACTGGCTCAGGCCCACATAAAGTGAATTGCAATAGTCCAGAAGAGTTGTGATGAAATCATGGATTAAAATCTCAAAATGATGTTGTGACAGGAATGGTTTCACCTTGGCCAGTTGTCTCAGGTGATAAAAGCTGGGCTTGACCACAGATTTAATCTGAGCATCCATTTTAAAATCATTGTCCAACCTCACACCCAGGTTGGTTGCTGTCTCAGTCAGATGTTTGGTTAAAGGACCCAGATCAACATGGATTTTGGAACCATCACTGGGCTTAAACAACAAGACCTCCATCTTTTTCTCATTAAAGTGTAAAAAGTTCTGTGACATCTATGCTCTGACTTCCGCCATACATTCCAGGAGTTGGTTCAAGGAGAACTGTTTATCTTGTTTCAAAGGAATATAGATTTGGCTGTCATCGGCGTAAAAATGAAAAGAAATACCATGTTTCCGGTGAATATATCCCAGAGGTAGTAAATAAAGGGAAAACAGAAGGGGGCCAAGTACAGATCCCTGAGGTACTCCACATGTGAGAGGTGCTACAGAGGACTCCACAGAGAACCAAAGTGCACACAAAAGCTTCTCTCAGTTAAATAGGATCTAAACCACTGTAGAGCAGGACCCTGAATGCCCACCCAGTTCTCCAGACGAGACAGGAGGATCTGATGGTCCACCGTGTTAAAGGCAGCAGTTAGGTTCAGCAGCATCAAAACTACACAGTGACCAGAGTCTGTGGCTAAGAGAATGTCGTTAAAAACTTTCAGCAGTGCCGACTCAGTATCGTGGTGAGTTTTAGAACCGGATTGAAACAGTTCAAGAAGGTTGTGGTTGTTTAAGTAAGATGTTAACTGACTGTAAACTATTTTCTCCAAGATCTTCGACACAAAGGGCAGTTTAGAAATAGGCCTAAAATTGGACATGTCTGTAGAGTCAAGACCGGGTTTTTTAATCAGTGGTGTCACAACTGCATATTTAAAACTCACAGGTACCTGTCCACTTGCCAAGCTGCCATTTATGATTTGGGACACAAAAGGAGCCACTGTGTGAAAAACCTCTTTAAAAAGACGAGGTGGGATGGGATCGTTTGGAGATCCAGCAAACTTCATACGACCAGTGATGTCTTTATAAAAGGCAGGGTGACGAGCTCAAACTGACTGAAAACAGCAGAGCTTGTGACAGAGATGGGGGGGGTCAAAAGAAGGAGGGCTTATGAGAGCTCTGTTTGCAACCTTGTTGGCAAAAAAGCTTAGGAAGTTCTCACACACTTCAGTGGAGTTCTCCGGGCAAGCTGATTGTGGGGCATTAAGAACAGAGCTGATGGTTTTAAAAAGCACACGTGGATTGTTAGAGTTGGTGGAAATGATGTCAGACAAATATTTGTTTTTTGCAGCTCTAACAGTGGACTGATAGAAACGCCAGCTGTCCCTCAGTGCTTGGAAAGACACCTGTAACTTGTCCTTCTTCCATTTTCACTCTGCTCTCCTGCTCTGGCATCTGGCAGCACATGTGACCATCAGTCCAGGGGTCAAGCTTTGGTCTGGAGGTTCTTATCTTTAATGGAGCCACAGCATCTAAAACAGTCTGACAAGCTGAGTTAAAATGAGAGGAGAGAGCTTCAACATGTGAACTAGGACCCACAGGATCCCTGGAGCTGATGGCAGAACTAAAATCTGCAGTGAACTGAGCAGCAGTGAAGGAGTTAATGACCCGACAGGGCTGTGCAGGAGCGCGAGGTTTGACTGAGTGACAGACAAGTGACACGTCAAACACAACAAGCATGTGATCTAAGAAAGCAGCATCACACTCTTCCAGATTAGAAACATTAAAACCATGAGCTAAGACAAGATCTAATGTGTGGCCACATTCTTGTGTTGGACCAGACACAAACTGAACAAAATGAAAAGAATCGATCAGCTGTAAAAAATCTTTGACCAACGGTTTGTCAGCACAACACACGTGGATATTAAAATCTCCAATTATCAATATTCTGTCATATTTAAGCAAGACTCCTGCCAACAAATCTGCAAAGTCACTCAGAAAGTCCTTGTTGTATTTTGGAGGTCTGTATAAAACACCACACAGCACCCGGTGTGAAGATCCGAGCTCAAATAAGTTTAACTCAAAGCTGGAATAAAATGTTAAAGGTGTGATTTGTTTACAGAGATGGCTCTTCCTGTACACAGTTGCTATTCCTCCTCCACGACCTGTCCTCCTGGGAGAGCTGAAGAAAGTACAGTTCAGTGGCAAGAGTTCACAAAAAGCACTGGACTCACCAGAAGTTACCCATGTTTCAGTTAAGAATAAAAAATCCAGACCATGGGAGGTGAAGAAATCCTTCAGAATAAAAGCCTTGTTAGTTAGCGATCTAGCATTAACCAGGGCCATGTGAACATGAGATGGAGCAGGGGTGACGTAATCCATCCGAGGAGCTCTGTCCAGCAGCCGCAGGTTGTGATGATACACCTCGCGTGCATGTAGGTGGGGGAGGGTGGGGGAGGGTGAGGCAGTGCACCGGCTGCCCCCCTCCCAGGCCGACACCAGGTACCAGAGCCGGGGTGTAATCCATCTGAGGAGCTTGGTCCAGCAGCCGCTGGTTGTGATGATTCACTCCGCGCGCACGTAGGTGGGGGAGGGGGAGGCAGCGCACCGGCTGACCCCCTCCCAGGCCGACAACAGGCACCAAAGCCGGGGTGTAATCCATCCGAGGAGCTCGGTTCAGCAGGTTGTGATGATTCACTCCGCGTGAGCGGAGGTGGGGGAGGGAGAGGCAGAGGCAGTGCGCAGATTGTCCCTCATCCAGGCCGACAGCAGGAACCTGAGAGGAGCTGATAGGATCCGAGGAGCGCCACAGGACGAGACTATTAGATGCAGCTCCAAACCCATGAGAGAGAGCGGCCAACGCCAAACAGGCCTTCAGTCTGACCCGCGGCGTCTGCGCCTCCCGCGGCGTCTGTGCCCTCTCCGTGCAAGTGGAATGGGGGTGCGGCACAAGTAGGACGGCACGGCACAAGTAGGACGGCACGTCCGACAGAAATGGAGGGAAAAAAGTTTTCTGGCCCTCTTGCACAAACGAAGCAAAGTTATTAAAACAAGGTCGAAGATTTAAAAGCGTTTGGCGATTATACACCAGCAGAGAGTTGGAACCTTGAATTATAAAAGCAAAAAACAACACAAAAACAATCAAGGTTTGCAGATAGAGGCAAGCCTAACACACTGGCGCCGCCATCTTGAACCGGAAGTGGCCGCTGGAGTCCCTAAAGCCACATTTCGGACTATGGAGCTGCCATTAACCAAGGTCTGCTTCTCAGCGGTTGTGTCACTGAGTGAGGAAAAACGACTTGAAACGTGATCGGGTCGGTGGTGAACTGGGGGCTTAGCCTTAGCACTACGCTTGCTCCGGACCGTCACCCAGCCGGCCTGGGGTCCAGGCTGCTTGGGGTCTGCTGGAGGACCGCTAACAGGAGCTAGCCTCTGTGTTTCTGCGCTGTCTAAGGGAACCTGGCAAGCTACTGGTTTTTCTACAGCGCGGAGCCGAGCTTCCAGTTCAGACAGCCTCTCCTCCAAAGCTACCATAAGACTACATTTGTTACATGTATCATTACCACTAAAGGAGGCAGAGGAGAAACTAAACATCTGACACACGGAGCAAGAGAAAACACAGGAAGCAGGGAGAGAAGCAACAGCCATGCTAAGCTAACGCTAGCAAGAGCTAGCAGAGCCAAATACACCAATAAAAACCGAGAAGTGTTGAAAGATAAGAGGTGTTTTAAGCACTATCCAACAGTAGAAAAACAACTACTAAGTGTGTTTGTGAACTAGAATGAAAAACTGCAAAAGACAGATAAATCCAGAAAACAGAGACGACTCGAGCAAACAATTCACTCGAGCTACACAGAGCCCTGTAAAGAGAGAGCTGCGACACTCTTTGAACTCGCCGATACGCGGTCACGTGGTTCATGCATCTCCCAATAGTCCCAAACAGTTCATCGCTGTCAGTCAGTTTGAGCAGCTGCTGGTGCAACATAACACATAAATCGACTTTTCTTACTTTACCTGCCGTCTTTCAGTAATTACTGAGCAGTAACGAAATGATTACTTAACTGATTACTGATTATTTCAGACTATGCATTTTATCAAAGCATTTTTAGAAGCGGCTGATACATTTATCATTAAATTTTAGAAGGAAACGAGACTGCAAACACATATTTGTTAGAAAAAAAAATGTATATGCAATACAGTGATCAATATAGCCATGTCAGTGTTTTATAACGTTACACACGTTAAAAAAAGATCAGAGTAACTCCTGTTATAAAGCTGTTTCTGATGTTCTCTGCAGGATAATGCTCCACCTTGTCCTCCATGCAGCAGTTCAGATCTGCTCCAGCTTACCTTAGAACATCTGGATGAATTCTTGATTTCTATAGAAGATATTAATTCAACCTTTATTTAAACAGGTTCGTCCCATTGAGCCACGAGGACTCATTTACAAGAGAGACTGAATATAATTGTTGTATTTGTCATTTTTTTATGTCAACCAAGAACTTTGTTGATTGTAGCCTGACAACTATTATAAAATTGTAATTCATTGATTAAAATGTTCATTTAAATGAAACTGTTTCTAGTTAAAATCATAACAGATGACAAAATAAGTGTTAACTGTGCAAAAATAAATTTCCAAACAATTATAAAATATGTAAAATGTAAAACAAGCTTTAATAAAGTACTTTTACTGACATTTATACTGTTTATTAATGACATCATCTCAAGTCAGCAGCAGCACCATCATCATCATCATCACAAAGTGAGAGCTGTAAATTTAATCTGCACAAACATTTTCAATCAGGGCTCAAAATGTTTAACTGTCAAAGAAATGTGCAAGAAAATAAACTGATGTCACTCTACAGACACATTTAGAGAGAGGACAGTTCACAGAGACACAGTGAGGACGTGTGAGACTGAAGGAGGTTCAACCAGTTGTTCATGGACCAGAACCAGATGAGAAGAACAGCAGAACTTCCACTGACCAGTGACCTGACCAGTGACCTGACCAGTGATCTGACCAGTGATCACACATGTTGTTCTAAATTAAACTTTGCTACGAACAGTGTTAAATAAGACATGTCATATTTTTATTGAACAATAATCTTCATTCTAACAATGACAATGTAATTTCAGAGACTGAGGAAGAAACAGAAATGAGGCGAGTGAGATGAGGGAAAGATGAAAATGTGTCCTCAGAGGACGGGGACATGTCAGGATCTGATGATCCAGGATCAACAGGACCAGGAGGATGGATCAACAGGACCAGGAGGATGGATCAACAGGCAGTCAGGGAACAGAGATGAACAACCTGAGGAACAATTAGAACAAAAAATACATAACAGGACAGAAGAAACTCACAGACAAGAAAATTAACTCAGTCCTGAGAAGAAAAATGTTAACAATGGAAAATAAATTGACATATTTTTACAAAAGATCAGATGAAGATAATTGGCATGAAGAAGAACTTCCAGCTCCATCTCAATGAACCTGTGATAGTTTAATAAGTTGTTTTGTTGCTGTCCTACAGTTTATTGATGCTGATTTATTCTTGTAATAATTCTTATTTCTTGTTCTGTCTTGAAAGAGTCTCATCTCAACTTGACCCATGATTACCAAACACTAAACTAATAATATAAAACTAATGTAATTTAACAGTCCTGCAGTAGATATCAACTTTATGCAAGTAGGTATCTGCAGCCAAATTCGGAAAGCGTATCTGGGCGGTCATATCTGATTGGACTATAGGAAAATGGGCGTATCTGGGCGCTCATATCTGATTGGACTATATGAAAATAGGCGTGTCTGGTCGGCCGCACCTGATTGGACGATAGAAAAATGGGCGTGTCTGGCCGGCCATATTTGATTGGACGATAGAAAAATAGGCGTGTCTGGCCGGCTACATCTGATTGGACGATAGAAAAAAAGGCTGAACGATAAAATGCCGTAACCACTGACACATTATGTCTAAAAACAAGGCGTTATTGGCAGATTGTGTTAACCACAGGCATATTATGTCTATGGTGTTAACCGGTTCGACATTAGCGGCGTCTCAGGTTCAACACTGGCGGCGTCTCGGTTCGACATTGCTCCAGTGTACTGCCGCGGCGTCTCCATAACTTCTTTTTTCGACTCTCTTAACACAGAACTTCCGGTTACATTTCAAAATAAGAGCAACATAACTGGGTAATGGGGAGAGCTAAATGTTAGGGTTTTTTTAATACCTAGCCATAACATTAAAAAGCAAATTCCATTTTGGTTGTTGAAAAATGTGAACAAAGTTACAATCGATTCATAAAGAAAGAAAAATATTAATGATACTTAAACTGGCCTTGGGGCAAAGGATGTTTCCTTTAACTTCACATTTTCTTGTTCAACCTGCAGTCACTACAGATGAGTGATTGTCAGTTTCTGTAAGATTTCTGCACCTGGAGCAGGTATTTCTGTTTACTGGTTAACTTCCTCAGCTTTCTCACATTTTAAAGGTCAACCCTACTCCATGTTTCAGTAGAAAACAAGCACATTTAGGAGTCAGTACATAACCAGACTTTTGGCCCTCACACCTGTACCCAGTTGCTCATGCTGCATGATGAGATCAGATTTATCCATATTTTAGAAGTTACATTTAGCTTAGTCGACAAAACAATACAAATGAAGACTGTCTTAAAAACCCTCTTGGTTTTGCAGTAAGCAGCCTGATTTCAAACTGACATCTTGGCCAAAGGTAAAATAAAAATCTTTGTGTTCTCAGAAAAGTTGTTTCAGGACCTCCAATAAACTTATGTACACATCAAAGCACACAAGAGAGATTCAGGAATTCTCTTTGTTTTCCAGATTTCACATTTGTTATTACCTTAAAACATACTCAGACAACATTTGATGCATCATTGAATTTTTTTTATTGTGTTTATTGGGACATCCATTTTTAGAAGTCATCATAGCATCTGTTGGAAACACAGAACATAGTACAGTTAGGGTGTTGCTAGTTGTTACTTAATCCTGGATTGGATTTTAAAGTTAATTTTGATATTTTTTTCACAAGGAAAAAAAAAGTTGATTTCCTAAAGTTTAACTATAAATGAAGGAATTTGTGCATTCAGGTAATTGAAAATTAAGTAATTTCTCTAACATCCAACTCATTTTAGCCACTGAGCCATACCAAACACCCATAATCTATTCTTGAATGAATTATTGACTATTATTGACAAATTACAGACTTATTATTGAATAAGTTATTACTCATTATTGAATCATTGACAATTTACACTCATGTTTGTGTTAACTCATGTTGCAACAACGTCAGCAACTTTTGACTATTACTATGAACTATGTTCAACTTTGGAGGTGATTTATTTTGAAAGTCAACATCAGATGTTGGTCAACATTGTTGAGCAACATCAGATGTTGGTCAACATTGGTGAGCAACATCTTGGGGTCTTCTAGAGTCAACCTGAAGTGAGAGTGGTTCCTGACATGGCAGAAAGACATAGATATAATTAACAGCTTTTATTTATTTATTTTTCAGCTAATAACAACTTTTATTTATTTGTTTTTCATATTTTTCAGTTATACTCAGCTTTTAAATATTTTTTTTTCAAGTATTAAGAACTTTTATTTTCAGCTTTTATTTTGAAAAGCAACACCCAGTTGTTGTAAACGTGCACAGTGAGAGCTGCTGTGGAGGCTCACGTTACCTCAGTGTGTTACGACAACAACGAGAGAACGGTCGAAACTATCGTGACCTACAATAAACGTACTTCAATAAAATGCATAAGTGAAAACATAACATACTTTATAAGTACAATAAACCATATTTCTTTGTCAAACATCGCAAAGAAACGTTACCTCATCAATAATCCTCGTGACTTTGAGGGTTACCCACAGCCAATCAGTGTTCGCCGCCGACAAACGCCTATTAAATACTGTTAGCCAATCAGTGTTCGCCGCCCACAAACACCTATTAAATACTGTTAGCCAATCAGTGTTCGCCGCCCATAAACGCCTATTAAATACTGTTAGCCAATCAGTGTTCGCCGCCCATAAACGCCTATTCGCCAGAAACGCCCACTTTTGGTCTGCAGAGAACCCCTTCTCACTTTGTCAAGGTTATGGTGTTAAAGTAATTTTATTCAAACATCTTGATTCAGCTGTTATTGATTAATAGAAGACAGAAAATGAGATCTTGTACCTTTCTGATACTTTGAATGCAACATTCAGTTCATGAAGTCATTCTCCTCTGGTTCACCTGGAAAACATGAAAACATTGACTCAGCTCCACAATCACGTTTTTCTTTAATGATAATGTCACAACTTTTGCTGCAGTCTTTGACAAATGATCTATAACTTGAACTAAATTACGTCAGTCTTGTTGTCATGTTGTCATCATTCTTTGTTAAATCAGGTCTCTCTTGTAAATGAGTCCTCGAGGCTCAATGAGATTTACCTGTAGAAATAAAGCTTGAATGAATCTCTCAGGAAAAAAAGGCCAAATATTTTCTAGTTGAGTTCAGTAACTGAAATTACCATAAATTTAAAAAAGACCACCTTTCATAATTTAAGCAGTAATGGATATTTTAAAATGCTGAATTAGAAATAGACCCGTTTAAACCGTCGTGTTGCAGAGCAGCTGCAGTTAAAACACAACTAGCAATTTAACACGTTTCATTAACTAAAACTGGCAACATGAAGTATTAATGTTGATAAATTGTGGTACAGAACAGTCAGATAACGCTTCACAATGGCAAAAAAGTGTCGTATTTTCATCAACTTACCGGAGAAAACAAAAAGAATGAACCACGTTCAATGTTGAACCGCTGCTGTTTGGAACTTTTTGCCGCTGCATGACCCACGTGACTTCCGCATTCCATTCTTTCTATGGGAGTCTATGGGAGTGTCGCAACTCTCTCTTTATAGGGCTCTGGAGCTACCAATAGACAAACAGGAAGTGACACAATACGTCTCACCACGAACGTGCAACGTCAGCCAGCAGGGAGGTTTCATGGGAAATGAGTTCATATTGGCAGTGAGGTTAACACAGTGACAGTTTTATTTTATTACATTAACATTAGTGGCAACTAAGAAGTTTGTGAGCTGAGCTGAATATTTGTTAAGCAATGTCTCTTCATTCCAAAGGGAATAGATGAAGCTTATTTTTATAGTTTCAAACACAAAAACACAGGAATGATGTTTATTTGAGATGAGGTGAACTCTTTTTGTTTGTTTGAGCTGAAGTGTTCTTTTTCTGAAGTGGTGTTCCCCTACATATCCCCCACTTTTTTATTGTGTCTTGAAGATGGGGCTTCATGGACATGTGCCAGCATCACCCCCTGTGGTCTTGAGGTATCACGAATGAAGGTGAAGTTGTTGGCTCAGGAGCAAATCCTAACATGCCCTTGAATATTTTCAGGAAAGGCCGTACCTTAAAGAATGTACAAAGGTCAGGGATTGAGTCAAGTTCCTCTGAGTAGGAAGTGACATGGTCCTGATCAGTTAGGTAGTGAATCGTCCTTTTGATGGCTGGATCCAGAGATTGAAGCTTAATAATGTCTTTATCAGACAATGTAGGACAGAATAAATCAATACTCGGAGTAAAAACCACTGCTCCTCCACATTGAGAGGAGCCAGTTGAGGTGGTTCAGGCATCTGTTAAGGATGCTTCCTGGGCCCCTCCCTAGGGAATAGGGTTCAAGAGAAGAGGTGGCTGTGGAAAGAGATGTCTGGGCCTCCCTGCTCAAGCTGCTGCCCCCGCGACCCGACTTCAGATCAAGCGGAAGATAATGGATTGATGGACTGTTCCTCTATATCAAAAGGAGTGGTTTGAGATTATTTGAACTGAGGTGGTTTGAGTATTTGGTTAAGGGGCCTCATGGTCACCTCCCTGTAGAGGTTTTTCAAGCATATCCCACTAGAAGGCATACCCAGAATTTTCTGGAGGGATTATTTATCTTCTGGCATGGGAACACCTTAGGGTCCCCCAGGAGGAGCTGGAGAAAGTTGCTTGGGAGAGGAAGATCTGGGTTTCTCTCTTGAACCCTGTTCATGGATGGATGGATGGATGGATGGATGGATGGATGGATGGATGGATTGATGGATGGCTGGCTGGCTGGCTGGCTGGCGTGTTGTACTGTATAGGAAATTGACAATCATACTGATTAACAGTGAGATCTGGATTTAAATTAAACTCTTGTACTTTAGCATCTGACAAGAATATAAGCATTTTCCTTTGTGTGTTTTCCTGAGAATTTGTTTATTGCTTTATTTTACAGCTTTTTTTTTTTTTAAGGGATGCACGATATTGGATTTTTGGTCGATATCCGATATGCTGTTATGTTAAAACTTATTTGGCTGATGACCGATGCTGATACAGATATTTTTTATGTACTTTCCTTTGTCAGAACATAGCCCTCTTAGTTAGGCTTATTTGTTACAAAAATTATGTAACAGCTGTTGAACTGGTGACAGATTATTATTCTGAAAAAAGGATAAGAAAGGCCGCACTTTTTTATAGTAGCAGCTTTGTGCACTACGTCCATCTTCCGGACGACTGCATGTACATGTTCTCGTTGTATCTTGGTGCAATGATATTAAAGCTTATTCTGATTAGAGATGCACCAATCCGATACCAATATCGGTATCTGTCCCGATATCAAAAAAATTTCTGGATTGGGTATCGTGACAATGTGACCAATCCATGACTGGGCAGATCTATTTGCTCTAATTCTATGCTTTGTGCTTTGATTGCTGTTTTTATTTTAAATATCTGCCAACCAAGCCATTGAAGAATTTGTTTTTTCCTCTTATTTCAGCTCTTTTATTATTTGTTTTACATTATATTTAAAATTCCTAAACTATTTGAAAGGTTTGTTGAAGTTTATTTTTTCATGTTTGACCAAAGTAGTCAACCTTTGTTTTTGTCAGTTTCAGTATCTTTATTATTATTTATTTTACACTGGATGTTATAATTGTACTGACTGAACATATTAAAGTTGTTTTTACATGTTCTACCAAGCTTGTGAAGCTCTTGGTGTGTTTAAGTGTGCTGTTATGGTGCAGAGTTTTCAATAAATTTGTAATTCAGTACATTCATGTTTGCGATTAACAAAACAAATGTTTTAAGTTAATTCAGCACTGGGTTTGTAAACTCAAACATCCAGGTAGACAACAAAAATGGCTAAATCATGTCATCTGGACCTGTTTCAGAAATGGGTCCAGATGACATGATTTAGCCATTTTTGTTAATTCAGCACTGTTTTTCTGTATCGGATCAATATTGGGTCGGTCTAACCCGATACTAAACCTCGGGTATTGGTATCGTTATTGGGGGAAGTGGACTGGTGCATCCCTGATTCTGATTCTGATATATTCAGAAACAGCCATATGATATGCATAGCACTTATAATAAGTGAAAAGTGTTAAATGTTGTTTATTAGCATTAGTCACTTGCGACGCTGTCTCACTTGTGGAGGCTTGTTCCAGGTTCCTAGCTGCAGTGTGGGATCCTCTGCACTCCTGTGCATGAAGGACAGGCTTTTTAAGTTCAAAGTTTTTGTCTATCTATTGTGCCGTAACACTAATCATGCTAACAGGGCTAGCACGACGTCCAAATGTCTGTGGTAACACTCACCCAAGTGCTATTGACTATTAGCTTCTCAATGACGTTGGAAATGATGACTTTTGACTCGGGTCAGGCTACGTTGGAAAAATATCTGACTGGGGACAATGTAGCGAGGCTCAACGTAGTCCAAAAATCTTCGGAATCCGACATCCTCAATGGAAAAAAACCCCCCAAAAACTTCCACACCACCGACATTTTGACTTCTTCCTCTCTGCCGTGATCAGATCAGGTAGATGCGCGTGATGTCATCACGTTGTGCTGGCGCTGCAGGCGTCCTTGTCACTGGGTTGTCATACAAAAGCAGCGTCTCTTATATCGGTGTGTTATTTTGATGGAATGGCTGATGTCCGATATTGAATTTTAACGTTAATATCGGCCGATACCATGCCGATAATATTGTGCGTCCCTTTAAAAAAATTTTTTTTATGTTTCAGCAAATAATTTTTTCTGAATATGCACAACTCAACCTCTGTGCCTTTGAAATGACAGAATATTGTGTTTTCTCTCTCTGGAGGTACAAGCGCAAATCATTAAAAGTGTTGGGGACCGTTGGCGAACCCATCAACCCTGAGGCCTGGCAGTGGTACTACAGTGTGGTGGGAGAGACGAGATGTCCTGTTGTCGACACCTTCTGGCAGACAGAAACTGTTAGTGAAAATGATCACAGTCTCAATAATCTACTGAGAAGATTCATTGATTATCTGATGCTAAACTGGACTCTGTTTCTTTAATTTACTCATCACTAAGATAGGGACATATTATTCGTAGTTTAAATATTTCATTAACACTTAGATACTTCCATGACTTTAAACCATAAGCTTTGCTTTGAGAAAAGGTTTTTAAGAGCACTACATCAGCAAAATGCATTTGGGTTTGTTTTTCAGGGAGGACATGTGTTGACTCCTCTACCAGCAGCTACACCCATGAAACCTGGCTCTGCTGTAAGTATAAGGGAAACATAAACAAATGATCAACAACAATATTTTTATACTTGAACTACTGTTCAGAATTGTATATGCAAGAATAACAGTAGAGTGTATTGTATTTTTGTCGACCTCATAAAAACTTTTGATAGTGTTCAGCATAGGCTTTTGTATTATGTTATGAAAAAAATGGGGTTTAAGGTAAATTACACTGTTTTTAAATCAATGTATTCTGAACTGAAAGCATGTGTGAGGCTAATATAACTGACTTTTTTGACTGCAACATTGGTACAAGACAGGGCTGCTGTTTAGTCCTTTACTTTCTGTTCTATGTTTAAATATCAGTGTTTTCCCTTATCATTATTCAAGAAGGGTACCCCCCCCCCCCCCCCCCCCCGTCAACAGAACCAAGCACTCTACCTACCAAATTCCTCACCCCACGCAGCTTTGCCATTTCCAGACGGGGAGCTGAGATTGTAGCAGCTCAGCTCAGATTATAAACCGCGCACAATACAAACGCAGCGCTCCTGCTCCTCTTGAATAATGCAATTCATCATGCATATCATCAAGATATGCTACCAATGCATGCATATTGAGAGATTGTTTTGATCGACCAGACTGGCAGGTTTTCAGAGAAGCTGCTGAAAATGGAGGTTCGCTTGATCTTGACCAATACACATCCTCAGTTCTGGGTTACATTAGTACATGTACTGCCACCGTCTCCACTATCAGAAATGTTAAAAGCTACCCAAACAGAAAACCTTGGCTGAATGCAGAGGTGCGTACCCTGCTGGCAGCCAGGAACATTGCCTTCAGGTCTGGAAACTCAGAGGAGCTGAGTAGGACAAGAAAAGAGCTGGTTGCTGGTATTGAGGGCCAAGGCCACATATGCAAAGAGGATCGAGGGTCAATTCATCTCACAAGACCCTCGGAGCATGTGGAGGGGCATTAAGTGCATAACAGATTATAAAGGAAGGAGCGAACAATGCCCCAAAGACCCATCTCTGCCTGATGCCCTCAACAAGTTCTATGCACGCTTTGAAGACCCGAACAGACCACCCAGCACCAGACTCACCTCGCCACCGGATGAAGAGCATCTCAGCGTGACCTCAGCAGAAGTAAGGAGTACCTTCAGGAGGATTAATCCGCACAAAGCAACTGGCCCAGACAACATCCCCGGAAAAGTGTTGAAGGA
>NC_056508.1:1940949-1960979 GCF_014905685.2 Nematolebias whitei | reverse complement strand
GGACAGAATTAGTGACAATACAAGCCTGAGGAGATGTATAAAGTAGCATGGTCCAGGATACAAAACTTTCTCCAAAACCAAACCTATTGAGAACGGCAAAGAGATACTCCCATTCCACTCGATCAAAGGCCTTCTCGGCGTCAAGAGAAATGATCACCTCAGGAGACGTGGGGCAATGAGCTGAAAAGATTGCATTCAATAGTGTACGAATATTAAAAAACAACTGGCGACCTTTGATGAATCCATTCTGTTCTTGCGAAATAATCTGAGGAAGAATCGTCTCAAGCCGGGTTGCGAGAACTTTAGCCAAAATCTTAAAATCCACATTTAAGAGCGACAGGGGCCTATAAAACTCGCAAGCAGTGGGATCCTTACCATTCTTCAACAGGAGAGAAATTGAAGCCTGAGCTAAGGTGGAGGGCAACAGGCCATGCCCCAGGGACTCATTATAAACCTCAAGAAGGATAGGGGCTATCTTGTCTTTAAATTTTTTTAAAAATTCGGCAGGAAATCCGTCTGAGCCAGGTGCCTTACCACTCTGCATATTTTTGATTGGCGTAAATATTTCTTCCAATTTAATGGGAGCATCAAGTTGATCAGAAATCAACTTATTTATCCTAGGGATGTCAATATTTTGAAGAAAGGCAAGTAACTCATCCGAGTCTGATTGTAGTTCAGATTTATACAAATCACAATAAAATTTCTTAAAAATGTCACTGATAGAGGCAGGATTGGAAACGAGATTGCCTGAATAATCCTTGATTTGGGATATTGTGCGAGAGCTAGCTTTTTGTTTCAGATGATGTGCCAGAAGCCTACTTGGTTTCTCTCCATGCTCATAATAAACGTCTCGAGATCGAAGCAAGAGACGCTCCGCATCAGATGTTGTTAGGAGATCAAGTTCAGTCTGGAGATCCTGTTGTTGCTTCAGTAAAGCGTGTGACGGATTAATGGCATTTTGCTAACAGGAGACTATTAAATCTCCAACGAGGGCAAGAACGGGGTTTATCCATGAAGTTTATATCAAGGCTTAAAGGGGAATGATCTGAAATAATAATCGGATGGTATTCAGAAGACGTGATTCTGTGCATTAAAGAGCCGTCAACAAAAAAATAATCTATATGGAAATAGGACTGGTGTGCTTTAAAGAAGAAAAAAAAAGTATTTTTTATTGGATTCTGTGCCCTCTACGGGTCTACATACCCATTTTGAGTCACAAAATCCAAAACTGACTTAGCCATATTTAACTGCGTATAGGCCCGAGATGAAGAGCGATCTAATGCTGGGTTTATTACACAATTCAAGTCCCCAGCTGGAATTAACAAAGGAGTATCGAGAAAAGGAAGTGTGCTAAATAGATTATTTATGAAATCAGGATTATCAAAGTTTGGTGCTTAAATGTTCACTAATAAAACAGGGGTATGGAACAGGCAGCCTGCAATTATAAGAAATCTGCCATTTGTATCCCTCGTTATTTTTGATGCTGTAAAATGAACCTTCTTATTAAATAATATGGCTACTCCTCTAGCTTTTTGAGTTGAAGCCCGAGTGGTAAATCTCTCCAACCCATGGATATTTGAGCCTGAACTGATTTGCATTCTGCAGATGTGTTTCCTGTAGAAATGCTTTGTAAGGATCTAGACATTTCAGATGAGAATTTATTTTAGATCGCTTCACTGGATTGTTAAGACCTTTAAGGGTGCATTCACACCAGCCCTGTTTAGTCCGCTTTAATCGAACTCTAGCTCGTTTTCCTAGAAAGTCTGGTTCGTTTAGGGAGGTGTGAACGCGCCATCGAACTCTGTCACGGAACAAAAAGGTGAACTGTGGCCCGGGCTAAAACCTAGGTCTCAGTCCGGTAGAAGAAAACTCCAGCGCGGTTCGAGTACAGTGTGAATGTAAACAGACCCCACTCCGCAGGGTAAACAAACACACATTTTTCTTATATGGAGCCGTCAGCTGCCTTGTGTGGAAAACAATATTCTCCATGGTCTTCTGTCTCATCTTCTGTTCATGCTAAGTCCTTTTTTGAAAAATGACAAAATATAACTCCCAAAACTGCTAAAACTTGATGCCACTTCGTTTTATTTTTATTTACAGAAGAAGAAGAAGACGTGTCTTCAGAGGTTTTTGTGTCGTTTCTTTCAGTAGTTCTTGGTGCAGCGCCCCCACAGGCGAGTGGGGGAATAGGTTGGTTCAACAGATTGGCTCGACTGCACAGTGCAGTGTGAATGCAAACGCACCAGCTCAAATGTAAACAAAAGGTCATGAATATTGGTCCCGAACCGAACCAAGTCTACCGGACTATCAGGTGTGAAAACGACCTAACCTAGGAATCTAACAGCAGACGATGTTGAGGAAGCTTTCAAATCAATGGACATGTGACCAGTTGTTTATAACAGAAGTTGAAAGATATTGCAGCCCCCCCCCCCCCCCCCCCCAGAAGTAGAAAAGAAGAGGGAAAAAATAAAATAAAAAAAATTAAAAGAAAAAAAGAAAGAAAACATAAACATACACAACCATTTTTCCCACCCCCTGTTTGCACTCTGTCCTTCCCCAAATGAAGGAACTGTGCAAACTCCAACTGGAGCCACTAGGAAACTTATCCTTACAGCCAAATAGCGCAACAAAAAGAAAAACACCCCCAAGTACTAGGCGACTCCTGTAGAACTAGGAAAATAGAGAGAAAATTAAAATATACAATAGGCACTATTTCAGGAAACCAAGAACACCTGCAGAGAACATAATTTGAATTACACAAGTAAGCAGCAACTATTTCAAAACAGTTCGTTTTTTTTTTTTTTTTACTTTCTTCCCCCTTATGAAACAAATTCTTCTAGTTCTAGTTCTCACTTGACAATCGGTCCGATGTAGATATTAGCCTCCTTGGGAGAGGTGAAGACCCATGTAGATCCATCATGGGTGATTCGCAACCGGGCCGGATGTAGCAAACCGAACTGGACCCCCTCAATGCCACGGAGCCGGCGACAACAATCAGTGAAGGCTGCCCGGGCCGTTTTGGCAGTATAATCGGGGAAAACGAAGATGGTCATACCGTTCACCTTGATCCGCTGCAGCTCCCTTGCCTTCGTCAGGATTTTGACACAGTCAGTGTAATAATGTAGCTTAGCTACGATGGGGCGAGGGCGCTCATCTGCCTTGGGTTTAGGGATTGGGATACGGTGAGCGCGGTCCAGCAGCTGCTCCTCCGCGAGCTGAAAGCCTCCTTTAGCAACCGAGAGACCGCAGCCGTCGAAGCCGATAAAGGGTCATCCTCCGGGACACCAATGATGCGGATGTTCTGATGCCGGGACCGGGACTCCCAAGTCATCACTTTTATCCTCTAACTGTGCAACAGTTTTATTATGGCTGTCCACTTTTTTCTGGAGGCTAACGATGTCATCAGTGCAGGTGGATAGGGATCTCTCCATCTCAACAACCATTATGTTTAGCCCCGTAAAACTCTCCTGCACCACGGATAGACCAGAGGACAGTTCCTTTTTGAAGGATAGCAGCTCGGACTTAATCGAAGAGAGACTTTCACCAAGAACAGCATGAAACTCCGCTTTGAGTGTAGCTGTAAAGTCATCCCGAAGAGCCGCAAGTAGCTCCTTTTTAAGATTGCTGGCATCGCTAACTGTAGCGGCCTGGGCCGCTGTCTCTGACACAGGAGATGACTCAGCACAGGTCGAGGATTCACCACGAGGAGCAGGCCGCAGGTGAGACTGGATTGAATTTCCTCCTTTAGCAGGGTTTGGTGGCATTTTAGTGACCAAACAAAAAAGATAGTGTTCAATATGAAGATTAATTATCGTTTAGGTCGAAGTCCAGAAAAAGTGCCAGATAATAATCGAAAAAAAAAGCCAACCCCGCAGGAGCACACCAAGACACAACTTACTCCACCGCCATTCAGCCGGAAGTCCGTGGCCTTGGCCTTCTTAATATCAGCAACTAGCTTTTTCCTTGCCCTACTCAGCTCCTCTGAGCTTCCAGACCTGAAGGCAGTGTTCCTAGCTTCCAGCAGGGTGCGTACCTCTGCATTCAGCCAAGGTTTTCTGTTTGGGTAGCTTTTAACATGTCTGTTGGTGGAGACGGTGTCAGTACATGTACTAATGTAACCCAGAACTGAGGATGCGTATTGGTCCAGATCAAGTGAACCTCCATTTTCAGCAGCTTCTCTGAAAACCTGCCAGTCTGTTCGATCAAAACAATCTCTCAGTATGGGGCCACTGTCCTTGATCCAACATGTAACTTTCTTTTGTACCGGTCTGGAGCATCTCAACGGGGGCATGTAAGCAGGGGCCAAGAAGATTGAGATGTGGTCTGGCAGTCCTAGGTGGGGGCGGGGTTCAGCTTTGTATGCATCTTTTACATTTGTGTAAACGCGGTCCAGTGTGTTGTTTCCACGTATTGGTATGCCCACATGCTGGTTAAAGCTTGGAAGACAGTCCTTTAGATTCTCGTGATTAAAATCTCCGGCTACCACGTAAAGAGCCTCAGGGTGTTTGTTCTGCAGAGAACTGATTATATCATGAAGTTCTTGCAAGGCGTCATTAGAATTAACATCCAGAGGAATGTAAATAACTGTGATGAAAGTCACTGTGAACTCGCGGGGTAGATAATGAGGCCAACATTTCACTGTTATTTGTTCCAAAGCATTCGAGCATGAGCTTTTTACAACAGTACAGTTCGTGCACCAACTTTTACTCGCGTAAATGCACACTCCGCCTCCCCGTGATTTCCCCGTTAGCTCGCTGCAGCGGTCCGCTCGAAAAAAAGTCTTCATCCAGCTGGAAGACTGTATCCGGCATTTCGCTTTTAGTCCCTGTTTCCGTGAGGCAAAGCACCGCACACTTCATCATCTCTTCTGAGGCGCCCGCTCTCAGATGAAGCAAATCCATCTTGTTATCCAACAAGCGGACGTTCGACGGAAAGAGAGACGGCTTCGGGAGTTTTCCGGATTCAGCGTTAGCTCGTAGACTCACCATAACCCCCGCCCGGCATCCTTTCCTATTAAGCTGGGAGCAACGCTTCCTCCTCTGCCTGTTGGAACGCCTCTGCTGCAGCTTCTAGGTAGATGACTTAAAGATTTGCATTCTGCGGAGCATAGTTTTGAGTTTGTTGCTGATTTCTGCTATATTTCATGGCAAATCCGCTCCTATTCTCATCAATTCGGTTCGGCTATAGTTCACACGCATAAATCGTGCGGAGTCGGGAACAGAGTCAATATCAAAACTTCTAAAAACTGGGAAAGTACCGGGAGCCTGCGAAGCTGCAACTGCTCTGAGTGCAGCCATCTTGGCATACTGTAGTAAAAGGAGGGATAATAAGTAGGGATGGGGCCAATCCGATCCAATATCGGTATCGGCCTCCGATACCAGCATAATTTACGTAGCGGATTTTCCGATCCACCTGCCGATATTTCCAATCCATGATGCATGTTGGCTTCAAACTATGGAATGGATTTCCTGAATGGCGGCGTGTCTCATGAGCCCAGAGTAATAAGACCCGCCTCACATTCAGGAAATCCATTTCATAGTTTGCAGCCAGCTACAACGTGACGACTGAGTTAGCAGCACTGTGGCTAACAGCTAACCAACTTTTCATCTAAACATGTCGCTGTGTGGAAGTATTTTACACTAAACACCACAAAACAAGACAGCAACGTGCAATGTCTGCAGAGTCATAGCGCCGCATTAAACCACGGTAAAGTTAGTTTTATTAAGGACATTTGAGCTCCGTGGCTTCAGCGGGGCACTTCTCTTTGGTCAAACTGAAAGAGGCGACTCGACACCGGCCAGCCGTGTCCAATCTGCCCCGCTCAGTCTGCCCATCTCCGAGGAGGAACAGACTGAGTGGAGCTGCCCCAAATCAGGCTGCTTGCTTCGGATGGAACAAGAAGAAGACGTCACTGAAACCACGGAGCTCTAATGTTTACAGAGAAGTTGCTAAACTTCATCATGATTCATGGCCAACCACTATCAGTTGTACGAAACGAAGGATTTCACAGTTTGATACTTGCAGCCAAGATATAGTTTACTCTCCAGGAGATATTTATCAGTACAACAGTAGACAATCATAAAAAACATATGATTTGAAAATTATATATATTAAAAACAAACAGCTACATTATAAAGTGATGTAAAATACTAAAAACAGGAACATGTCTGTTGGTTTATGCCATGAACTTAGCAGATTTTTAAAGCCATTTAACATTTAATTTAATTCATTTATTCATTCATTTAAATGAAACAAAATTTTTTAAAAAATCATCAAAAAGAAAACATTGAATGAAAAGAGTGCAGAAAGAAAAAAATTCTTATATCTGCCCCTTATAAAATATAAAATAACTTTAATCAATCACTTAAATTAATCACTTTAATATCCACTTTAAAGCTAGGAATAAAAAGAAACATGTTTTGTGTTAGAATTTAATTCTAACTTTAAAACTTATCCAACATTAATAAAACTTACCTCAAGTTGACTTTTTGGACATGCATGCATATACTTGTACAAATTGTACTTGAGAGGAGATTATTACAGCCTCATATAAAATCAATGATGATCATGATATCGGAACTGGATCGGTATCGGCTGATACTTGGGGCCAAGTATCGGGATCGGATCGGAATTTTAAAAAAGTGGATCGGTGCATCCCTAATAATAAGCCCTCCTTCCTGTTTTATGAACAATTTGAAGTCATACTATTCTTCATTAATTAGATGCAAAATTGATAGAATCATCGCACAACAGATATAAACGTATTGTTAATTAAAACAGAGAGAGAGAGAGAGAGAGAGAGTGTGTCTTTCTGACCATACGAGCAGTTAGAGATTTAAAGAGGAGTGGCAAAAAACATGTTACTGTGAAGTGTCGTCTCTGCAGTCCAGATATTGAACTGTTAGTACTAAGTTGTCATCCATATTATTTGCCAAGAGAGTTCACCAGTGTTACTTTGGCAACTGTTTACATTCCACCCAATGCTGTTGCTGAGACTGCATGTGATGTCATCAGCTCCGAGGTTGCTAAGCTACAGACACAACACCCTAGTGCGTTTGTTGCAATATCTGGGGATTTTAATCATGTTTGACTCTCTGCTACACTTGCGGCATTCCAACAGTTTGTCAGCTGCTCTATCAGAGAAAACAAAACACTGGACTTGTTTAATGCAAATGTCAAGAATTCATACATCGCTAAAGCAAGACCCCCTCTTGGCAAATCAGATCACAATCTTATGTTTCTCTGCTCAAAATATAACTCCCTTGGATAATATAATAGCATCGGAACTAATGGTTCCCATGCGCTTGAAGCAGTTCATGTTCAGAACACCAAACTTCTCCTTTTTAGCAGCTACCCCCATTTTCACACCTATCAGGAATCTAAAAAAGTTAAATCTGGTCCTCTGGACATTCAAAAAAAAAAAAAAAAAAAAAAGCAAAACAACAAAAAAATGTAAAAACGTTTCGTCTCGTCAGACTTCCTCAGTCTGAGGTGCTGTATTCAGCTCAGTCTCTTAAATAGCACCTTCTCAGAGTGGATCAGCCAGTTTGCTGCTGACAACCAAAACCAGCTGATCACATGCTCAAGAAGGACCATCAGCCTAACAATGGATCATTAGCACCTGATGGCTGTTTACTGTTCACAGAGGGCTGAGTGATACTAGCAATCACAGCATTGTAAGAGGGGGACAATTGAACCCGGAGGCCTCCACCCCTGTTTAACGATGGACGGTTTCTTTTCACAAAGATGGCCTCCTTTACTCCTCTCTCAAACCATCGTTCCTCTCTGTCCAGGATGTGAACATCTTCATCCCTGATAGAGTGACCTCTGGCCTGGAGATGAGTGTAGACCTCAGAGTCCTGGCCTGATGATGTTGATCTTCTGTGCTGGGCCATTCTTTTGGCCAGTGGCTGTTTAGTTTCCCCGATGTAAGACTGATCACCCTCCTGACACTGAACAACATACACAACATTACAAGTCCAGTGTCCAGTGTTTCCCCTAATTTACTTGCCTTAGGGCTGCATTTGTTTCTGTTGACAGGGCGTGGCGTCCTCCTTGGATAATGGTAGGGGAAACACTGAAGTGTGACAGGATTGATGAGCTAAATGCTGGTCTATGCCAAGACCAAAGGGGATTGCTGCTGGTTTAAAAGTTAAACAATCTAAAACATTTTATAATGGTTTATGGGAATACTGTTTTATAGACTTCATCCATCCATCCATTATCT
Source organism: Nematolebias whitei (assembly GCF_014905685.2). Taxonomy (NCBI): domain Eukaryota; kingdom Metazoa; phylum Chordata; class Actinopteri; order Cyprinodontiformes; family Rivulidae; genus Nematolebias; species Nematolebias whitei. The sequence continues at coordinate 1,952,752 of NC_056508.1, read as the reverse complement.
TTTACCCGTTTCTTCCATTTTGGGTCACGGGGGTCACCGGTGCCCATGTCACTGTGCGAGGGCCGGGGGATACCCTGTACAGGTCTCCAGTCCATCACAGGGACACAGAGACAAACGAGACAACCATTCTCTCTCTCACTCACACCTAGGAACTACAGGTCCTTCTCAAAAAATTATCATATTGTGATAAAGGTCATTATTTTCCATAATGTAATGATAAAAATGAAACTTTCATATATTTCAGATTCATTGCACACCAACTGAAATATTTCAGGTCTTTAATTGTTTTAATACTGATGATTATGGCATACAGCTCATGAAAACCCAAAATGCCTGTCCCAAAAAATTAGCATATTTCATCCCACCAATGAAAGACAAGTGTTTTTAATACAAAAAACGCCAACCTTCAAATAATCATGTTCAGTTATGCACTCAATACTTGGTCGGGAATCCTTTTGCATGAATGACTGCTTCAATGCGGCGTGGCATGGAGGCAATCAGCCTGTGGCACTGCTGAGGTGTTATGGAGGCCCAGGATGCTTCGATAGCGGCCTTAAGCTCATCCAGAGTGTTGGGTCCTGCGTCTCTCAACTTTCTCTTCACAATATCCCACAGGTTCTCTATGGGGTTCAGGTCAGGAGAGTTGGCAGGCCAATTGAGCACAGTAATACCATGGTCAGTAAACCATTTACCAGTGGTTTTGGCACTGTGAGCAGGTGCCAGGTCGTGCTGAAAAATGAAATCTTCATCTCCATAAAGCTTTTCAGCAGATGGAAGCATGAAGTGCTCCAAAATCTCCTGATAGCTAGCTGCATTGACCCTGCGCTTGATAAAACACAGTGGACCAACACCAGCAGCTGACATGACACCCCAGTGACTGTGGAAACTTGACACTGGACCTCAAGCAATGTGAATTCTGTGTCTCCTGTCTTCCTCCAGACTCTGGGACCTTGATTTCCAAAGGAAATGCAAAATTTACTGTAATCAGAGAACATAACTTTGGACCACTCAGCAGCAGTCCCAGGCGAGATGCTTCTGACGCAGTCTCTTGTTCAAAAGTGGCTTGACCTGGGGAATGTGGCACCTGTAGCCCATTTCCTGCACACGCCTGTGCACGGTGGCTCTGGATGTTTCTACTCCAGACTCAGTCCACTGCTTCCGCAGGTCCCCCAAGGTCTGGAATCGGCCCTTCTCCACAATCCTCCTCAGGGTCCGGTCACCTCTTCTCGTTGTGCAGAGTTTTCTGCCACACTTTTCCCTTCCCACAGACTTCCCACTGAGGTGCCTTGATACAGCACTCTGGGAACAGCCTATTCCTTCAGCAATTTCTTTCTGTGTCTTACCCTCTTGCTTGAGGGTGTCAATGATGGCCTTCGGGACAGCAGTCAGGTCGGCAGTCTTACCCATGATTGTGGTTTTGAGTAATGAACAAGGCTGGGAGTTTTTAAAAGCCTCAGGAATCTTTTGCAGGTGTTTAGAGTTACGTAGTTGATTCAGATGGTTAGGTTAATAGCTTGTTTAGAGAACCTTTTCATGGTATGCTCATTTTTTGGGACAGGCATTTTGGGTTTTCATGAGCAGTATGCCATAATCATCAGTATTAAAACAATTAAAGACCTGAAATATTTCAGTTGGTGTGCAATGAATCTGAAATATATTGAAAGTTTCATTTTTATCATTACATTATGGAAAATAATGACCTTTATCACAATATGCTAATTTTTTGAGAAGGACCTGTATTTATAGAGTTACCAATCAGTCTAACATGCATGTTTTTGGTCTGTGGGAGGAAACTGGAGTTGTTTTATAGACTTGTAAACCAAATTATGTACATTTTATGAGCTGCATACATTTACAGTAAAACACTAAAATCTGTTTTTCTTTTCTGTCTTTTAGACTTTCCCTTTCTTTGGAGTAGTGCCAGCCATCTTGAATGAGTCAGGAGAGGAGCTTGAAGGGCAGAGTGAAGGATACCTGGTACGTAAACAGATAGAACTTACATAATTATTAGTGTATTTCTGTACATGCCTTTGTACATTTATACTCATCAGGTGTAATAATCTTTGTCACTCAGGTATTTAAACAGCCCTGGCCCGGTATGATGAGGACGGTGTATGGAAACCACCAGAGATTTGAAACCACCTACTTCAAGAAGTTCCCTGGATACTACGTCACAGGGGACGGTGAGAGCCAGCGCCAAGATCGAGAACCAAAAATTCCTCAAGTTTATTGATTAGGAAAGATTATTTATTTCTAACATCGTTGTATGGGATTTTTTTAATATAATTACTAAATATGTTGTTTTATTTCTTTTATCTCTTTCCACCTCCCATGCTTTGCAACAAAGTGGAATGAATGCTGCCTAAAATAGTTTGAACTGCTGGACCAGCACTCACACCAAAACAAGCACAGGGGAAAGCTTTGTTGCAAACAGATTGAGCATTAATTCAGTCATATCCTATGGGCTGCAGAAAGTTGGGGAGGGGGGATTATGAGAAAACTCATAATATCTTGTTTAGAGTTTGCCAAGTGAGTAAAATATTTTTGATTAAACTCATTTAATATGTTCTCTTCAACAGTGAATTTGTCTTTTCCACTCTCCCATAAAGCTCAGGCTGATACTTAGACTGATGGTACTGGCAACAGATGTTGTATGCCCAGTCTCTCCCATGTCACCTGCTGAAGCTTGCAACGCCTTCAGAGTGCTCACAGGTGTCTTGGTGGTCTCTCTTTCTTCACTATCACTCAGTATATGAGAACAACCTGATCTTGGTAGATTTATATATTCCATATCCCTTCCATTTCTAGATGATGGATGAAACAGAACTCAGGATGTTTAGGGCTTTGGAAAACATTTTTTAGCATGAGCTACACATAAGATATGATAAATCAGTTTGAACCTTTGAGCTCGGAAGGCATTATAGGGTCCCTCTGGCAATGAAGAACATCTATAAGAAGTCATTTATTCCGGTGCAATAACCATTCTTAAGCAAACCAAACGATAATATCTACCTATGGTATGCAAAATGTTTTATTTTATGCACAAATTGTTGATATTTTTGATTGTATGAATGTGTTTTATTTTATGGTTGGAGAGCCGAAGGAAAATGTCCACCTTGGTGAAGAATAAAGTTTTATCTTATCTTAAATTCACCCATTCACAAAATGTTACCAGGAAAAATCAACCTTCTACTGTTTGAACCTGTAAGTTTAGTTTAGTCCAGGAAACCCACTTCAGCGCTCATTTTTAGAAATTTGCTTAAAGATACAACCATCTGATAGTAGAAAATAAACTTACAAATAAAAATGTATCACTCATTTTGTCTGGATTTCAGACAAATGTACAAACCGGATTCCAAAAAAGTTGGGACACTAAACAAATTGTGAATAAAAACTGAATGCAATGATGTGGAGATGGCAAATGTCAATATTTTATTAGTAATATAACATAGATGACAGATCAAAAGTTTAATCTGAATAAATGTAACATTTTAAAGGAAAAATATGTTGATTCAAAATTTCACAGTGTCAACAAATCCCAAAAAAGTTGGGACAAGTAGCAATAAGTGGCTGGAAAAAGGAAATTGGGCATATAACAAACAGCTGGAAGACCAATTAACACTAATTAGGTCAATTGACAACATGATTGGGTATAAAAAGAGCTTCTCAGAGTGTCAGTGTCTCTCAGAAGCCAAGATGGTAAGAGGATCACCAATTCCACCATTGTTGCACAGAAAGATAGTGCAGCAGTACCAGAATGGTGTTACCCAGCGTAAAATAGCAAAGACTTTTAAGTTATCATCATCAACCGTGCATAACATCATCAAAAGATTCAGAGAATCTGGAACAATCGCTGTGCGTAAGGGTCAAGGCCGTAAAACTCTACTGGATGCTCGTGATCTCCGGGCCCTTAAACTTCACTGCACCTCAAACAGGAATGCCACTGTCAAGGAAATAACAGAATGGGCTCAGGAATACTTCCAGAAAGCATTGTCAGTGAACACAATCTGCCGTTGCCAGCTGAAACTCTATGCTCCCATCTAGACGTCATCTCTTTCAGGGAAGACCCTGCATTTTTCAACACGATAATGCCAGACCACATTCTGCAGCAATCACAACATCATGGCTACGTAGGAGAAGGATCCGGGTACTGAAATGGCCAGCCTGCAGTCCAGATCTTTCACCTATAGAGAACATTTGGTGCATCATAAAGAGGAAGGTGCCACAAAGAAGGCCCAAGACGATTGAACAGTTAGAGGCCTGTATTAGACATGAATGGGAGAGCATTCCTATTTCTAAACTGGAGAAACTGGTCTCCTCTGTCCCCAGACATCTGTTGAGTGTTGGAAGAAGAAGGGGGATGCCACACAGTGGGAAAAATGGACTTGTCCCAACTTTTTTGGGATTTGTTGACGCCATGAAATTTGGAAACAACAGATTTTTCCCTTAAAATGAAACATTCTCTCAGTTTAAACTTTTGATCTGTGATTTGTGTTCTATTCTGAATAAAATATTAGATGTTGGCACCTCCACATCATTGCATTCAGTTTTTATTCACAATTTGTTTAGTGTCCCAACTTTTTTGGAATCCGGTTTGTAAAAGCAAGTCCTGAACAACTGAGAATCATGAGCTTCTCAGCTTCTCATATATAATCTGTACATAAAATGTTAGCTGCAAAACAGGCTGGAACACTTTCTTCTTGTTTTTTTTTTTTTTTTCAATTCTGATCATCTGGGATGAATCATCAGTCTGTTGCTAAATTTCTTGTTAATAAATCATGTAATTACAGAGATTACAGTGGTGTTAAGGTTTCCAAAGCAGAGCTTGCATAAACTGTTCAGATTTTTTTAGGATTGGGGTTGTTTTAGGAGAGCAATAATCCACTTTATTGTTGGTACCTTTCTGATTAGATAATAATTAATTTTATTTTTTTAAAGGTTGCCGTAGAGACAAAGATGGCTACTACTGGATAACAGGAAGAATAGACGACATGTTAAATGTCTCAGGTAAGAGTTGCTTTAAGACACTAACGCTGTGTTTAACCTTTTTTGAAGCGTGTTGACAAGACATGCAGTCTTGTACCTCGCAGTGCAGTGAACACTGGAACACTTACTTCTTGTTTTTTCTACTCTGAGCATCTGGGATGAATACATTTTATGTTTTGTCCCTATGCAGGTAAAAGAAAAAATCTTTCTTTGAGGGCATGCATAAAACAATTATACCAACTGAAACAACAGTCAACAGAACAAAACGTAGAAACATCACTCTCTGGACTTTTTATGAAAGAGAATGTGATAATTTGATTTTAGCCAAAGTTTAAGTTTCTTTTTAAACGATGGATGCAGTTAGAGAGGACATGGAGGTAGTTGGAGTGAGGACAGAGTGAGGTGGAGGAGGAGGATGACTCGCTTTAAAGACTCTTAAAGTGTGAACACCTGACAGAAGTACAGTAGTAGTTTTTTTTTTGTTTTTTTTTTTGCAGAACAATTGTCCATTTCTAACTAATTCTGGTAGTTTATTCCATGAATGTGTTCCTTTAATCAATTTCATCTTTCACCCTAATTCCATTCTCCATCCTGCTATGACTCAGTTAACTCTAGATTGAAAACTGATAATTATTCTGGTTTTATACTTTAAAAGAAACAAGTTTAAAAAAGGAAGAGCAAGACCATTTAAAATCTTAAAAACAAGTTCGGTTCATTTTCGGTACAAAAAATACAAAATAAAACTTACAAAACGTTTATTTTGAAAATATGCCAAGTAAACAATACGTTTGTATAAAAATAAGTAAAGCGACCCATTTGGATGATATTTTAAATAAACAACACTCTTTACAATAAATAAACTATACTAAGAATAATAAAAATCTTAATAAATACAATAACAGTCAGAACCAGAACAGTAAGCAGCAACAGTTTACAATCTTAACTAGTCAAGTTTAAGTTTTTGGTCAAAAAGACCAACTTGTCCACATTTTCTCCTAAAATCACAGATCTAGTTGCAGTGAATATCTCTGAACATCTCCAGCGGTGGAGGAAACCTCTCTCTAGCAACAGTAGCAGGAATAAAGAGGTAGAGCTTTGATCGTTTTCAGTGTGGCTGCATTTGGCCTCATTATTAGTCACAGCCTCTCGGAGCTGCTCCCACAGGTGGAACAGGTCCCTGGAAAAGTTCAGTTCACTCATCACACACTTCTTAGCTGGAGGTGATCTCTGGTGGACTTCCCTGAAGAGGAGGAAGACTCAGCTGCTGTCTCTGTCCCAGACTGGAAATAAAACACAGAGGGGAAAAAAAAAAAAAGAGTTCATAAGATTATAATTTTAAATAATAATAATAAAAAAAAAAGTTAAGTAGATAATAATAAAAGAGCAATACCTCTTCTTGAATGGTCCATCCATCCATCCATCCATTATCTTTACTCGCTTATTCCATTTTGGGTCACGGGGGTCGCTGGTGCCCATGTCCAGCAATCACTGTGCGAGGGGCGGGGGACACCCTGGACAGGTCTCCAGTCCATCACAGGGACACATAGAGACAAACGAGACAAACAACCATTCACTCTCTCACTCACACCTAGGGACAATTTAGAGTTACCAATCAGCCTAACATGCATGTTTTTGGTCTGTGGGAAGAAACCGGAGCACCCGGAGAAAACCCACGCATGCACGGAGAGAACATGCAAACTCCACCCAGAAAGGCCCCTGGACCGGGATTTGAACCAGGGACCTGTTCGCTGAGAGGCAGCAGCTCTACCAGTTGCGCCACCGTGCTGCCCTTCTTGAATGGTCATCATTTGTTATTCAATTCAATTCAAAAATACTTTATTAATCCCAAAGGGAAATTATTTGTTGTTGTAACTCGTTATCCTCATTTCATTAAGAGATGTTATAGATGCTGATGCTGTAGACTGGAAGGATCTCTTGTAAAGGTCCATCCCACAGTGGATCCTAAGAAACTGGCTGCAGATGCCGTCTGATCCGTCCACCCAGACTCGGCTGGCCTCTCGGTTCCCCCGGGCTGTAGGACCGCCCGAATGCTGGGCAGAACTCCTCCCAGAGTGATGGCCACTCCTCCCAGCAGTCTGCCGAGCTCCTCGTCGCTGCGGACAGCCAACTGTAGGTGCTGAGGGACGATCCTGTCCTTCAGCTGTCATGAGCCGTGTTTCCTGCTAATTCCAGGATCTCAGTGGTCAGGCACTCGAGCACAGCTGGCAGGTAGATGACAATGAGGTGGTTGAATCTCTTGTTCATCATCATCATCTGGTCCAGGGCTTGTTGATGATCAGTTTTATCTTTTTCATAAAGTGCTGCTACAACTTTTTGGTTGAAGTGTTGACGTGATGTCGTAGCGGGGCTCAATAACTTTAAAATCGGCGCATCAACAACAGAAACGTAGATCCAGAGCTTTAAAACCTCCTACATCTTGTGTTGTTGCTCTGGACCGATGTGAATTACCTGATAAAGGTTGTTTAAATGCTGCTGTCATCGCTCTTTGAACCAACTGTAGAAGACACGTTCATGTTTGGATGATGTCGTTTCAAGAGCGTCAACAAGTTAGACGTGTTGCTGCTGCAGATCCAATCTCCGTGAAACAACGTCGACACAAAGCTTTGATTTGTCCACTTGTCTTTTAACAAGAAAGACATAATGCTCCCAAACAGGAGACCACAACAACATGCTAGAATGCTAATGCTACGTGTGCTGCAAGATAACAGCACCGTGCTGAAACACACTGAGGAACTTTAGTTCCACGGTCCATAATCTCTCGTTAATAAATTTTATTGAGTGAAAAAACAACCGAAACGGTTCAATACACCCACGTGTACCGTTACACCCCTAGTAAACACAAATCTTAGTCATTGAGGAACAGGTACCATAGCTGCTGATGAAACATCAGCTGCTTTTTGTGCTGTCTTAGTCTGTGAGCTTTTCAGAGAGTGGTGAAGGCTGCACAGAAATCTGTTAGGTCGGAGGTTTTTAGTCCCTAAATGTAGGACAAGACGTTTTAAAAATAGCTTTGTTCCTACTGCTGTTATTGAAATGAACAAACTGAACTGACACCGGTGTTCTCAGTGTTTTAACAGATTTGTATCTAATGATAAACTAACATTTAATATATTTTTATACTAGTTGGATTTTAAAGTTTTACTCTCCTCTTTTATGTCCTACTTTGCTTTGAATATGACTGTGGAGCCTTGAGCACTATTCTCTGTAAATGGTTTATTTGAGGTGTTTTTACTTTTAACATTGTGTGTACGCATGGATGTACGCTTATGCTCTGTGCCACTGCAAACCAGATCTACCCTTGGGTATAAATAAAGTAACCTAACCAGAGGGACGAAGCTGAAACTCCCTGTGAAGGCGGTGAAAAACATCTTTTATAACAGAAGAAGCTACCCGCTGTAGCTGGCTAATGTACAGGGATGTAAGTGATGTTTGGATTCCTCCAATCAGTTTAGACGACAGCTTAACAACCTGCTGCAGGGAACTCTTTTCTTTCAGCGTTGCTTGACCAAACCATGAGACCAAGGAGAAGGATAAAACATTCAATAAAAGCACGATAGAACATGGTCGTCATGGTTCGGTCAATATTAAATTGACAGAGTTTCCTTAGACAAAATAAACGCTGGTGGGCCTTCTTACACACTTTGTCAAAATTGGTTTCAAAGTTTAATTCGTCATCTGTTGGAGTCAGCCTCCCCAGATGTAGGGGAACACCACCTCAAACAGATATCATTCATGTGTTTGTGTTTTAAACTGTTAAAATAAGATGCATTTATTCCCTTGGGAATGAACAGACTTTATTTTACAGGTGTTAAACTCAGCTTACAAACTCCTTAGTGGCCACTAATCTAATGTAATGAAAAACTGTTATTGTGTTAACTTCACTGCCAATATGACCTGATTTCCCACGAAACGGACAGATCGTCTTAATGAGAGCTGTGGTTCATTTTGGCCTCCAAGTGAAACACCTGCCGAGGAGTTTACTCCCAGGATTTTCCCATGGAAATAACAGTTTTAAAAGAATCATTTGTTTTCAGGACATTCTCTTTTCAGGAGATGAACAGCGACATCTTTTTGACGAACATTGCATGTTATTTCCACAGCTTCAGAACTGAATGTTTGTTATTGAAAATGTCTGTTTAAAGTAACCTCTCTAAGATAATCATGTTTATTTTTCTCCTTTTTAAACAAGTGTGACTTTTTAAAGGCAGACAAAGAAAATTGACTGTTATTTTATATAAAATAACATGACAGAGTTAGAACCATCCCACTTCCGGGGGGGTGGATCCAAAGTCAGTCTGTAACAGACAGACAGATAAGTCTCACACACTTCATCTTCTAAACCACTTCTTCAAGCACTTCACTGCTCCTTCTACATCAAGCCAATTCAACTTCCTCCCTAGTGAGATGTCCTGGGAAGAAGCTTTTCTGCAAACGTCTCAGGATGAGAGAACCTGGCATTAACCTGACCGAACCAGAGACATCGCCGCAGATTGGTAAATCCCAGCTCCTAAGCCGTGCATTCCTGCACGTAGTACCCGGACCGTTAACCACTTCACTGCCGCACGTTTCACAGATGTTTATAACTCTGAAATGATATTTCAGCCCCAGTGTTTCTCACCACTACTGAGGAGCTGACATCCCAGTTCAACTCTGTCTGCTTAAAGACTCTGGATCATGTTGCGCCTGTTAAAACCAAAAAATCAAAACTGAGAGCAGAACCTTGGCTGAGTGACGTCACCAAGGCCGTTAGGCAGCAATGCAGGAGGGCGGAGCGAAAGTGGAGGAAAGACAGGCTGCAGGTCTCTTTTCAAATACTTAAAAGAGAGTTGGCGCCATTATCAGAAAGCAGTGAAAGCTGCTAAATCCAAATACTTCTCTGATATAATTACCTCAAACTCTCACAACCCACGTGTCCTCTTCTCCACCCTAAACTCTGTTCTCCACCTCACTGAACCATCACCTCTGGAAGCCTCGACTGAGCTGTGCGACAACTTCTTACATTTCTTTTTGGAAAAAATTGTGACCACCCGGGCTCTCATTTCCTCTGCAACTCATGACCCATCCATCCCACCTCAATCTGTAGCTCCTTTTGACCATTTTGAACCCATCTCTCTATCTTCTCTAGAGCAGGTCATGTGCAGCTTGAAACCTTCTGGCTCCCCCTTTGATGTGGTCCCACCTCGACTACTAAAGGAGGTGTCTCGCTTTCCCGTAGTGAGGCAGTCACTGGCGAAATGACAGGTCCTCGCACGCAGCCTCTCCTCCAAGGGGTCTAGAAACTAACCTTAGCGCCGTGGTATTACCTGCAGCTCCCCAAGGCGGTCTCATGAAGGCTGTGATGAGGTGACTCATCCAGAATATTAACGACCTTCTTCCGCGCGTCACACCCAAATCTCACTCCGTTCCTCGTCCCGTCCAAGCAGCAGGGTCAGGCCGGCTGGCACGGAGAAACGCGCGTTCACGGTCGCCCACCTCTTAATTTAGCGTTGCAATTGTTATCTGTTCTGGTAATCTTTAGAGTCCAGGAAAAGGACTCAGGGGTGTTGTTTTACACTTTCTTGCCAGGAAACCGTTAAAAACCTCCTAATATCAGATGTTAAAGTGGAACCAAGCCTCACCATGTATTCTGCTCAACAAAAGTGAAATAATAGTCAAGATTTATACGTTTTGCGTTGCTTTAATTAATAATTTTGCAAGGGAATACAGCGACAAGCATAATTTCACTACAAATACTTATACATGATAATAAAGGAAAACACTTTATAACTAGGCGGACAATAAATCAATGTGTCTCCAAGAGCCCTTGGAGACTTGTGTAAACCACCTCAGTTCACCACTCAAGCTGACAGATGTTCTTTTTCCTCAAAATGCCTCAACGCTTGAATGCACCTCTGAGCACTGTCTCACTCTCCTAGTTTGGTTCTCTCTGATTTTCCTTATATACTTGCCCTGATCTGACAGATTAATTGGTTTGGAGCAGCCGGACCGGGAAGTCCTCTTACCCTGGTCTCTAGGACGACTCTAATAGAGTTTTCTCCCACACGAGTAAAAGGCAAATTTCCTGCTCCCCAGGAGGGGGATACAGGCCTTCCCTACGCAGCGCAGCTATCCCAAATTGGAAGGAATGAGGCTTTGGACATACCCGGGCCAAGCAGATAGGAGGAGGGAATAATCCTGGTCTCGTCTTAACAAGTGAAGAGTTAGGTCTGATCTCGTCTCAGAGAGGCCAGAGATAAATCCAAGACTCGTCTTAGACCGGCGTGTTCCATCTCCTTCGGGTGCCCCTGCCTTCCGAGCTGCGTGCTGAAGTCCTTTCTGCTCTTCTCTTTCTCCGGCTTGCTTGTGCTTGTGCCCCGTTCTGCCTGACTAAGGGACTTTTATACACTTTTTCCCCCTCCCCTAAGGAGGTTCAACTGTCTCACTATACGCCTCAACCAATCACTCCTCTCATTGGGACATATGAGACCATGCCCAGGGGGTGCATCAGGCGCTTACTTTCCAAAGTTTACTTTTTAATTTAATTCATTTTGAAAGCTGTTAATGCTTTTCCTCCCATTACCAAATCAGCATGGAAGTTGCCTTGTGTATTCTCGAGATTGGGACATATGAGAATCATGCTCAGAGGGTGCACCCAAGCGTCTACTTTTCAAAGTTTACTTTTCAATTTAATCACTCTGGAAGCTGTTAATGTCCTTTCTTCATTAGCTTGAAAGTTTTTAATGTCTCTTCTTAATTAGCTTGAAGGTTGCTAATGTCTTTTCTTAATTAGCTTGAAAGTTGTTAATGTCTTTTCTTA
>NC_056508.1:1939386-1940939 GCF_014905685.2 Nematolebias whitei | reverse complement strand
ATTAGCTTGAAAGTTGTTAATGTCTTTTCTTAATTAGCTTGAAAGTTTTTAATGTCTTTTCTTAATTAGCTTGCCCAGAGGGGGTCGCATAATTTATCCTTGATCTTGCTTTTCCTCTCCTTGAGGTTGAGTACAGGCTTTCCTTTGTTTCACACATTCTGCCAGCAATGAGTAACTAATAAAAAGTTATTAAAAAGGGATAAAAACAAACATCTACTAATGTCATGCAAACTGTTAACAAACTTTAAGGTACCATTTAGCAGCATTGGTCTGAACATTGTCTGATTTCAATTTATTATGACTGGCTTTTTCTATTAAGAGAAATAGAACCAAACATTTAATAATGTCATACAAAATGTTAACAAACTTTTAGGTACCGTTTTAGCAGCATTGGTTTGAATATAGTCTGATTTCAACTTATTATAACTGGCTTCTTCCACCTGGATGCCAGTTTTCCAACAGAGGTTTTTCCAACTCTAGGTCCGTCCATTCTTGCCATAGTAAACAGTAGTTTATCCACTGGCGTGGTGCCAAAATCCTTTAAACATGCTGCTGTCCAGCCTCTCCTGAAAAAACCAAACCTTGACCCCTCACTCGTTTCCAACTACCGGCCTGTCTCCAAACTCCCATTTGTTTCTAAACTACTGGAGAAAATATTCGAGTCCCAGTTGAAGTGCTTCTTGGAGGATCACGCCATCTTAGTGCTATTCCAATCTGGCTTTAAACCTCTCCACAGCACTAAAACTGCCCTGCTGAAGGTCTTTAACGACATCTTCAGATTCACAGATACCGGTGATTCTGTGCTGCTTGTCCTGTTGGACCTCACAGCCGCCTTTGACACCATCGACCATGAGATCCTCATTGCTAGGTTGGAGCAGTGGGTGGGCGTCACAGGATCAGCCCTCAATTGGTTCAGATCTTACCTCGCTGACAGATCCTTTTGTGTCTCCATCAAGGATTTTAGTTCCGCAGAGGCAGAGCTTAAATGGGGGTTTCCGCAGGGGTCCATCCTGGGTCCCCTCCTATTCTCTTTATACCTGCTGCCACTTGGTGCTATTTTCCGGAAACACAACATGCCCTTCCACTTCTATGCCGATGACTGTCAAATTTACTTCCCCCTAAGACACAATGGTACATGCTCTATTCAACCGCTGCTCAACTGCCTGGCTGACATCAGGGACTGGATGGCTTTAAATTTCTTGAGTTTCAATGAAAAGAAGTCTGAAGTCATGTTGTTCCCTCCCAACGACACGATCACAAACCACTGTATCGACCTCTCCGCTCTAACCCTGTCAGAAAAACAAAGAGTCACTAATCTGGGCGTGATAATGGATCCTTCCCTGAAGCTTAACAATCATGTAAACATGATTGTTAAATCATGTTTCTTCCAACTGAGGCGGCTGTCTAAACTGAAGCCCATATTGTCCAAAAAGAACCTGGAGACAGTAATACATGCAGTCATTACATCTAGGCTTGATTACTGCATTTCACTCCTGTTTGGTATCAGTCAGACCTCCATTGCACGACTACAACTGGTCCAGAATGCAGCAGCC
>NC_056508.1:1921565-1939286 GCF_014905685.2 Nematolebias whitei | reverse complement strand
TACAACCATATGTCCCACCATGTTCCCTGAGGTCAGCGGACCAGTTGTTCCTTACAGTTCCAGGAACTCGTTTTAAGCGCAGAGGTGACAGGGCCTTCTCTGTGGCAGGACCAAGACTTTGGAACGAGTTTCCTCTGTTTGTCAGACAGGCCCCCTCCCTCGCGGTTTTCAAGTCCCGTTTAAAAACTCACTACTATTCAGTAGCTTTCAACACCAGATGATCTTCGTTTTTATCCTGAATGCTCCACTCTGGTTTGTCGTCATTATCTGCATCGTTTTTATGTCTATATTCAGATTTACCTAATTTTGTATTTTGCTTGGTATGTTACCTGTTGTTTTGTCTGTACAGCACTTTTGTTGGCCTTGTAGCTGTTTTAAGTGCTTTATAAATAAAGTGGTATGGTATGGTATTTAAACAGATAAATCACATTGAGCCTCGAAGACTCATTTACAAGTAAGACCTGTTTGGACAGACAAAAACAGTGGTTAACTGGACACATGTAGGAGTTGGAGGCGAAAAAAATTCATATCAGACTTTTTTTTCTTGCCTTAGGAAAAAACCTCTAATATTAAAAAAACACCTTGCACAAACAAGCACATAGTGACGTAGACATTCTGCAAACGGAGACGAGAGCGGTCAACAATGATTATAGATGCTCTCGAGGTCACTGTAAGAGTTCTGATAAGATAATCAGTCAATGTCCTTCGGTGAGATCCATAAACACTCTAGAGGAATGGCCAAGAAAAACGTCTGAGAATCCAAGAGTCCTGAAATGATGACTCAAAGTTTATTTAGCTGGTTCATCTGGTTATCAGTTGGAAATTCCTCAGGGATGGGGTGGTGAGCGTCAAATCACATTTTCTCCAGACGTATTCAGATAAGATGGCCTTCAAGACCAGCCAAGGGAACCAAATTTCGATAAACACACAGTTGTTTTGGGGACAGGCAGAACTTAATGACATCTACCTTGAGTCTGTGTTGTCATGCTTGTCACTATAAGGTTTCTCCATGAAAATGTTCAATAGTGGATGTGGGGACCCACAGACCCGTCCCAACAGGACACGGTGGTAACACAGGGAAGACCGGAGCCACACAGCAGTCCCCAACCCTGGAGCTCCGGGAGTCCCCCAACAGGGACAACCGCACCCCCCAGAGAGAGAAGCAGAGGGAAGCCCTGGGCGACCCCCAGCAACCACAATGCAGAAACCCCCAGGAGGCTGCAGCGACGAGTCCACAGGCCCCGCCGGCACCCCGCCCCTCCAGAGTAGATCTGGCCATGGACACCGAGTCCCGAGGTCATACCACCCCCCAACAGAGGCCCGACAGAGCCAGGGCACCCAGGCCCCAGCAGGCAGCCACCAGGGTGGGCCCGCACACACCCCACCACCCAGCCCCAGATACTGAGAGCCACCAATGCACCTGCATCAGGGGGGCCCACCACCGGAGGGGAGCATGACAGGGGGAAGTAGACCCCACATTAAATGGGGGGCCCAAATTGATCCAAGAGAGGGGACAACCTAAAACCCAACCCGAGACATAAACAGGCGCACAGAGACAGCCCGACAGAGCCTCTGTCGGGCTGTATGTCCATGACTGAGGAAGTCTCTCGGATGAAAGATGAAACGTTTCTACTTTTTTTCTTTTCTTTGTTTTTTTTTGTTTGTTTTGTTTTTTTTTATGTCCAGAGGACCAGATTGAACTATTTTAGATAAAATGAGAGAGTTTTAGCAACAGTACATCACATTTTAAATAAAAATTACAGCTCCAATGAAACCTTAATTGACCAGTAAGCTATTCATATTCTCAAATAAAAAATAAATGGCTGTTTTAGTTTAATAATGTTAGCAGAAACCAAACTCCTTTGGGTGGAGAGGTGTAGCACTTACATAAAGATGTTCTAATGATTACTTGGAGACCCAGTTCTCAAGAATCTTGAAAACTGAAGGTAAAACTCTAATTTGTCGATGTTTTTCTACCTTAAAAACGGGGGTAATTTTAGCTGTATTCTAATGTGTTGGAACAATCAACTGTTTTATAGAGAAGTTTATTGAGTGAGTAATTCATATTGCAAGGCTCTTTTTATTAAATAAAAAAATATTCAAATACATCTCAGATCAATACATCCCGAGGTGAATGAGTGTGTTTTTTAGGATCTTGTAACACCTGTTTTTCCTCTGTCCATGGCCTACCTGCAGGTCACCTGTTGAGTACAGCAGAGGTGGAGTCGGCTTTAGTGGAGCACAAGGCTGTTGCTGAAGCTGCTGTGGTGAGCAGACCACATCCTGTCAAAGGAGAAAGCCTCTACTGCTTCGTAACGTTAAATGATGGAGTGATATACAACCAAACACTGGAGGCAGAACTGAAACAACAAGGTTAGTAAGCATAAAATGGGTTCTGGTTCCAATATTTACTAAACGGGTCTCACTGTTTCATCGTATCTTAGTTGGGTGGGAAGTTTATAGCTACCTGTAATTTATTACAGGTAGCTATAACACAACAAATAAAGCTGTTCAATGAAAACTCTTTAATCACTGAATCTAGTTTTTCATTTCAGGTGACTGATAAAGATGTTCCTTGTTAAAGTTTCAGTCTGTTGTGTTTTTTATGCTTCACTCAGTGAGAGAGAAGATTGGAGCCATTGCTACACCAGATTACATCCAGAGTGCACCAGGACTGCCCAAAACCAGATCTGGTAATCTACTCATATTTTCTACAGTAAAGTTTATTAAACTGATGTCTACAGCAAATATATTTTTCCACCGTAAGACCAGACAGATTTAGACATGGTGCTGAGAATTAGGTTTTGACTTGTTGTTATTGTATAGGGGTGCAAATCTCTCTGTGTCTGGCGATTCGATTGAATTCCGATTTTTGGTGTTGCGATTCCGATTCGGAAACAATTTTTCTATTGAAATGGTCATAAACTGTTTAAAATATGTAATTGATAAGATGAAAAGATTACAATGTAAACAAATAGAACATTTATTTAAAACAATAATTTTAGGTTATTTACTTTATCAAATCTTTTTGCATCATTTTATATTTATATCAAAAATACGAACAAATATAGGAGTGCATAAAATTCTGTAACTTACATTACCACTAATATGTTAGCTGCCTGTATTTTCTAAAATAAAATAAAAAAATCTAGAAACAAATAATTCATCCATCATCTTTACCAACTTTATCCTTTTCGAGTCACTGGGGTTACTGGTGCCCACATCCAGCCATCATTATGCGAGAGGCGGGGGACACCTGGACACGTCTCCAGTCCATCACAGACAAATAATTCAGAGTCAGAGATTCTTTATTATCATTCACCTCTCATGTGGTACATGTGGAGGAGCAACATTATGTCCACAGGGTCCCAGTTACATCCAACAATAAAATGTAAAAGAAAAACAGTAATAACATCTAAGATATGAACTAAGAAAAACATCAACTAAATATACACTAAGCACTAATAGTATAAAAACAATACGTTAAACAGCAGCACGAACATGAGCATGAGTCTGTGAGCAGATGTGCAGCATGAACACATCAACATGAAACAGATCAGCAGCAACATGAAACAGATCAGCAGCAACATGATATGGTTTTTCACAGTGATTATTCTAGTTAGAGATTCATGAGTCTAACAGCCTCAGGGTAGATGCTGTTCCTCAGTCTAGTGGTTCTACACTTAATGCTCCTCAACCTCCTTCCTGAGGGGAGCGGGGCAAAAAGTGTGTGTGCTGGGTGAGTGGGGTCCTTCATGATGCAGGTGGTCCTCTTCCTGCATCTGGAGGTGTAGATGTCTGTGATGGTGGGGAGGCTGATTCCAACTAATGACCTTCTTCTTGCTGCTGACTCTGCTCTTCTGTCTATCCTCATTTTACTGGCTCTAAGTTCTGCCTTCGACACAATCTGTCATTCTATCCTCCTCAACAGATTCCATTGGCATCTCGGGTACTCCGTTAGACTGGTTCAAATCATATCTCTCTGAACGCACTCAATTCATTCAGCTCAAATCCTTTCGTTCCCAGTCTTCCCCCATCTCCACGGGTGTCCCCCAAGGCTCTGTCCTCGGACCCCTCTTCTTCATCATTTACCTCCTTCCTCTAGGTCACATCTTCCGTAAATTTGGTGTCCCTTTTCACTGTTATGCTGATGACACACAGCTCTACCTATCAACAAAACCAAACTCCACCCACCCTCCATCCTCACCGACTGTCTCAATGAGCTAAATCACTGGTTTTCTAACAACTTCCTACAACTAAACAGTAACAAAACAGAAATCATTCTTGTCGGTACCAAAAACTCTCTTTCAAAATCAGAACATCTTCTCATCCCCCTTAACAACTCTCTGCTATCCCCCTCGCCTGAGGTCAAGAGTCTTGGTGTCATCCTCGACACCACTCTCTCCTTCACTTCACACATCAACAATGTCACTCGGTCTGCCTATTTCCATCTCAGAAATATTAACCGTCTCCACCCTTCTCTCACACCCCGCTCCACAGCCATTCTTGTTCACAGTCTTGTGACTTCTCGGATTGACTACTGCAACTCCCTTCTTTATGGCCTCCCCAACAGATCTCTCCAGAAGCTACAATTGGTCCAGAACTCAGCTGCCCGTGTCATAACTCAAACCTCCTCCTATAACCACATCACTCCTGTCCTGCAGCAGCTCCACTGGCTCCCGGTTAAATCACGCATCGTCTTCAAAATTCTTCTTCTCACTTTCAAAGCTATCCACAACCTTGCCCCTCCGTACCTATCTGACCTCCTACACATCTCCATCCCCTCTCGCTCTCTCAGATCCTCCTCTTCACTACACCTCCATGTACCCTCTGCCCGCCTCTCCACCATGGGGAGCAGGACCTTCACCTGCTCTGCCCCTCATCTCTGGAACTCTCTACCCCCTGACTTAAGAAACACCACCTCTCTTTCGATATTCAAGACTGCTCTGAAAACACATCTCTTTAGACTCGCTTATCCTTAACTTTGCTGTATGTATTTTATATTCTTTACGCATTTTATATTCTGTATGTATTTTATATTCTTTATGTATTTTATATTCTTTATGTAATTTATTCCTGTTGATCTTTGTTCTTACTGTAAAGTGTCCTTGGGTGTCATGAAAGGCACTTTTTAAATAAAATGATTATTATTATTATTATTATTATTATTAACATCTTCTGTGCAGCCTTCACCACTCTCTGCAAAGCTTTTCTTTCTGCAGCTGTGCAGCCTCCATGCCACACGTTGATGCTGGAGCACAGGATGCTCTCCACTGCACACCTGTAGAAGGAGGTGAGGACTGAGCTTCCCAGACCAGCTCGCCTCAGCTGTCTGAGGAAGTAGAGTCTCTGATGAGCTTTCTTCATCAGGCTGGTGGTGTTGTTGCTCCAGCTGAGGTTGTCATTCATGTGTACACCCAAGTACTTGTAGCTGGAGACCACTTCCACCACAGATCCTCTTATGTTCAGGGGGGTGTAGATGTTTTTGTTCCTTCTGAAGTCCACAATCATCTCCTTTGTCTTCTTCACATTGATGTGAAGGTTATTCTCTTTGCACCAGCTCTCCAGGTGTTCCACCTCTTGCCTGTAGCTGGACTCATCATTGTTTGTGATGCATCCCACCACCGCTGTATCGTCTGCAAACTTTACAATGTGACAGCCTGGATGGGTAGCTGTACAATCATACATGAGCAGAGTAAACAGGAGGGGGCTCAACACACATCCCTGAGGAGAGCCAGTGCTGAGGGTTATGGTGGAGGAGGAGAGGTTGTGGATCCTCACTGACTGTGGTCTGTTTGTTAAAAAGTATAGTACCCAGTTGCAGATGGAGGGGCTTAGTCCTAGTGTGGATAGTTTGTCCATCAGGGTCTGGGGGATCATGGTGTTGAAGGCGGATGTGAAGTCCACAAAGAGCATACGGACGTAAGAGTTTTTCTGCTCCAGGTGGTTGAGTGCAGTGTGGACCACAGAGGAGATGGTGTCCTCTGTTGATCGGTTCTCACGGTATGCGTACTGATGAGGGTCCTCATTGATGTTGATGGTTGTTTTGATGTGAGTCATGACCAGTTTTTCGAAGCATTTAGCGACTATTGGGGTGAGGGCCACTGGCCGATAGTCATTCAGACCAGTCACTGTAGAGCTTTTTGGGACTGGGATGATGGTGGCAGTCTTCAGGCAGGTGGGAACTGTCTCCAGGGTAAGTGAGGTGTTAAAGATGTCTGCCAGCACCTCACAGAGCTGATCAGCACATTCCTTCAACACTTTTCCGGGGATGTTGTCTGAGCCGGTTGCCTTGTGCGGATTAATCCTCCTGAAGGTACTCCTTACTTCGGCTGAGGTCACGCTGAGATGCTCTTCATCCAGTGGTGAGGCGAGTCTGGTGCTGGGTGGTCTGTTCTAGGGGTTGAACGACTAGATAATTTTTAAACTCGACATTAACATAATAAAACTCAAGTAGAACTAGAGTAGTTGATGATGTCATAGGATCTCAAGATGCAAAAATAAATAAAAAATAAAACCACAAAAAAAGTCATTTATTATTTACAAAAAAAAGACCAACAAAACATAGGGAGACTATATTATGCTCCTACCATTTATCAAACTGCAAATAAGTCACAGGAAAAACTAAACTATTAGTTTTTATTATTAAACTGCAAAAGTGAAAGAAACATGCAGCACGTCAAAAACAAAACTAAAAACAGTGGGGGTGTCGACCACCCCGCACCACCGCCAGCTGTGTTGTGCATTAAGTTTAGTTTTAGAGATTAATATGTTTATAGAGGAACGATGGTTTGAGAGAGGAGTAAAGGAGGCCATCTTTGTGAAAAGAAACCGTCCATCATTAAACAGGGGTGGAGGCCTCCTGGTTCAACTGTCCCCCTCTTACAATGCTGTGATTGCTAGTATCACTCAGCCCTCTGTGAACAGTAAACAGCCATCAGGTGCTAATGATCCATTGTTAGGCTGATGGTCCTTCTTGAGCATGTGATCAGCTGGTTCTGGTTGTCAGCAGCAAACTGGTTGATCCACTCTGAGAAGGTGCTATTTAAGAGACTGAGCTGAATACAGCACCTCAGACTGAGGAAGTCTCTCGGATGAGTGACGAAACGTTTCTATATTTTTTGTTGTTTTGCTTTTTGTTTTTTGAATGTCCAGAGGACCAGAATTAACTTTTTTGGATTTTTCTACCTCGATTACTGAGCATGCATCAGGATAAACACTGAACATTAGTGAACTTTTTAACCAGCTGCTCTGATGGATGAGCACATTTTTACAATTCGAGCTTCATCTGTTACTGTCGATCTTTAGTTAGCTTCTGAGTTTAGCTAGCTACGTAGATAAAATAAATTTACACACTAATATGTTAAAGTTAGTGTTACAAGGATTCTAGTTTAATTCACCGCGATGTACGTGTTAAGCTGCAGTAATGTTAACAAACGTAAACTTACCAGCTGTAACAAACACAGAGCAGTCCTCGGAGTTCTTTGATGAAGACGAGTCCATCCGTGGAATGTTGATTCCATTTAACACACACAGACTGACTAACGCTGGGAGGAGGGGGGGGGGGGCTGCTTCTTGTCTTCTTGCTGAGAAACAAGGAGCAACTTTCTGCTCGTGTGTTGTCGGAGCCGTTCGACAACATGGGCTGCACACGTGAACCCCGTCCGTTGTCGTCATCAGAACCATAGACACACATTATACATAGATTAGGTGCGGCAGCTCTATACAGCTCTGGGTGTAAACACGTAGTCTGTTTGTCATATGTCTGGTGTTTTACCAGCCTGCGTGCTGAAACCACGTGACACCTTACAGCCAATATCGAAACTTGACACCGAAAGAAGAGTGACGTTTCAATCCATACACCGACCGGTGCAGTTTGGTCGGTGCCATAAAAGAACCTCGGTTCGGTACTCAGCCCTAGTCTTACCAACTTCAGGCCCAAACAACAAACAAAACAAACCACTATATTTTCTCTTACCAGAAGAAAAATCAAATGAACCAAACCACAAGTCTCTTACCTCACTATGCTCATGGAACTGTAGTATGTCATATGCTGGATATTTCATACATTTTTCACGAGTTCCTCATCTTTCTGACTGTGTAAATGTCGTGCATTGAGTTTAACAAAAATGTAACGAGAGACGTTATTTATCTTTGACCCATCAAATGAATGCGGTCATTTATTTTCAGAATCAAAGTTTAACATCAAACATTTACATTAATTTGGCAAAATATGAAAACAATAACAGACAAGTTTCACAGATAGTGGACGTCAATCACACGGTGGTGATTGAGGACTTTGCTTCAGATATTTCTAAAATATCTGTACTGATTTTAGGAGAAAGGAGGGTTTAAGATGAAAATGGAGATTTATCTTACAGAGAGATGTGTGAGGGAATTAATCTGTTTGACCAGAAACGTGCACGCTCCTTCAGATCTCAGCTTGCGACGGTACGCTTGGTCGAAGTAGAAACTGTTACCTGGTTGATGATAGATCAGCGTCGGTATAGGATCCTTCCTTGACTCTTTCAGCGTCTCCGTTGAGAGCAGCTGAAATCCTTAGAGAGTCGTGCGAGGTTATTCAAACAGAAGTTATAATTCCCCAAAATCGTCTCTGCATCTGGATCCTTTAACTCTCTTCATGAGTTAAACTCTGGAACTCTCCTCCACCAACTGCAACCACTCTTTTCACTCTAGACTCCTTAGCTCCTAGAGCTCTGTTACACTCTTACACTTTAACTCCATCACTCTTCAGCACTCTCCAGAGAACCGGGAAGTTGCCACATTTTAAATGAGTTGACTTCCGGGTCAATTTAGAGCTTTCTGATTCGTGGATGGACCAGAATAGAGGTGTGGTTTGTGACGTAAGATGTTATCAAAGTCAAGGGCAGAGAATGAGATTGTTTAACAGACAGAAAAGATTATTGGAGAAAAACCAGACTTCGTGGAGTCAAACTCCTATTATCTTCTGAAAAAGTTTAAACATGACATTTCTTCTCAGTAAACATTTTAGTTGACCGAGACTCGACCTTTAACATACTTACAAAACTTGCTCATTGAAGACAGAAAAATCAAGAAATGCATATTAACCTGATTTCTTCTTTGAATGAGGAATAAAAATCATTACTTACTGTTTATGTAAAATAAAAATGAGTAGTTCTCTTCAACCTGTAAGCATTGAGTGAACTAACACAATTTGATTATCAAACATTTGTAAAATAGTAATGATCATAGAGAATTGTCTTTTCTACTTGGTTACTTCAAGAAAGAAAGTCTCCAGATGGTTCAAACTGTATTTCTGGATGCAGATCAATGAAATAACAGTCTCTGTCCATCTGGTCAGTTTTGACATGGGCCTAGTTCACTACAGTACACAGGAGAAAAGTCTAAATAAAGTGTCAGCTCACCTCCACAAACTCCTCACTAAACTTTTTACAACTACAGGATCTAAAGTTGATGACAGGTCAGCTGCAGCAGGTTGGGAATGGAAGCAGACGTCGTCCTCCTGCAGCTCCTCTGTGCAGCATCACAACAGAGTACCTGCACAATAATTCACACGTTTTTGTCTTTCACTTTTTTTTTTGATAAATTACAAACAATTAACAGTTTCACACATGCACACACAATTCATGACTTGCAGCGATTCCTGATGGATGAAAAATAACATTGTGGTCGAGGTTTTCCTTCCACTTTATCCTGGATTCTTGTCAGCAGCCCGACATGTTTTCCACTTAAATCTGGTGATCTGTCCGTTGTGACAACTTTACTCCACAGAAGCTTCATTCTCTCACGACAGCAGACGGTTATAAAAATCCTCTCCATGTTTTTCCTTTCAGAGACTCCAGGGTCAAAAACACCTCCATTATCTCAAAACTGTTGTTAATCCCACAGGTAAAAATTAGGAGCTGAGCAGTTCTTTACATCATTACTTTCATCCAGTGCTAACAAATATACCATAACTTGAAGGACTCTCTCTGCCTTTTAGCTTATTTTGCTGGCTATTTTTTCATCAGTCAGTTCCACAAGGCGAGTCCCAGTCCTGCGTGATAAACTGTTTTTTTCTAACTTATCTTGGTCCTCCGGACACAACAGACCTGCTCTGTTTTTACCATTTTTCTTTTAAAAAAATCACCTTCAGAGAAAGGCTTGCTAAGTTAGCAGTTAGCAAAGTGTACTATTTGAAAACTGCAACAGTTCTTGGCATAAAAACTGCCTTTGATTGGACGTCAGTGAAACAATATGTTGTTGTCCACCCCATTTTAAACACTCGACACTCACTGTACACTTTTCTTTTCTTGGATGAACACATTTTTACAGACAAGTTTGTAGGGCAAAGTGAAAATAAAAGTGTAGAAGAAGAAATTACTACTCTTCCACTGTTACTTTGTCTCTAATACACGCCAGTTTCTGTAGTGCGCTTCTACTGGAGAAATGTGGGAACTACAGGTAAAACTAGGCTAGTTTTTTTTTTTCCTATTAAATGCAGTTTTTTTAATATAATTTGGACCAGTGGCAATTTTAACCTCTTAAATTTTACCTCAACATCCCTGAAAAATAAAATTGAAAAAATTGTCCAAATTTTGGACAATTTTGGCGAGCCAATTAAAATGCCCATCGGGCCAGGGTTTGCCCATGCCTGATCTAACAGGACCAGTGTAGACACCTGTTCGTTGTTATAGGCCATGAGAATATCATTGATAACTTTCACTAGTGCTGTGATGAGCTCTAAACCCTGACTGAAACTCTTCAAACAGATTATTTCTTTGTAGATGTTCACGCAACTGACCTGCAACTAGTTTCTCTAGAATTTTTGAGATGAAAGTTAGATTAGATATAGATCTACTGTATAGTAGGCTAGGATTCCTGAGTCAAGGTCAGTCTTTTTAAGTAAATGTTTAATTACAACAACCTTAAAGCTCTGTGGTATGTAACCATTTATTCGAGATAAATTAAGCAGATCCAAGACATGGTTATTAATTAAGGGAAATACCTCATTAAACTGTCTGGTTGGGATGGGATCTAGCAGACATGTGGATGGTTTGGATGAGGTTATTATTTTTGACAATTCAGAGCTCAACAGGACAAAAACTGTCCAAACACAAATCAGGCTCGTGAAATTTTTTAAGTTGTCTCATCTTACACAGAACCCGAGGCGATACTAGGAATGTTGGTTTGAAAATTTTCCCCTAATTACAACTATTTTATTTATAAAGAATCTTATAAAGTCATCACTGTTTATAGATAAAGGGATTCATGGTTCAACAGAGATGGGATTTTTCATTAGACTCGCTATGGTACTGAAAAGGAACCTCTGGTTATTTTTATTCTCATCAATTAAAGATGACTAATATAACCGTTATAGCTTTACAGAGAGCTTTTTTTGTATGTTAGCAGGCTATCTCTCCAGGATAAGTAATATTCCTCAACATTAGTGGAACGCCATTTTCTTTCTAGTTTTTTAGATGTTTGTTTTAAAGTACGTAACTCAGAATTGAACCAAGGAGCTAATTTCCTCAGATTGATTACTTTCCTTTTCTGTGGAGCAGCTAAGTCTCTGTTCTCTGATGCATTACTGTACAAGACAGAGGAAAACATTGATGGAAGATATTCCAAAAAAGTTCAATTGAGTCCAGATTGAACTTTTTTGGATTTTTCTACCTGGATTATTGAGCATGCATCAGGATAGATGGAAGAGATTGTTTCAATTTGGTTACAGCATTTTCTGATAAGCACCTGCTGAGATGAAATTTACTCTCAGTGACTGTGTAGTCATTTAATGAAAACTCAAAGTTATTAAAAAATGGTCGGACAGAACAGGATTTTGAGGAACTATTACCAAGTCCTTAATCTCTACACCATAGGTCAGAACTAAATCAAGAGTGTGATGATAAGAATGAGTAGATGTGCGGACGTTTTGTGTAAAACCAAATGACTCTATTAAATTATTAAAGGCTATGATTAAACTATCACTCTCAACATCCACATGAATATTGAAATCACCCATTATGATGATTTTATCAGTGTTTAATAATAAGTCAGTTAATAATTCTGAGAATTCAGACAAAAACTGAGAGTAAGCTCCTGGTGGACGATATATAACAACTAGTAAAAGTGGCTTTTCTGATTTCCATTTTGGATGAGAAAGACTGAGGGACAGTGATTCAAAAGAATCATAACTAATAACTGGTTTGGCATTATTCAATAATCCTGACTGAAAAATAGAAGCTACTCCTCCACCTCGGCCAGTTGTTCTAGGAACATGAACATTTAAATAATTAACAGGAGTGGATTCATTTATACCAACAAAATCCTCCTGTTGTAGCCAAGTTTCTGTCAGACACAATAAATCAATATGATGATCAGTTATCAGTTCATTAACTAACAGGGATTTAGAGGAAACAGATCTGATGATCAATAATCCACATTTAATGATTTTATGATTTTGCTCTGGTAAAGTAACTGTGTTTATTTTAATCAGATTTTTATGGTTTATATTTTTAGAGCTGATTTTTGGTTTATTTAATTTGAGCCGTGGGCGAGTTGACACTGTTTCAATGTGGGTGTGGGTGGTGTACAGAGGAGAAGCAGCAGAGAGGTGGAGGACTACAACTCTGCTTCCTGGACTGGTTTCTAGACTGGACCGTTAATTGTCAATAATCTGGATGTCCAACTGGATCAGATCAGTTTTTAGAGAAGTGCTGCTCCACTGAAGGTGGGATGGATTCCATCTCTCTGTATCAGACTGGGTTTTATCCAAAATGTCCTCCAGTTGTCTTCACATCCTACCTTGTTTTCAGAACACCACCTGGACGCCGGCAGTTGAAAGCCGACATACGGCTAAACATGTCATCGCTGGTCAGGTTGGGGAGGGGGCCGGAGAAAACTACGGAGTCCCACATTGTTGCATTGTTGCACACTGAAGCAACATTAATTTTAGTGACCTATGATTTGCTTAACCAAATTAAAACCGTACAACAATGGTGGAGAGAATGTGGTCACATAAATCCCAGTCACCTACATGTTTTCTGGTCATGTGATAAATTACAACCATTCTGGTCGGAGGTTGTTGGGATAGTAGACAAAGTTCTTTGGTGTAAAGTTCTGAGGGATCCACGGGTTCTATACCTTGGTCTGATTCCAGAAGGTTTGATTCAAAGAAGCGGACATTTATATCTTTAACATAATGATGGTGGCTGTGAAGACAACTATCACAAAAACTGGCTGAAAAGAGTCACCAAAAGTAAAACAATTGATCAAAATAATGGAAGAGATTTACAAAATGGAGAAAATGACTTTCTTGCTGTGACTCAAAATGGATGCCTTCAAGCAGAACTGGTGGAAATGGACCAAATATAAAACGCCCATTGTGACGGACATTAACGAATGAGAAATGTCTCCCCAAAGCCTGCGTTCTGTTTTTTGATTTATCTTTGGTTATGTTCCATTTCTGTTCAATTTTCTTGTTAAAAAAGTCCCAAGAGTGTTTTAAAGAAATACTTTGAAGCCGTCCGTGCTTTAATGTCCTCGACATTTTAACAGAGGGTGGACTGTGCATGAACTCTTTGGTTTTAAGGGCAAATAAATCTGACAATCATCGAGTTTACTGGTGTGTGAAGGCACAATTCATGTTATTTTAAAGTGGTGTTTGGTGGACTTTTAATTTAAAAAAGATTGAAAGCAACCAAAATATAAAGTTTTGTCACGCAAGTAAAGAGAATATTGAGTGTTCTCTGTAAATGTAGCATTTTAAAGCAGCCTGGGGTTTCACTTCAGGCTGAAGTCTTCCAACTGCTCCATCATCATCATCATCTCTGCCCTCTTGTGCTTCTGCAGGGAAAATTATGAGACGAGTTCTTCGTAAAATCGCCTGCAATGAGAAGGACCTGGGCGACATCTCCACACTGGCTGACTCGTCTGTCGTTGATGAGCTCTTCCAGAACAGATGCTGCGCTGCAGTGTGACGACGTCGCCTCCTGGCTCTGTCCGTGTCGGCCATCAAACACAAGCGGGACGAGGATTCACCTGTGAAAGAGCAGCGCTTCAAACGACCGCTGCTCGTGTCTGAAGCCCCAGCAGGGGCAGAGTCACCATTTCTGTCTGCTCACTAGGAAACATTTGCTACTTCATTTGCAGTTGTAATGCCTTTTCTTTCAAGTAACAAAACATCTGATTTCAGGCTTGTAACTTTTTTCTTGGACCCAGATGTTGACGGTCATGCAGGACCATGCCACAGCTGAGCTTTGAGAAGACTCTGTTGGTTTTCTACCAGTGATGCAGCTGCTCAGTCCAGGCTCCTCCAGTACGTGCTGCGCTGCAGGGAACCCTGTTTCCTTTACACTTGCTCTACTTCAAGTGGTTTTGGACAGATAACTCCCTCACACTTTTAAACCTTTTCAATCTTTCTAATGCTCATGCATTCAAACAGTTGTGTTTTGTTTGTCTTCATGTGTATGCGCTCATTTGATGACGCTTCATTTTGATTGGGTTCATTCAAACTGGACAAATTCTTCTCAGCATCTGAACAGTCCAGCACATGTGCTAACAGAGGAATAATTAGAATCCAGATCAAGTCGTGTTCTGATCTAGAAGAGTTAGGAACCGTCTGCAAGTTTCTATACTTTAACAAACCCGTGTTTTTAATGTAGCTGTTGCTATGGGATCAAACCGAGAGGAGTGTGTGGTTCATAAAGTGTGCCATAGTTTAGGTGGAAACACACCGTTCTGTATCCTGATGCATGCTCATGCTCATACACTGTTCTGTATCCTGATGCATGCTCATGCTCATACACTGTTCTGTATCCTGATGCATGCTCATGCTCACACACCGTTCTGTATCCTGATGCATGCTCATGCTCACACACTGTTCTGTATCCTGATGCATGCTCATGCTCACACACTGTTCTGTAGTTTTGGAAGAAACTGCTGATTTTAGTCATTTCTAGACGTTCCCTTGAAGCTCATCTCACATCCATCAGGTGTTCCCCGTCCACTTTGAAACGACACCTGCTGCCACAGACACCAGTGTTGGTCCAGGTTTATGTAAGTTTCATTAACAGGGAATGATCTGTACAACCTCAAACACAATTCCCACCCACAACCCCCAGGGCTTACATTGTGAACTGGTAGAAAACCAATTTGAAGTGTTGCTTGTTAAATCCAAGCCATAAATTCTGGGAATGATAACATTTTATTTGTTTGTTCTTTTTAAAACCTGTTGACTTTATTTCTGTTGAGGTTTTTACTTGGTAGAACATTTTCTCAAGATTTGCGGGATGTTTTTGTCTTGTATATAATTTATATTTGACTTGTTGTAGTGTGAAGATGTTCATTTTCAGACATCAGCTGCAAAGCTTTCAGCAGCAACGGTCTAATCTTAACAATGATTACAAAACATTATTCAAGAAGTGTCATATTTTGATCTTAGACCAGGAAGAACACTCAAATCTGTCCTTCCTGTGTGTTTTATGAAAAGATAAATGTACTGTGTCATTTTACAGAGATGAGCAGCAGTAATCATTTCAGAGCTTGTAGATGTCATGTGCTTCATCACTGCGTGGTGTCCCAAGTCATGACATCGTCTTTATTCATGCATCACTTTGCTTTTATTGTTAGAACTGCATCTGTGCAGCTGTGGGGCTTCATCTGCCAATTTCAACTACCGTGCAAACGTTTACCTAAATGACCCGATCACCACTCGGAAATTTTATAGTTAATGTTTTGGAGATGAAATGAAAGATATTGGGGTTGAAGATATTACAAACTAGCTGATTCTTTAAACTGATGTGTTCAGAAGGAATTACCACTGCACACTCAAAAGTATATTTTTTACCCACAGCTTAAGGCAAAATGGAGATCGTGCTTTTGCTTCTCTGTAGTGTTAGAAAATATGTCATGAAGCAGGAATAAATTTTATGGAAAGCATCAAGTAATCACTGGCTCTCTGTCACAACCAACTGCCCTTTTCCAACCCAGTCCAGATGGCTGACCTTAACCATCACAACAATGGCTGTAATGGTTTTACAGTTCGACGCCCAACATGTGCTCTGAGCTCACGGGTTGATTCCAGTACTCAACGATTCAATCGTTTGCTACTTAGAAAGATACCTTTAAAGTCTGTTCCGTAGTAAAACAGGAATTTGTCCTCAGTACAGCTCTGGAAAAGGAAACGTTTAAAACTATCTACACTCATTTAAAAACGTTCACAGTCTCTTATTTAAATGAGTTTTTACAGAGGATAAACGACTTCTTGTAAATGTTTGTTCAATTGTTTATTTATATAGCGACAGAGTTGTCTCAGGGACTTTACAGGAACATTCACATAAAAGCCAGTTAGTAAAGTTCTCTATCTAAGAATCCAGCAGACAAGATGAATCTTGGCTTCGTTGCAGTCTCCCATCCTGAGCAAGCACAGTGGAGACAGTGGGAAGAAAAAACTCCCTTTAACAGGAAGAAACCTCCAGCAGAACCAGCTCAGGACAAGAGACCGTCTGCTTTGACCGGCTGGTTGAGAGGACAGGAAGGAGAGACAGACCAACACAGAATGGTAGGTCCAGGTATAGGTCCATGTCCAGGTGTAGGTCCAGGTCCAGATATGGGTCCAGGTATAGATCCAGGTATGGGTCCAGATATAGGTCCAGGTATGGATCCAGGTATAGATCCAGGTATGGATCCAGGTATAGGTCCAGGTATAGGTCCAGGTATGGGTCCAGATATAGGTCCAGGTATGGGTCCAGGTATAGGTCCAGGTATGGGTCCAGGTCCAGATATGGGTCCAGGTATAGGTCCAGATATGGGTCCAGGTCCAGATATGGATCCAGGTATAGGTCCAGGTGTACCTGAAAGACAAAAACATGTTAAGGATATAAAAAATAATTACAAATACAAAACAGGTTGAGCAGAGTAAGTAAAGACAGCAGCAGAGTGAAAAGTGTGGTCAGTTTGTCCTCCAGCAGTCTAAGTCTATAGCAGCAGAACTAAGGGACAGCTCAGGAAACCCAAGCTGACCCTAACTATAGGATTTATCAAAAAGGAAAGTCTTAAGTCTAGTCTTAAAACTGGACAATGTGTCAGCCTCACGGACAGAGACTGGAAGTTGGTTCCACAAGAGAGGAGCCTGAGAACTGAAAGATCTTCCTCCCATTCTGTTTTTGTAAACTCTAGGAACCACAAGTAAACCTGCAGTCTGAGAATGAAGTGCTCTGTTAGTAAAATATGGAACAATAAGATCTGTAATATAAGATGGAGCCAGGTGGTTGAGAGCTTTGTAGGTTAGAAGTAAGATTTTGAATTCTATTCTGGATTTGACAGGGAGCCAATGGAGAGAAGCTAAAACTGGAGAGAGATGATCTCTCCCAGTAACTCCAGTTAAGACTCTGGCAGCAGCATTTTGGATCAACTGAAGACGTTTTAAAGAAGTATTTGGACACCCAGATAATAAACCATTGCAATAGTCCAGTCTAGACGTGACAAATGCATGGACCAGTTTTTCTGCATCATCTTTAGATCAGATGTTTCTAATGTTAGTGATATTACGCAGGTGGAAGAAGGAGGTTCTAGTAACGTTTTTAATGTGGGGGATAAAAGACATGTCCTGATCAAAAATAACACCAAGATTTTTAACATTAGAGCTGGAGGACACATTAATGCCATGCAGGTTTTTATGTCTTTAAGACATGTACATTAATAATTTATGTAGAATTAAGGATCCAAGAGCACGTGCCT
>NC_056508.1:1919006-1921465 GCF_014905685.2 Nematolebias whitei | reverse complement strand
CACTAGACTGAGGAACAGCTTCTACCCTGAGGCCGTTAGACTCATGAATCTCTAACCAGAATAATCACTGTGAAAAACCATATCATGTTGCTGCTGATCTGTTTCATGTTGCTGCTGATCTGTTTCAATGTTGCTGCTGATCTGTTTCATGTTGCTGCTGATCTGTTTCATGTTGATGTGTTCATGCGTGCACATCTGCTCACAGACTCATGTTCATGTTTGTGCTGATGTTCGACGTAATGTTTTTATGCTATGAGTGCTTAGTGTATATTTAGTTGATGTTTTTCTTAGTTCATATCTTAGATGTTATTACTGTTTTTCTTTTACATTTTATTGTTCGATGTAACTGCGACCCTGTGTACATAATTTCGCTCCACCACATGTACCACATGAGGTGCGAATGACAATAAAAAATCTCTGACTCTCTGAATGTGGTACTTTGCTATAAGTACAACTATATTTATGGCATCAGAGAAAGCTGAGCTTCAATTATCCACATAAGTAAAATGGTATGGTATGAAGTTTATTCATTTAAAAAAAAGTACAAAACAATTCCATAACAATATATAAAAAGATACAAAAAAGTTTAAAATGAAAGGCAGCAGAAAGAAGAAAAAATCTTATTATATCTGCCCCTTTTTTCAAACAATTATTTCAGACATATTAATTTTCAAGTAACAGAACAAAATGAATAACTTTCTAATTTTTCTAATTCTAATAAAAAAAACACACACTAAGCTACTTCATATATACTTTTTTAACAATCTAGATTTGATCTTTTTCTTAAATGTACACATTGACTTGACATTTTTTACATCACTCTCTAGAACATTCCACAATCCAACTCCTTGGATTGAGGTAGACCTTCCCTTCAGACTAGTTCTGAATTTTGGTTTGACAAATATTTCTATCCCCTTAAGATTGTAACAACTTTGTCTTTTAACAAAATTTCTTTGGATATTTAATGGTAATGTGTTATTTTGAGCCAGTGACAAAATGACATCAGCATCAAAAGAAGGAATGTTAAGTTTGAGATTAATCCAGTTTCTGATGTCTGACCAAAGACTTTGCATTGACATGGAAAAAAAACGCTTGAGGGATTAATCTTCTGATTTACAAAAGGCACACAAATCAACATCAAATATAAATCTTCTTTCAAGAAACATGGCTACAGGATATATCTTATTTATTATTTTCAAATGATTCTCCTGCACTTTAGGACAGTGGTCTCCAACCTTTATTGCGCCACGGATCAGTTTGATGTCAGACAATATTTTCAGATCCGGTGGGGAGTCTGGGTGGGGTGTCTGGGGGTCCTCCCCAACAGAATTTTAAATAAAATAGATGCCATTGTCTGCGTTCTGGTGTCTTTTTACTAACATTTAAAACATTTTTCACTTCAAATACTCTGACTGCACGACAAACAGCTTCATGAGCTGAGATCATCGTCTGTTTTATCAGTTCGGTGAAAGTTCAGATAATTCCTGCAGTAATTCACATATCAGATTGTTCACAAAAGCACAGGAACTTATGCCTAGTGCAAAACGTTTAATTATATTTTTGTGTTTTATAATAAAATTGCCCATGACTTTAAACTTTTAGGGGCAGAGATTTTTTTGAGCAGAAGCAGAAATGTGAAGTGACAGCTCTGATGTGATATTAGGAAGCTTGTTAAATTTATAGTTTTATTTAGTTATAGTTTTATGGTCAATCTTTGGCAGGCAGGTTGAAAAATATGCAGTGTAATCCTTCAAAATGCACAGATACGTCTGCACACCTCCACCTGTCTGCTCCAGACCATGTAGCTGAATTGCTTTGTTCTTCACCAGCAATGTAGAACTGATCTGCACATGCACCTTGCACAAACTGAAACTAACCACTGGTGTATGTTGACCTGCATCAAGAGTGAGTCATACACTGGTGTGGTAAAGAGATCTGGTGATTTTTCTAAATAAAACTTTCCCCTTCTGTGTGGCCGGTACACATTGACCCCAGCCCGGTACCGGTCCACGGCCCGGGGGTTGAGGACCACTGCTTTAGGAGATTTAGGCCATTTGACAAATTTAGAACGAGCAGAAGTCATTATGGTTTTATGATTTATATTGGGAGGTTTCTTGAAGGAATCTTTGTTATACTCAGTAAATCATTTGTCACAAATATTCATTGATGATCTTATTTCATTTGAAGTCAACTAAGTTACAGTCATTTAATTTTAATGTGGGCATCAAATCATCACCTTTGAATATTTTTAATTCATTGAATCAGCTGTTGGTCAGGCTACTTCTTCTTGTGCCATTAGCTCTAACATAGTTACTGAATCAAGTGTTTATTCATGTAGGTAAAACTAGATGTTTAACAACCGTTAAAATACACCAGAATGCAGGAAACAGCATCTATTTTATTCAAAATTTTCTGGGGGAGGACCCCCAGACCCCCCCCCCCCCCCCCCCCCCCCCCCC
>NC_056508.1:1916201-1918906 GCF_014905685.2 Nematolebias whitei | reverse complement strand
CCCCCCCACATTACAAATGTTTTTGACACTAGTGGCCAACATGTTGCTAAACAAGTACACGCGTGGGGGCGTACAGTGTTCAAGTAGGTTCAACTTAACTCAGTCTTGATGATTTGTGTCAACAAGAGAACATAGTAGCATTTATAGTTTTATGAGCATTTGGATTTTTATACATTAAAATACACTTGATAGTTAGAAATTTAAGTATATTATGTATATATATATATATATATATATATATATATATATATATATATATATGTGTGTGTGTATATATTATGGTAATTTATTCTGTATTTTGCCAGATTATGGTAATTCTGGGGTCGTGATGATGGGGGCCTTTAAGATTGTTGCCCAGGGTGCAGCAAAGTGTTAATTTGGCCCTGGGCATGGTATCGGGATCGGCCAATATTAGCTTTAAAGATCAATATCGGACATCTGTCATTCCATTAAAATAACTCGCCAATATAGAAGGCGCCGTTCTTGCCTGCAGCGGCAGCACAACGCGATGACGTCACGTGCGCCTACCTGATCTCACGGCGGAGGAAAATTCAAAATGTTGGCTGTGTGGAAGTTTTATTTTTCGTTGGTGAGGATGTCGGATTCCGAAGATTTATGGATGATGTTGAGTCTCGCTACAACGTCCCGAGTCGGAGATATTTTTCTGACGTAACGTTACCCGAGTTACAAGACATCATTTCCAACGTCATTGAGAAGCTAACAGCCGATAGCACTTGGTTGAGTTTTACCACAGACATTTGGACGTCGTGTTAGCCCTGTTAGCATGATTAGTCTCACGGAACAATTGATCAACAAAAACTTTGAACTTAAAAAGTCTGTCCTTCATGCACGGGAGTGTAGAGGCTCCCACACTGCAGCTATAGGAACCTGGAACAAACCTCCACAAGTGAGAGCATCACAGGTGACTAATGCTAATAAACAACATTTAACACTTTTCATTTAATATAAAAAAGTGTTATGCAGATCATATGGCTGTTACTGAATATATGTCACCAGCTCTTACAGCTGTTGCACAATTTTTGTAGCAAATAATTGTAAATAAGAGGCTATGTTCTGACAAAGGAACGTATATAAATTATTGACATATCGGATATCGGCCAAAAATCCAATATTGTGCATCCCTAAATAAAACGTACCCCCCACCTCTCTTCATTTTTACAGATGACGAATCTGTCGCGGCAATGGAGAACTTTAATCCATGAATTCGAATAGAATTTTGTGACACTTTTGTGGATATCTAGAAAAATCCATATTTGTAAGGTTCAACCAATATAGTACACACCTCTTCATGATACTGAGGGGGAAACTTTCAAGTTCAGCAAAAACAGCTTGATTACTAACACTGCTGTTGACCTTTAGAAGTCTTTTGCAGAAATAGATCTGTATTTGTTCTATACATTCTTGTAGTGAACTTGACCTGATGTCAAAACTGACCAGATGGACAGAAACTGTCATTTCATTGATTTGAATCCAGAGATACAGTTTGACCCAACCTGAGACTTTCTTTCTTGAATTAATCAAGTGGAAAAGACAATTCTCTATGATCATTACTATTTTACAAATGTTTTGATAATCAAATTGTGTTAGTTCAAACAATGTTTACATGTTGAAGTGAACTACTCATTTTTATTTACTTAAACAGTAGTAATGATTTTTATTCCTCAATTCAAAGTGAAATCAAGTTAGAGTACATTACAGAGTAATGATTCAATTTCTTGATCGTCTGCTTTGAAAGTGAGCAAATTTGTAAGAGTGTGTCAAAGTTCAAGCTTCGGTCAACTAAGAAGTTTACTGAAAAGAAATGTCATGTTTAACTTTTACAGCAAGATACAGGAGAGGTGGCTCCACGAAGACTGGTTTTCTCCAACAATCTTTCTGTCTGTTCTTAAACAATCTTAATCTTTATCCTTGACTTTCCATAACACCTTACATCACAAACCACACCTCTGTTCTGGTCCATCCACCAATCAGAGGCTCTCAAACGAACCGGAAGTGGAGCCCATTTAAATATCGGCACTTCCTAGTTCAAAGTGGAGTTCAGAGAGTTCAAGAGTTTTGGAATCCAGAATGGAGAGAGTTTGGGAGTTCGTGAATGCAAAACGCAGGCATTCATGGATGCTGCTAAACCAAACAAGCTGAACCAGAGACGATTTTGGGAATTATAACTTCTGTTTGGATAACCTCGCACGGCTCTCGAGGTATTTGGCTGTTCTCACTGAGACGCTGAACAGTGGTTGGAAGTGAGACTCCACGCCGGAACTGATCTATCTTCAGAAAAGGTAAAAGTCGACCTTCACCAAAAGTGTACTGTTTGGGACAAGCTGAGTTCCGAAGGAGCGTGCACGTTCTGGTTAAAACAAACAAATTCCCTCACACATCTCTCTGTAAGATAAATCTCAATTTTCCATCTTTAAACTCTCCTTTCTGCTAGAAAATTAATCCAGATGTTTTCATTAATGTCTGTGGTGAAACAACGGAAAATCATGGCCGTATGGTTTTCCTGGTTGTAAGCTGATTAATTATGTTGTTGTTGTTTTCATATTTTGCCAAACTAATGTAAATGTTAGATGTTAAACTTTGATTCTGTAAAATAAATGACCGCATTCATTTTGATGGGTCAAAGAAAAATGACGTCTCACGTTACATTTCATTAAATTCAATGCACGTTTTATCCAGTCCAGAAA
>NC_056508.1:1912818-1916101 GCF_014905685.2 Nematolebias whitei | reverse complement strand
ACGTTACATTTCATTAAATTCAATGCACGTTTTATCCAGTCCAGAAAAATGAAGAATCCGTTTTAATTGATGAATATATCTCCGCATCTGTTCATCTACATATTGGTGGCCCGGAACGTGCTCATAAATGGACTGTGTATGCGTGTAATAATTGATTTTACATGTTGGCATGAAAAATAACAGATTGTTAGCTGTGTTGAACGCAGCGTGCAGAAGCTGCCGCTCGGAGCTAGACGCTGCATGTTTACGCTGGGATGTGTTGAAGCTGAACTTGTGAGTCATTGAGTTTTTAAAGCTGAAATTGTACGTCTGTTATGTGTAACATAAGCTGGCTTTGAGCTGTGGAAACGCTGTATTCTGTTTAAAGACGGTTCAGACGTGGTTCTGGTACCGGCTCGGTTCTGAAAAAGTTCGAACGAGTTGTTTAAATAGCTAGAAAGACGTTTTTGAGACCGGGGCGCCGACTCCGTGCTGCTGGGAGCTTATTGATTACATCTTTTAACAGAAAAAGTGCATTTTGACAGTTTAAAAGACAAAAAGTTGACGGACTTGTTCAGATAAATCTAACATGCTAGCTGGGGAAAACGCTGCGTGATTGGCTGAATTAGTTGCTGTGGAGCGCTCTGATTCGTTGAGAAGTGAATGACGTGCCTACGTCATTTCCTCTCACCCCCGTGCTGCTTTGTCATTGGTGATTTCAGTCACGTGACCCGGAAATGAAAACTTGTTTTCATAGGGAATAAAATCTGCATTTTAAAGTTCAAAAACACTTTAAAAGTTGATTCTGATCCACTGCTCCGTGTCTTCGA
Organism: Nematolebias whitei; assembly: GCF_014905685.2. Lineage (NCBI taxonomy): Eukaryota > Metazoa > Chordata > Actinopteri > Cyprinodontiformes > Rivulidae > Nematolebias > Nematolebias whitei. Next base: position 1,915,292 of record NC_056508.1, on the reverse strand, counting down.
AGCATAATTGTTGAAATTTCGCCACGTTACAGTTTAAAATCCGTCATTAAATGATGTTTTTGAACAACGCTTGCGATGCTAATTTTAAGCTAACAGCTAACGACCGGGTGAGTGACGTGTCACGTCACTTCCTCCATGTCGGAAATGAGCTCGGTTGCAACCGAGAGCTTCGCTGTGCTTAAAATCACTAAATAAAACTTGCCACATGTCCCTAAAACTCATGTTTCATGCAAAAAAGTCGTGCTTGTTGAAATTTTGCCACGTTTGAGTAAAAAATCCGTTCAGAAATGTTGATTTTAACCGAGTTTAGCCGAAGCTAATTTTAAGCTAAGCGGCTAACAACAGGATGTCAACCGAACGTCACAGGAAGTCGTCATAGACTCCTGCTGGTAGAAAGCTAAACACTGCCCCCTCCTGGGAAACTTGAGATCACAGTTTCACTTCATCTTTAGGTATTTTAGTGAAATTAAACGTTTTTTTTCTTCTGTAAGGCATTTTTGAGTTAATAAACGTTCCTCAAAGCTGAATAATCACTGTTATCTTGCATTTAAAAAGTATTTCAGGTATTTATGCAGACAGGCATTTACCAAAAAACTTTATTCACTGGTAATTCCTTATAAAGAGGTACAAAATAAAAGTTAGAAACTTTTTTAAAAAAAAGGACAGATACAGAAGTTCACAGAGATAAAAGTTTACTCATTTGCTAAAAGATAATGCACGTTTAATTGCTAAATCACTAAATAAGAGTAAATATATCAGGAAAAAGAGACTTTTCTGATTTTATTTACCACCTAAACAAATACATCTTCCTATTTAATTTTAAATAGAAGTTACTGACAGGAGGACAGGAGTAATAACAATTTTTCTGAAAAAAGACTGATTAATCCTGACACATCATCAATTTTTCTTTTTCTTTTCACCACTTGGTTCTATGAGTAACTGTAAAATAGCAAATTTCTGGAACAGAACGGTTTAAAAAGTGTCTTTAAACTGATTTGCTGTGAGACTTTTTAGAAAAATTGCAGGTTTATTAAAAATTCAGTGCTTTAGAGTAAAATACACTAAAAGAGCTTGGTAACTAGTATCTGTTAAGAAATAAGCACATAAAAAGTAACACTGCCATAGAAGCATTTACTTAAATATTCATGAATTGGGGTAAAACCTGAGACAGGTGCCCACATTTGAATAAGTGACTTATAACGTACTTTTGTGTAAACCCAAAGCTAAAATAGTGTGAAACTCATTGACATTTGAATACAATTATTTACCTGTAAAAATATCTGAAGCTGGCAATTGTTTTATCCAGATAAAGTGCTACACAGTGAATAAACATGACAGGTGTGGTAGAAAAAGACTTTGATCCTTATGGGATGAAGGGCTGTTTAGAATATGCGTTGAAGCTGCTGACAGCACCCTTACATCCATATAGACATGAACAGGCGGACAGCATGAACCCAAAAGAGTTAGTGGACAATCTGAAGGAGGTTGCAGAGAGTGTGACCTCTACAAAAATTTAAATGTCAAACTATGAAAAGCTGGCTAAAATTGCAATGTTGCTGAAAGAATCATTCTATACGGTTGTTGAGAAAGCTGACTACCTTGCAATAAGGTTAGACAGTGAAAAAGAGGTGGTTCAGAAAATTGAAGAACACTTCCTTCAATTTAAAAGTGAACACGAAGTCCTCTTGACAAAACATTCTGAACAGATGTTTCAATCACAGCAAAATGCAAATGCAGAAATTGATTCGCTGAATAGCAAAATACAGTTACTTAATGCATCACTATCTGAAGCCAGGGATGCTAAAGAGCTGTTGTCCAGTGAATACTTTGCATTAAGACGGGATCACGACGAGAAAATGTCACAAGTTTCCCGCTGCAAAGGTGAAATAGATGTGCTTAAAAAAGATCTGGAAGAACTCAGAATTGATAAAAAAGCATTACTGGGGCTATATAGGCATTTACAAAGTGAATGTCAAACCTCCCAGGAATGCTTAAAAGCATGTGAGGAGAAGCTAAGAGCAGCAACAAATAAAAGTTCTGAAGTGGGGCGAGGTTGTCTGGAATCCAGAGAAGACCTTGAACAGTGTCGGGATAATACACCAAAACCTCCAAAAATCTTTTACAGACCTGGTGCTTTTAGACTCATCCAACCACCCTCACCTAAAGTGGTAGGAACAGACCTGAACAGGTCTCCTCCACAAAACATGCAACAGAGTGCATGGAAACTTCCTCTTTCAATGGATGTTCTGCTAAAACTCTCAAAATATGTACAACGCTTTGTACCTGGACCGATGGGTTCAACTGGAACAAAAGCGTACCTGAAAGATCTCGAATTCAGATTGAAGGATTATCCTAATGCTACGGTTGAGGATAAGATCAGTCTGATACGGCTCACTTCGGACAGAGAGGTATTCACCTTCATCGAGCGTCTACCTGATGCAATGAGAAAGGATTACAACCTTCTGTGTGAAGCT
>NC_056508.1:1910767-1912718 GCF_014905685.2 Nematolebias whitei | reverse complement strand
ACGTTACATTTCATTAAATTCAATGCACGTTTTATCCAGTCCAGAAAGATGAGTGAACCCGTTTTAATTGATGAATATATCAGCATCTGTTCATCTACATTCTACATGTTAACCAGTCTATCGAAGAAAAAAAAAAAGCCCCTTGATAGTTGACCTCATACCTCCTGAAAAACCCCAAAAGTGAAAAAAACATGCCTTTTAGCTTGCTGGCTCAAATGTTGTCTGGTCATCCACCAAGTTAATTTTGGAGTAAACCATGTACGCATTTGTATTTATTTACTATTTACATTGCTTCACATTCAAAGTACCATTTCTCACGTTTGTTGATCACACTTCCTCTTCTAAACACCATCATTTTTGTTTTAAGTTTTACCTTCATACCATACAATTTACTATCCTGATGCATGTTCAATAATCCAGGTAGAAAAATCTAAAAAAGTTAAATCTGGTCCTCTGGACATTCAAAAAAAAAAAAACAAAGCAAATCAACAAAAAAATGTAGAAACGTTTCGTCTCTCATCCGAGAGACTTCCTCAGTCTGAGGAGCTGTATTCAGCTCAGTCTCTTAAATAGCACCGTCTCAGAGTGGATCAACCAGTTTGCTGCTGACAACCAAAACCAGCTGATCACATGCTCAAGAAGGACCATCAGCATAACAATGGATCATTAGCACCTGATGGCTGTTTACTGTTCACAGAGGGCTGAGTGATACTAGCAATCACAGCATTGTAAGAGGGGGACAGTTGAACCTGGAGGCTCCACCCCTGTTTAATGATGGACGATTTCTTTTCACAAAGATGGCCTCCTTTACTCCTCTCTCAAACCATCGTTCCTCTCTGTCCAGGATGTGAACATCTTCATCCCTGAAAGAGTGACCTCTGGCCTGGAGATGAGTGTAGACCGCAGAGTCCTGGCCTGATGATGTTGATCTTCTGTGCTGGGCCATCCTTTTGGCCAGTGGCTGTTTTGTTTCCCCGATGTAAGACTGATCACCCTCCTGACACTGAACAACATACACAACATTACTCTGTTTGTATCAGGGGACTGGATCTTTGGGATGAACCAGTTTTTGCCGTAATGTATTTTGGGGTTTAAAAGCCACTGGGACGTTATGTTTAGAAAATAAACGTCTCAGTTTCTCTGATACTCCCTCAACATATGGAATGACCACTGGTCTGGGTCTGGGTTCCTCCTTTTCACCTGTTGGCTGACTGGAGTCCTGTTTGGGTTTCTTCTCTGCTTTCAGGAAGGCCCAGTTAGGATATCCACATTGCTCTAGAGCCTGTTTTGTGTGGGATTTCTCCTTCTGCCTGGCTCCTGAGCTAGTGGGGACGCTGCTCTGTGGTACAGAGTCCTGATGACTCCTAACTTGTGCTCCAAAGGGTGATGGGAGTCAAACTGCAAATACTGGTCTGTGTGGGTGGGTTTGCGGTACACCTCAGTTTGCAAATGTCCTCTATCAGAGACTGAGACCTCACAGTCCAAGAAAGCCAACCTGCCATTTTTTACATCTTCTCGTGTGAACTTGATGTATTTATCCACAGAGTTGATGTGGTCAGTAAAATGTTGGACTTCCTGAGATTTGATTTTAACCCAGGTGTCGTCAACATACCTGAACCAATGACTTGGTGGTGTCCCTGAAAAGGACGTCAAGGCTCTCTTTTCTACCTCCTCCACGTACAGGTTGGCAACAATAGGAGAAACTGGAGACCCCATAGCACACCCATACAATACACATTACGAGAGACTTTACGATAAATTTACGAGAGATATTATGATACACAATATACAATTTACTAGTTTTCCAGAACACCAATTTGCTTCTGTAGTCTGAAAACAGAGCCTGATACACTTGACAAATCATCTTGCAAACAGCAAGGATACAAGGTTGGTTATGCTATCAATATGAGTCAGAGTCAGAGTTTCTTTATTGTCATTCGCACCTCATGTG
>NC_056508.1:1910370-1910667 GCF_014905685.2 Nematolebias whitei | reverse complement strand
AGTGTGAATATGAACAGCAGTGCGAATATAGTAGTGTGAATATGAACGGTAGTGTGAATATGAACGGTAGTGTGAATATGGTAGTGTGAATATGAACGGTAGTGTGAATATGAACGGTAGTGTGAATATAGCAGTGTGAATATGAACAGCAGTGCGAATATAGCAGTGTGAATATGAACAGCAGTGCGAATATAGCAGTGTGAATATGAACAGCAGTGTGAATATGAACAGCAGTGTGAATATGAACAGCAGTGTGAATATGAACAGCAGTGTGAATATGAACAGCAGTGCGAATAT
>NC_056508.1:1902953-1910360 GCF_014905685.2 Nematolebias whitei | reverse complement strand
GAACAGCAGTGCGAATATGAACAGCAGTGCGAATATGAACAGCAGTGTGAATATAGTAGTGCGAATATGAACAGCAGTGTGAATATAGTAGTGTGAATATGAACAGTAGTGTGAATATGAACAGTAGTGTGAATATGAACAGTGTGAATATGAACAGCAGTGTGAATATGAACAGCAGTGTGAATATGAACAGCAGTGCGAATATGAACAGTAGTGTGAATTGAATGAGCACATGAGCGTGTTTTGAGTGTATAACCCGTTTTTTTAATGATGCAGAGACATGTTCCTGTTTTTAGTTTTCTATATTTGCCTTAGAATCCAGCTGTTTTTTGCTATTTTTTTTGCCATCTATTTTAATTTGTTAATATATAAAACATCTGTTTGCCTCTTTTCTACTTTTCCATTGTTGTCATGATTCTTTGTTAAATCAGGTCTCTGTTGTAAATGAGTCCTGGTGGCTCAATGGGATTAAGCTGTGTAAATAAAGGTTGAATGATTGTGTTTCTAAAGACGGTCTGTTTATGATGTTCATGACTGATCCGACAGCAATAAAAATATACAACTTGAGTGGGTGAATACTTCTCACAGACACTGTACAGGACTTTGTTTAAGTCCGTCAAAGAAAGGATTTTGTGTCTGTAGACGTTTCGGGCCGGGGTGTTGATCGTTTAGTTTTAATGTTTACTTGTGTGCTTCCTCCTCAGGAGTCCATCCAGCACGTTGCAGTGACCAACACTAGAAGAATGGCAGCAATACCAGCAGGCGGTTCTCTTGTGGCAACCACTGATTACTACCGACGTGAGGCTGCTGGCTGACACTGCTGCACCATCACAAGTAGACTTAATGTTGTGCTGCCGTTTTGCTGTGTGACTTTCTCAAGTCCTGAGCAGACCTGGCGGCTGTGGCTGAGTACTTACAGCAGTCGTCCTCCAGTGCAAGGGTTGGGGGTTTGAATCCATGAGCAAGACACTGAACCCCTCATCCCCTCCGATGTGTGTCCCATCAGTGCATGAATGTGATGTAAAGCTCTGATTTAATATTTGTAGAGATCTAGTATAGAGCTGTATGAATGAGGTCAGTGAGGCACAGATTGTTGTAAAGAGCTTTAGTGTCGATCAGAGAGAAAGGAGCTACATAAGTACAGTCCATTTACATGTACACATGTTTCTGAATATATTACAGACATGACCTTCATGGCTCTGCAGGGGTGAGGCTGGAGGAGCCTCTGCTTTTCATTAAAAGATGGCCAAGTTTCCTCCTGTTAATATCTTAGACTTTTTAATTTCAGCTCAGTAGTGACTCTTGGCTGCCCATGCATGACGTCTACTGCCGTCACTTGGCAGCAAAGCACTGGACAGGACGTCACGCAGCTCTGCGCAGTGCAGCAGTGTCTGTGGTGCATAGATGAGCAGAGCCCCTTCAGACCCTCTCCTTGTTTGTGCCTCCTGCAGGGCGCATCGGCTCCACGTCCAGCAGCAGCTCCTGTGGCAGTTCGGAGTACAGTGGAGAGGTCATTCCTCACCATCCAGGTGCGTGTAACCAGGAGCAGCATCCGTCCTGCACAGCTTAAAGGACCGTGCACAGGCAGACAAGCCATAGTTGACTGAACGCATGTTAAAGTCAGAATTTATACAAAATTGTATTTTGTTTGGGATCATATACATTTTAAGATTTTGATCTAACAATATTTTGGCCAGGCCATAAACCCCTTTTCACATAATATATTTTGAATTGAAATAAAACTCCAAAAAAAAAAAAAGTCCAAAGATTTTTACGTAACCATCTGAAAATAACACGTTTTTTGATTGATTGATTGATTACTTGTCTATCAAAATAAATAGTGACAGCCACTCTGTACCACATGGTTTAGGAAGCCCCCTCAGTTCCCCACGGAGCTCCACACTTGGCAGAAGGCTCCACTTGTGGAACAGTTCTGGTCAGAGACCTGCAGAAAGCTTGTAATGGTTTCTGATCTGGTTGGGACTAGTCCAGTCGTCCACACCCTCTCAGGGTGCTGTACGGGTCGACCGTTGGGTGTCTGTACTAGTGTTTTCAAGAGCTTAGTTTCATAATGAAGGTAAATGTTGCTGATGTGAGGCTGCTGCTCCTTCATTCTCACTGCCTTCAAGGTTCTTGTCATTCACATCACATGTGGTTTATGAGGTGGAATGAAATTGTGTCGTCAGGGTCCCAGTTGCACCAAAAACATAATTCAGTGTCTGTAAGTGGTCCCATGTCCTGTTTAACATCAGTTAGCCAAAAATCTGTACCTCCAGTGGTGCTTTGCCACTGCCATTAGTTGTGCACCAGTTAAAGGTCTGCCCACTGCTGGTACCCACCCCCACTCAGCCGGTTTATGGGACCACCTTGAGGTTCCAAGCGGACTGCTCCGAGGTGATGATTTTGACGCGAGTATGCAGCGGCCGTTGATTGGCCAGCAGAGCTACGTCAGTGGAAGACCCGCCCAGCAGAAGTGAACTACATCAGAATGTCACCGTGCTGATGGAGGGCACCTCAAGAGACGAGTGCATTTACAGAGATGATGGTGCAGCATGGCTGCACCTGCACTTAAAAGTAGTGCCTGGGTAAGCTAAAGGAATCGAAGCGTGATGATGGCCAGGTGATTAAGGATCACAACAGACAGAGTGACTTGTTGCTGTTCCACTCACTTTGCACCGACAGCTCCACCCAAACAAGTTAGTGGAAAATCACTGTTTTATGAAATTTCTTTAACAAAGGTTCGTGAAGGGTCGGCCCCAATAATTCACACGAGAGGAAAATAAAACAAGGAGACTGTCCTGCTAGAAATAATAGTGTCATTTATTAATCTGCCACAGAAAACAGCCAAGCAAAACATGTACACTTGTACACTCTTTACACACAAATTGATATGAGAGCCCCTCACCGTGACACGTGGTCGGGAAGCCTTCGACCCGAGTGACAGGAATCACACCAACAGCTGGGCACCGCGCGCTGGTCCGCAGCAGACTTCTACACTTAATTCTGGGTGTTACACTTTTATACTCTCCCTCTGACTGGGTGACGTGCGGGCAGAGCAAACATGTTTTCCATCATCAAGGCAGTTTGTACAGCAGAGCGATGGCTCATAAAAACATGTCTTTCAAACCCAAGGTCGTGGGTGGATGAAAGACCTGTCTACATCAAACTCCGGGTCACTGTAACCACAAGATGGGCCAGATCCTGCGGCAAGAGCACCCCCGGAGGTTTATTTTCATTCCTCCAAAAAACCCATCTGCAGTACAGGCCTGACTTGCACAGATAAGCTGCATATAAAATGAGTATAAAATAAGTATAAATTGACATAAAAGCATCAAAATAATCATTCCTATATCATTCCACCCTTGCCTTTTATGGCAATTTAGACATTTAATTCTGATAAGTAACATAGACAAAATATATATTTGAATAGGCATAAAGGCAACTTAAAACCTTGTAAAATATATTTTTATATCAATCACCTACACCTGAGAAGAGCGGATAAGACTAGAGCAGAGTGGAGTTGCACCCATGCCTTCTTCTCAGGGCCAAGCATGAAGGTTACCCAAAGGAGAGCTCTTACTGTTCATGAAGGATGTTTTTATAGCTGTAAGTGTGCAATGGTTTCAAACTGGTTTTCAGGACAGGAAGTTTCTCATCTTCTTCCTGACTTTGTCTTCCAGGTCTTCCCAAGCAGGACTCTGGCCACTGGTGGTCCAGTTTCTTCTTTGGGAAGCAGCCAGGAATGACCCCAGTGACTGAGGAGGCACAGCAGAAGTAAGTGTAATCGTGAACTGGTCCAACAAACGCCTGCATACTGGCCTCAGTTGTCTAAACAAAGACCTGTTCCACTGGTTTTGTATGTCAGGGCGGGGGTGTCTGGTGCAGTGACTAATGGTCAGATCACCTGCATCGCCAAGGAGATGGTGATGCAGCGGCAGCCGAGTGAGAGCAGCGACGCGGGGAGCCCCGCCTCCTCGTGATCTGCTGCTCACTCCTGCACCTGGGGGACCACGGACCAACGCTAGGTGACGGAGAATGTCCCATTGACAACCTTTTTCTTCTTTTTAATGTTTGTTGTAGTAAAGCTGTTTTATTGTAACATTTGTCTTTTTTATCGACCAAAAAGTGATTTAAAAAAAAAAAAAAAAAAGTTGCAACTATTAAGCGCCTGTCGTTTTGTTTTCTAACACTGTTGCTTTTGTACGTTTTGATTCACGCTCACATGTCCCTGGTCATTGACACCATGTCATGTTGCACATCCAATAAAGTAGAGTGTTGCAGCCTAACGAGTGTTCTCAGTCATTTTAAAGCTACCACTCATTTAGATCCTCTGTTGGCATTAGCTGACCTGCTATCAAGCTCAGGTAGGTTTGTCATTCTGATCACATTGGTACATGAGGTGGAACAGCATCATGAACACGGTCCATTACATCCAGCAATAGCACAAATATAAAGTATATAAAGAAATGGTGTAGGGATCTAACGGCACGCCAAAAGATCTATACGCTAAATACTAATGTAGAAAAATACAACGTATCAACAGCAGCCCGAACATGAGCTGGTGGTGAGCAGGTGGGTGTGAATGAATACCGCAGCATGAGATCAGCAGCATGAGATCAGCAGCGCAGATGAGTCACACATCACCAGTTAAAGTGGTATTAGTGAGTGATTTTCCTGGTTAGGGATTTATGAGTAACAGTTCCTCAGTGTGTTGCCTCATTTTACGGCACAACACGTGAAACTACATGTTCACATGTTGCACTTCAACTCAGCTGGCAAATGTTTCACAAAGTATAAATGATGAGGTTTGAAATGTTTAGTGGAACAAAATCAACACTGAAATGCCCTTACTGTCACGTTTTACATTTGGAATCTTTCAACATGGCCACCACTCACTTGTAAACTGAATACCAGCAGGAACACAAGATGCTGACCAGTCTGTTTGGAAAAATACCAGTTCTTCAATTTCATGAGCAGAAGCCATCCAGCTGATGACACCCAGCTGTGCAACACGGACACAAGCACATCATGGCGCTGAAGGACTACAAGTTTCCATCATGGAACTTTGATTTGAAGGTACAAATATAGCCACTCAGGGTTTAAAGGGATAGTCCAGCCATTTTAAAGTGGTGGTCTGATGGATGAAAGGCTAGTTCAAACAAAATGGGTTGCTGGTGTCAAACAGCTCTGTCAGTGTGGAGGACTTTATTTATGTGAGCACTTTTATAAACATTTGAACCCTCATCAGTTTAGGATCTTGCCGTTAATATCTAATGAAATGTTGCTATTCCGTGGCCTCAGGATTCTATTTGCCTATGTAGCCCCGCTGGCATCATTGTGCCGTGATCTTCAGTCCTCACTGGAGCAGTTCGCAGCCGAGTGTGAAGCAGCTCCAAATGGCTGTTTGTCTCGTTTGTATCTGTGTGTCCCTGTGATGGACTGGCGACCTGTCCAGGGTGTCCCCTGCCTCTCGCATAGTGATTGCTGGACATGGGCACCAGTGACCCCCATGACCTGAAAAGGAAGAAGCGGGTAAAAGATAATGGATGGATAGATAAAGCTGATCTAGCTGACCTCCTGCACAGGAGAGATCATCTTTGGGCTGCAGCGAGAAAATCTGACTCAGACACTGATTGGTTGAGTTTTTGACAGATGAGGAATAAATGTACAACTTCTGTCAAAGCAGCAAAACGCAACTATTTCTTATCTCAGACCTCCAAAAATCTAAATGACCCTAACAGATCCTGGAAAACCTTCAAATCTCTCTCAGGCACCCCCCAATCATCTGACCTCCCATCACAACTTCTCGTTAACTCTGTTCCTGTGTCAAATAAGCACGAGATCCTGAACTGTTTCAACAAACATTTTGTTGCTTCTGGTTCTTTATTTGACACAGTTACTAATGGAAGATCAGCCACTTCACTTAATAACCAAACTTCTACAAATCAAATCCCTCCTACAAGTCAATCCTCAGTTAATCACACCTTCTCTTTTTCTCCATTCTCAGTCAGTGAGGTCAATAAACTGTTAAAAGATCTTGACCCTAAAAAATCTGCAGGTCCAGATGAACTTCCACCTTATTTCTTAAGGCTGGCCGCTCATATCATCACAGTCCCTGTGACCCACATCTTCAATCTTTCCATAAACCAAAACTTCATCCCAGACACTTGGAAAACAGCCTTTGTTCTTCCTTTGCTGAAGGGAGGTGACCCCACCTCACTGAACAACTATGGACCAATCTCTAAACTCTGCATTTTAGCCAAGGTTCTAGAAAAACTGATAAACTCTCAAATCAAAAATGACCTGGACTCATTTAACATCTTTTCTCCACATCAATCTGGTTTCAGGAAACAACACAGCACAACCACTGCTTCACTGAAGGTTCTTAATGACGTTGTTGAAGCACTGGATGCTAAGGATTATTGTGCTGCACTTTTCTTAGACCTGTCTAAAGATTCTGACTCTGTGGATCAGAACATCTTGTGTCATAAACTCTGGTTGGTTGGTTCTCTAACTATCTTTCAGACCGGAGGCAATGTGTTCAACATAATGGTACTTCCTCCAGTTATTTAACAGTCAACAATGGTGTACCACAAGGCTCAGTCTTAGGACCCACCCTCTTTACAATCTACATACATAATGTAGGTAAAAACATCCCTGATGCATCCATACATTTCTATGCTGACGACACAGTTGTTTATTGTCGAGCTAAAACAGTTGCTAAGGCTTTCCAGCTTTTGAAATCTGCATTCAACAACATCCAGACTGATTTGTTCCACCTCAAACTTGTCCTAAATGTCGACAAAACCAAAGGGATGCTTTTTTCAAACAGGAAGTTGGTCCCAGCAGTTCTTCCTCCGATTTTATCCTCAAATGGTGTCCCCGTTGAGTTTGTTGATTCCTATAAATATTTGGGTATCTTGGTCGACTCTCATCTCTCTTTTAAGCTCCATGTGGAAAACTTGATAAATAAACTGAAAGTTAAACTGGGTTTCTTTTTCAGAAACAGATCCTGTCTAACCCTGAATGTTAGAAAACACCTTGTATCTGTGACTTTCCTTCCCTTCATTGATTACGGTGACATTATTTACATGAACGCTCCTACAAGAACCCTGCAGATGTTGGATGCTGCAGATGTTGGATGCTGTCTATCATGGGGCACTAAGATTCATAACTGGCTGTGATTATCGTACCCACCACTGCACCCAGTATTCACTGGTTAACTGGTCACCATTAACTTCACACAGACTCTCTCACTGGTACATTTTCATCTTTAAATCACTTCCTGGTCTGCTGCCTTCATACATCTCCTCCCACATGTCTCTGTGTGAGTGCAGCTACAGCGTGCGCTCTCAGGACATCATTACCTGCAGTGTTCCCTCAGTGAGGACTGAACTAGACAAAAGG
>NC_056508.1:1900344-1902853 GCF_014905685.2 Nematolebias whitei | reverse complement strand
TCCTACACTGAATGTGTTGTTATTGGAATAGTGATGGTGTTGATGAGCTATTAGTACGTTAAACTTGTTTTGTTGTCGAGTCTTGGACTTGACATGCTGTGCTAAGCGTGCCTGATCTGTACAGTCCAACACTTGCTGAAGTGTGGTCTTCAAGGATGAAGATGTTCACATCCTGGACAGAGAGGAACGATGGTTTGAGAGAGGAGTAAAGGAGGCCATCTTTGTGAAAATAAATCGTCCATCATTAAACAGGGGTGGAGCCTCCAGGTTCAACTGTCCCCCTCTTACAATGCTGTGATTGCTAGTATCACTCAGCCCTCTGTGAACAGTAAACAGCCATCAGGTGCTAATGATCCATTGTTAGACTGATGGTCCTTCTTGAGCATGTGATCAGCTGGTTTTGGTTGTCAGCAGCAAAACTGGTTGATCCACTCTGAGAAGGTGCTATTTAAGAGACTGAGCTGAAAACAGCACCTCAGACTGAGGAAGTCTCTTGGATGAGAGACGAAACGTTTCTAGATTTTTTTGCTTTGTTTTGTTTTTTGTTTTTTTGAATGTCCAGAGGACCAGATTGAACTTTTTTGGGGTTCCTGTTTTTAGTTTTCTACATTCGCCTTATGGTCTAGCTTTTTTTGTTGTTGTTGTTTTGTTACCTTTTCCTTTTAGCCATCCTATTTGTTTAAAAAAAACAAAAAAAAACTGCAGTATGACTTTTTATAACTGTTTATTGTTGTTGCTGTTGTCCATTGTTGTCATCACTCTTTGTTGAAATCAGGTCTCTTGTAAATGAGTCCTTGAGGCTCAATGGGATTTACCGTCTAAATAAAGGTTGATTGATTGATAGATGGATGTTATTAGCAGCAGCAGAAACTAGCTGTAACCATAGACATAGACGCCTTGTTGAGCGAGCTGACCCGATGCAGCGGTACATCAGAACGTCCACCATATTGGATGTGGCAGATCTGCCAGTCAACTAATACAACTGAACTTTATAAAGCTCAGGACAAGCGGCCATCTGCTTTGACCGGCTGGTTTGAGAGGACAGGAAGAAGAGACGAAAACAGAATGGTAGGTCCAGGTATAGGTCCAGGTGTACCTGAAAGACAAAAAAACAACACACACACACATGGTAAGGATAGAAAAAAATTTTTTTTAAATGTTGAGCAGAGTAAGTAAAGACAGTTGCAGAGTGAAAAGTGTGGTCAGTTTGTCCTCCAGCAGTCTAAGACTATAGCAGCAGAACTAAGGGACAGCTCAGGAAACCCAAGCCGACCCTAACTATAGGATTTATCAAAAAGGAAAGTCTTAATCCTAGTTTTAAAACTGGATAATGTGTCAGCCTCAAGGACAGAGACTGGAAGTTGGTTCCACAACAGTGGAGCCTGAGAACTGAAAGATCTTCCTCCCATTCTGCTGCTGGAAACTCTAGGAACCACAAGTAAACCTGGAGTCTGACAGCGAAGTGCTCTGTTAGGAAAATATGGAACAATAAGATCTGTAATATAAGATGGAGCTAGGTTGTTGAGAGCTTTGTACGTTAGAAGTAAGATTTTGAATTCTATTCTGGATTTGACAGGAGACTAGAGATAGTAGAAGGAAGGATGGTTTGAATTTTCTCTCTAATTGAAATAATTTTATTTATAAAGAATCTCATGAAGTCATCACTACTTATGGTTGTAGGGATAGAGCTGATTTTTGGTTTATTTAATTTGAGCCGTGGGCGAGTTGACACTGTTTCAATGTGGGTGTTGGTGGGTAACAGAGGAGAAGCAGCAGAGAGGGGTGGAGGACTACAACCCTGCTTCCTGGACTGGACCCTGGGTTGTCAATAATTTTGGGGAAAAACAAAATCAGCCATATTTCTAGAAAGAAGAGCGGCTCCGTCCAAAGTAGGATGGATGCCATCTCTCCGCATCAGACCAGGTTTTCCCCAGAAAGAACTCCAGTTATCCATGTAGCCCACGTCGTTGTCAGAACACCACCTGGACACCCAGCAGTTAAACGATGACATACGGCTAAACTTGTCATCGCTGGTATCAGGTCTCTATTGTAAATGAGTCCTCGAGACTCAATGGGATTAACCGGTTTAACTAAAGGTTGAATGAATGAAAATCTATATAGATATGTACAGTATATACTGTACAAATTTTTTATTAAATATGAGTATGAAATTTTATTATAAATGTATACTGTATACTATATACATATGTATGTATGTATGTATATATATATATATATATATACACACATATATGTATCTATGTGTGTGTGTGTGTGTGTGCGCGTGCGTATGTATGTATGTATGTAGTTTCCAAAAGCAAAATCTCAGAATTATATATATATGTATGTATATATATACATATGTATATATATATATATATATATATATGTGTATGTATATGTGTATGTATATATATATGTGTATGTATATGTGTATGTATATATGTATATATATATGTATATATATATGTGTATGTATATATGTATATATATATGTATATATATATGT
>NC_056508.1:1898145-1900244 GCF_014905685.2 Nematolebias whitei | reverse complement strand
TCAATTTGACCCGGGGAGTGTTTAATCATGTAATAGTGTCAGAAACCCAAAGAAATCCTCCAAAACATTTTTGTATCTGATTATTAACTCCAATACTAACCATGTCAGTTAATATCTGTGCAATGATGTTTTTTTATTTATCATAAATAAAGGATAAATGACGACAACTAACTCATTTTGACATAAAAAATGTGATTTACATTTTTTATGTTTGCTGAAAAAACCTACACACAAAAAAACAATAATTATCCTTGAAATTGATTTTTATAAAAATTTTTATATTACATTTTAATTTTTTTTCTTCAAAGGGTGATCTTTATAATTGAACTTGAGACACATATACTGTTCTGGGTCAAATTGACCCGCTCATTAAAATCAAGACAAATGAATCAGGAAGATTTGTATTGAAAGTAAACTTTATTCAGCCACTGTTTTTTGAACCAGAAATGAACAAAACAACAAAACAAGATCTTAGGAACACTAACACACTGCATGTATGTCTGTGAATCTCCACAGCTCACAAGTAACATGTCATCATGTTGTGATGGTATACACCATGCAATGAATACAATCAGAAATACCACAAAAATGAATATGTAAATTAACTAGATGCTTTAGTTTTGTCATCTACACAACACATGAAGGACATGTCATCAGACTGTGCTTTGTGCAAATAAATTTTGCACATTTCACACAAGTCATGCTCGTTTTGACATCATCAGATGGCTTGCAAACCTGGCACCTCTTCCTCTTCTTTTTTCCTCCAGTAGCAACCTAGAAAGACGGATAAAATGGTTAATATATTTTTTGATGCTCCTAAGACACACATAACATGCACTCGCACAAACACACACTTTTACTTACCTCACACACTGATGTACTGGGTGTAGTCCTCTCCTGGATCTCCTTTACTACAGCTGCAGTAGCTGGGGTCCTTGGCATATGCTGTCTTCGTTGTATATGTGGTACCACAAGTGCCTTGCCCAGCTGTTCTAAGAAAATGCGCCTCTTGTACAGCTTTGACACATTCCACTCCGGAAAGATTTCCGTCCAAATGGCAAATGTGTTGTATGCTGATACATCAATGATGTTGTAAAAGATGACCAGTGGCCAGCGCACAGTCATTCTCTTGGTGCTGTATGACCCTGTGACTTTGTCCAGATTGTCCACCCCACCTTTGGTAGCATTGTAGTCAAGGATTATAGTTGGTTTATGGTCCTCTCGTGTGCTGATTTCAGCATTTTTATGCAAAGTGCTCATGAGCACAACATTTTTCCCCTTTTTAGGGCAATAGGACACCAGGGCTGTATTGTCTGTAAAGGCAAACATGGACGATTGAGGGTCCCTGTTCTTTGTCACCAGTAGCTCAGCGAGGAGTTCAGCTCTGTTCTTTCAGACTGTCCCAACCATCGTGAACTTTCTTTTTAGAAGTTCTTGACCCAAGTTATAGCTTGTGAAAAAATTGTCACAGGTTATGTTGTGCCCCCTGAGACCATTTGACATGTCAAGCACAACCCTTGTACCTTGATTTTTTTTCTGGGGCTCCTCCAGCTGGCTTTCCAGTGTAAACCTGCATGTTCAAAACATAGCTGGTTTTTGCATCACATGCTGCCCAGAATTTTATGCCATATTTAGCTGGCTTGGAAGGCATATATTGCCTAAATGAGCAGCGACCTCTGAATGCCACAAGTCTTTCATCCACTGTGACATTAGGGCCTGGGTTATAGAACAGGGGAAGTTGTTCAACCCACTTGTCCCACACTGTCCTAATAGCTGCTAGTTTGTCTGTTTCCCGTCTGACAGCTCTTGTCTCTCGATTGTCAAATCGGATTACTCTGGAGAAAATATGAAAAGTCTCCAGAGACATTGTGGCCCGAAATATTACCCTGCCTGCCTCTGCATCCCGTAGACTGGCTGTTGATTCATCCTTTGACTTGTAAACTCCGGTCAGAATGAGAACCCCCAAATATGCATGTAAATGCATTTGGTCCAGCTCCTTCCAGTTCTCTCCAAAAACTCGCCTTCCTTCTAGATTTGTCATTTGAAGAATGATTTTTTGTATTACATTAGGCATGAGTAGCTCAAAGACCGACTTGATA
>NC_056508.1:1883372-1898045 GCF_014905685.2 Nematolebias whitei | reverse complement strand
AAATGCTATGTCTTAAATCATGTTAGTAGTTGTTAGAATTCATTGTTATATATTTTCTGTTAGTATCTATTTAAGAATAATTAAAAATACGTAAAACTAGTGTATTCCAACTCTGTTAGCACTTGTAAAAATCTTACTTGAGATAAAAATGTTGGTTACGTACTATAACCCCAGATTCTATGAGTATAGGCGTAGCCCTTTAAGGCTTTCGCTTAGTGAGTTTATCCCGTTATGCGTAGCATTAGCACTGAAAAATTTAGTCCACGCCCACCTGCTGTGTGGGCCCCACCCGGTCCGTATAAATTACGTTAAGAGCGGGAAATCGGCTCCCAAAATAGCTTTTTCTTCAGCCATTTAGGAGCCAGTGAGGCCCGACGCTTTGTAGTATGACATATCCTGAGATATATTCATACATTAAACGGGTTCACTCATCTTTCTGGACTGTGTGATGTACGTGCGTTGAATTTAACAGAAATGTGGACGTGAGACGTTAATTATCTTTGACTCACCAAGCGAGTGGGTCATTTATTAACAGAATCAAGTTTAACACATCACACATTTACATTAATTTGGCAGAATATGAAAACAACAACATAATTAATCAGTTTTACAACCAGGAAAACCATACGGCCATGATTTTCCGTTGCTTCACCACAGACATTAATGAAAACATCTGGATTAATTTTCTAGCAGAAAGGAGAGTTTAAAGATGGAAAATTGAGATTTATCTTACAGAGAGATGTGTGAGGAAATTTGTCTGTTTTAACCAGAACAGCACGCTCCTTCGGAAATCAGCTTGTCCCAAACAGTACACTTTTGGTGAAGGTCGACTTTTACCTTTTCTGAAGATAGATCAGTTCCGGCGTGGAGTCTCACTTCCAACCACTGTTCAGCGTCTCAGTGAGAACAGCCAAATACCTCGAGAGCCGTGCGAGGTTATCCAAACAGAAGTTATAATTCCCAAAATCGTCTCTGGTTCAGCTTGTTTGGTTTAGCAGCATCCATGAATGCCTGCGTTTGCATTCACGAACTCCCAAACATTCTGCACTCTGGATTCCAAAACTCTTGAACTCTACTTGAACTGCTGCTCCATCTTCAAGACTGAGCTTACAGCAGCTTCAAGATCGAGCTGAACTCTACACCAGAACTCTTCTGGAACTCTTCTCTTTGAACTAGGAAGTGCCAACCTTTTTATGAAGGGTCACTTCCGGTTCATTTGAGAGCTTTTTGATTGGTGGATGGACCAAAGCAGAGGTGTGGTTTGTGATGTAAGGTGTTATTAAAAGTCAAGGAAAAGATTCAAATTGTTTAAGAACAGACAGAAAGATATCATGGCTAAACCAGTCTTCGTGGTGCCACCTCTCCTGTATCTCGCTGTAAAAGTTAAACATGACATTTCTTTTCAGTAAACTTTCTAGTTGACCGAAGCTTGAACTTTAACACACTTACAACTTTGCTCACTTCAAGCAGACGATCAAGAAATTGAATCATTACTCTCGAACGTTCTCTAACTTGATTTCACTTTGAATTGAGGACTAAAAATCATTACTACTGTTTAAGTAAATAAAAATGAGTAGTTCACTTCAACATGTAAACATTGTTTGAACTAACACAATTTGATTATCAAACATTTGTAAAATAGTAATGATCATAGAGAATTGTCTTTTTCCACTTGATTAATTCAAGAAAGAAAGTCTCAGGATGGGTCAAACTGTATTTCTGGATTCAAATCAATGAAATGACAGTTTCTGTCCATCTGGTCAGTTTTGACATCAGGCCTAGTCCACTACAGCTTAAAGGGCTACGCCTATACTCATAGAATTTGGGGTTACAGTACGTAACCAACGTTCTATTTCGTATAGGCTTCGCCCTTTAAGGCTTTCGCTTAGTGGGTTAAGGGCGAAGCAGATGTGGTCCTCGCCTCACTGGGTCCATTCGAACACCGTATGAAGCAGAAGCTTGCCCAAAAAAGTCTAATCACTCAGTTCCCACGTGCGTAATTACGCATTGCGTAATTATGTGTGCCATGCACAGACGCATGTTGTGTAACTATGCGTTCTGAATGCATGAACGCCCCGGAAACATCAACGGAGAGGGAAAAAACGCTGAAAAGAGCCATGAACCAACCGGTTTACGGCTGAACCGTATGAACAGATTAATAATAACTGGAGAGCTGATTATTAATCAAATGAACTGATTGGTAACAATAGTCGTGAACTGATTAATGACAATAGAACCAAATAACAGTCACAACTTGTGACTGATAACATCTCACACTGTAATGCATGCAGACAGATGTGAGTAAAACGGAGTTCCATGAAAACAACAATATTCATTCTGTAAACACTAAGGACAGAATGTGTCATGGAACGGGCCATCACATCACCTAAATAAAAGCGAATAAATGAGCAGGGTGTTGACCACGCGGCCACAGTGCAAAATATCCTGCATTGTCATACCATTATGCAAAGCAGTCGAAGATGCGATACCCCTGATAGAGTGTGCTCTGAGGTTGACAGGAGACTCTAAATCTGATGCTCTGTAGGCTTCAGAAATGGCCTCACACAGCCAGTGTGACAAGCGCTTGGTGGATAACGGGCGACCTGCAGATGCATCTCTATAATGCACAAACAGATGTTGACGCATTGCAGCTGTGCACGCTATGTAACACGTCAACGCCTGCACAGGACAGAGGAGATAAAAAGACGTTACTTCTTCTGATCTGGGTGAAGGGGGGGGGGACGACCCCTCCAACGATATTGCTCTTGATTAAAAGAGCTCGTGATGTATTAGGCATAAAAGCTGGGTTGATCTAAAATCAGCTGAGCTGCCGTCAGCCTAATTTCTGAGACATGACGGAGCGACAGAGTGGGCAGATAAAAACACTCACTCTCTTAGCGGATGTTAAAGCCAGCAGCAGGGCTGTTTAAAGAGACAAGAATTTAAGTGGAACCTGATCCAAAGACTCAAATGAAGCTTTGATCATGACCTGCAGGACCAGTATTAAATCCCACTGGAAACAAGTGGATGTGAGACAGGCCTGCGTCCCTGTACACCTTTTAGAAAACGCTTCATCAGCGGATGATAAAACCCGTTCTGTCTCAGAAACCTTCATGTCAGGAAGAGATGGCTGCAGCGTACATTTTAAACGTGCTGGATGCAAATTTCTGTCCATCAGCTGCTGCAGAAAGAACAGCATGCCACCTAAAGAACATGAGGTGGCCTCTACACCCTTCTCTGTACACCAGCACTGAAAAGCTGTCCGCTTTGATGTGTACATCGCTGTGGTAGATGCACCACGAGAAAACTGAATTGTGCGCATTACATCCTGTGGGCAACACATCCTCTCTAAGTGGATTCGTTCAACGGCCAGACCCACAGGTGCTGGCTTATTTCTGGGTAACTCCTGGTCGCTCCTCCTGCCTGGAGGAGAGTGTCCTCCCTCTACGGCAGTTTCCACGGGCACCCCGACAGTAGGCGTTGCAGGGCTGGAAACCATGGTGCACCCACGCGCTCGGGGCCACCAGGAGAGCTGTCAATCCCTCCTCCTGAGCTCGGTTCAAGAACCGTAAGATCAGAGGAGGTGGAGAAAAACGCGTCCAGAAGCATTTTGGGCCATGGACTGTGGACGAACGCATCCACCCCCCAGCGGTGGTTCGTCTCGTGGGCTCAGAGAAGCGCATAATTGACACTGAGCGTTTCCCGTGTCACAAACAGGCCCACAGCTGCTATATCAATCTGAGACAAAATGCTCCGTCAGAGGATGATTAAAGGTTGTTCTGTCTACGACAACTTTGAGACAAGAAGAAAACACGGTTGCAGCATACGATAGTCGTGCTGGACACCAGATTTCTGTCCCTCGGCTGCTGCAGAAAAAACAACATGTTGTCCAGTGGACATGAAGTGGCCTCTACACCTTTCTGTACAGCAGCGTTGAAAAACTGACCACTTGATGTGAACAGCGCTGTGGTGGTTGCAGCACGTGACTCCTGAATCGTACGCACTACATCTTGAGAGAGATTCATCCTCTCAAAAGATCCGCACAGCGGCCAAACCACAGGTGCTGGCCTACTCTGATTAATTCCTGATTATTCCTCCCGCCTGGAGGGAAGCGTCCTCCCTCCACAGCAGGTTCCATGAGCGCCCTGATAACAAATATCGTAGGCCTGGGAACCATGATGTGTTCACGCACTTGGGGCAGAGGGGCTGCCAGTCCCTCCTCCTGAGCTCGGTTCAGAAAAACCGTGATACCAGAGGGCGAGAAGAAGGTGAAAAGGCATTACGACCACAGGCTGTGAGCAGGCACATCCACCCAGCGGTGGATCGTCCCATGGCTCCACGATAATTATAATTGACATTGAGCGTTCTCTCGTGTTGCTACACGTCCGCAGACGCTGGCAGGATTTCTACCGTGTCTGAGCCATAGCTCTGGGTGGAATACATGAGATGTACCCACTCCAATGGAGAGCAGATTAGGTGTACCCCACACAGCATCTGTCTCACAATGTGGCACATGGGTTGAAAAAATGCATACATCTCCTGCCAGTATGTATGCAACAGTCACTTGCTGTCTGAGAATCAAAAACCCTGATGATTCTGTAGCTCAAGGTCAGTGTTGAGTCACATTCAAAGATCCCGTGCGACACTCCAAAAACATTTAAAAAGCTGCTGTGTGGAGGGCCACAGCGCCCCACAGCTTGTTAAATGTGTGTGACGTAGGTCTGCTGACGGAAAACAGCTGATATCACTCAAACCGGTTCACGTGAGTTGCACTGCTGCCACCTGTCTGTACAAGCTGCTCAGCAGCAGCAGGTGTCCAGATAATGCAGAATTAAAACGGCTCGGGCGCATAATGGAGTGTTGTTTCTCACAGCTCAGAAATTGACAATCTAGAATAAATCTCATCTTTCCAGTTCATTGGGACCAGGAAGTGATAAGAGAGACCTTGCGTTTCCTCTCCATTTGAGACTCTAGAAATTACATTTAAAACAGAACTTCCTGAGCTTCTGCTAGAGGGGACGAGATCTGTTCATAAATGACAAAAAAACGTCACAGAGTTCCTCCACACCAAGGTTTGAGCTGAACTGCAGCGTGAATCCCGGATGAAAACGGTTCGCATATCCGTCAGGAAACGCGCGTTCATTGCCACCCGTTTATAAGCTATAAAGCGGGCGTGCATTTATGCTGTGAAACTCACATACAAGCTGATGTGAACTGGAGCGCGCTGAATGAGAGAGAAAAAACACGCGCGTCCCCGAGCATGCAAGACGTTGTGTGTTGCTGCGGGAAACAGCTCATGTGTTGTGTTCACGTTGTGTGCAGCTGCTCCGTGTAACGTTCGGGAAGCGGGTGCACATATGAGCCGACGTGCCCTGAAGGGTCGTGTGTGTGCGTCCTCATGCGACGCTTTAAGCCAGGATTGCTGCGGGGGCGCGCGTTGGCACTGGTGTGGTAAGGAGGCATCGCGCGCCATCGGTGGAGCGGGGTTACCACTGGCTCGGTCTGCAGAAACACGTTCATTGTTTGCTGCGAATCACGTGAGCTTTTGAGTGATTCCACGAGCTGCAATATTAATTCAGAAAACCTTCTTCGAGGATGTATGAGCCGAGCCGCTGTGAGGCTTGTGGAGCTGCTGACGCCGCGGGAGCGTGCGTTGGCACTGGTGCGGTCAGCAGCAGCGCGCGGCATCGGTGAAGCGAGGCTACCACTGGCTCGGTCTGCAGAAACACGTTCATTCTTGGCTGCAAGTCACGTGAACGTCAGAATGATTCCACGAGCTGCACTATTAATTCAGAAAACCTTCTTCAAGGATGAAGGAGCAGAGCCGCTGTGAAGCTTGTGAAACTGCTGACGCCGCGGGAGCGCACGTTTGACATCACTGCAATGAAAAAACGTGTGTCGCTTCTGCCGAGAGCGAGATACGTTGCTGAGCTTGTACCGTGGTCTCACGTTAACGTTGACGTGAACGGCGGGCGCTGAGAGCCGCGTGCGCGCTTTCATGCCGCGGGGGCGCGCATTGGCACCACTGACAGTGAATGAAAACAACCTTAAAAAGGCTCATTCGTGATGAGTGTGTGTGATGGGGCCGCTTGTCAGATAAACCATGCTGACAGCCTGGCTAAGGGACACTTCATCATAAAATGATGTTATTTCACAGTGTCATCAACACACCTCCAGCAACCCGACACCTGGTTACCTTCCGTTGAGCTCTGTTTGTTGTCCTGGAGGGCCCCCTGTTGGCAAAGTCCGGGAAAACAAATGAACTTCCGGCTGCCGGGGACGTCTGACGGGATGGGCTGGCGTAGCAGAGCTGGGGAGGCGTTGAGCAGCCGTGGACCATCTTGAAATGATCTCTCGCTGATGAAAAGAGGATCACCAACAAAACTCCTGCAGCTCTCCTGAGAGGAAGGTGGAGTGACGAGCCAGGAGAACCTCTGAGACCTCGTTCTCCGGCTGCGATGCGGGGCGGCAGACAGCAAAAGAGGCGCACCGGTTGAGGATGACGTCTGCTGCCCAGTAGACTGAGCGTACTACAGGGGCCGGCAGCGTCGTTAGCAAGCAGCTGCTACGAGAGCGGAGTGAGCCGAAGGACAGAGGGCCACCGTCTCTTCCCGCCTCTGAACGTGTACGCCAACAGCGTAACGTGTTGTTCGCTTCGGCCGTGTGAAACACATGCTGGTGAGCTCAGTTGGAGAGCGGTGTCACCGTCTCGGTTATGCTAACCGGAGGCACGGGACGCTGGTCCACCTCGACATCTTACTCCAATGAAGCCTCCATCAGGCTCGGCTCCAGGGGGCACGGAGGGACTTTCCGCTCAGTGAACCGGAGATGGGTGCGGACTGTGGAGACCGGCTCCCCCAATCTACCAGGAAAAAACCCGTCTGTGGCCTCGCCCGTAGGATGTCCTGTTGGGAACACGAGGCAATATGGATCAAGACGGTGAGCCGGAATGGAGCCCAGTAAACAACCTTCCCGCCGGATCATCCGAACTGGCGGGAAAGGCGTAGGACGTAAAAAAGGGTCCTTTCATGTCAGCCGCCTCCTGGGTTACGCCGGGCAACCCCTGAGGGCGCCGTCGGCCGGGAGCGGTGTGATCGCCAATACGAAACGAGGTGGGATGGGGTGAGCATTCACTCAGCCCCCCTCCACCGACACTACACTCCCCAGGAGGGAATGAGCAGCGGGGGCTGCAGCTGAGCGCGCCTGTCCCGGAGGAACCATCCGATTCGCTCCGAGGGTCGGCGATAAGAGGAAAAATACAAGATGGCGTTGTCCAGCGTGTAGTGACCTGTCACTGAGAAATGTTCCTCGGCGCTTACCTTGAAATAAGACTGCTCGTCAGCTTCTCCTCGGGGAGAAGAACTCACCGGGTGACCGGAGGTCGACTCCCGGGCCAAGCATCCTTAACAAAGGTTGGTCATCTACACAATTTTCCTTCTTTGTTTTTTTGACAGTGCTATTTAGCTCGCTGAAGAAAAAATGGGAGCTGATTTCCCGCTCTTAATGTAATTTATACGGACCGGGTGGGGCCCACACAGTAGGTGGGCGTGGACTAAATTTTTCAGTGCTAATGCTCTGCATAACGGGATAAACCCACTAAGCGAAAGCCTTAAAGGGCGAAGCCTATACGAAATAGAACATCTATAGATTTGATTTAATCTTCTTGTAACTCTGTCACTGAACATTTTAAGGGATATAGAATTCAAATATCTCGCAACGTTTTCGTTCATTTTATTTTAAACAATATTCTAGTTGAATTCATTATCCAAAACCTCTAAAATTTTGCTTATCTACATTATAGAAGAATCAATTGTCGTTATGTAAAATTATGAATTCTGTCATTCCTGATTATCGATATTTAGTCAAGTCAAGTCAACTTTATTTATAGAGCACATTTAAAACAGAACCTGTTATCAAAGTGCTTAACAACAACAACAATCAATGAGTAAAATTAAAAAGAAAAAAATATATATACAATACACTAATAATAACTGAAGAAATAATAAAAAGCATTTAAAACACAGGGTCACAGATTAAAAAACACTAGATCAATTTACACTGAGTGAAATGTCTGAGAGAACAGATGTGTTTTCACAAGGTCAACAGAAGAATTTTAAAGACTATCCTCGTATGAACAGGGAGCCAGTGAAGGGAGGACAGAACTGGAGTAATATGTTCAGACCTACGAGTTCTGGTTAAAAGCTGAGCAGCAGCATTCTGGACGAGCAGAAGACGTGAGATGGAGGCCTGGCTGATCCCAGCATACAGTGCGTTGCAATAGTCCAATCGGGTCTTGACAAAGGCGTGGACTAGTTTCTCAAGGTCGGGTCTGGACAACACTGGCTTGAGTTTAGCTACCTGTCTGAGTTGGAAGAAGCTTTTCTGCAGAACAGAGTTGAGTTGTTTGTCAAACTTGAAGTCAGAGTCTAAAACCATCCCGAGATTTTTACCAGACTGCTTCAGATATGGCTGAAGAGAGTCCAGGTTGACAGGATCAGTGGTGGCAGTTGAGCTAGGGCTAAAGACAATGACTTTAGTCTTCTCATCGTTAAAACTTAAGAAATTTGAAGCCATCCAGGCCTTAATGTCGTCCAGACATTTTAACAGAGGGTGAATGGAGCAAACACTTGCTGGTTTCACAGGCAGGTAGATCTGACAGTCATCAGCATAGCAATGGAATGAAAGACCATGTTTCCTCAGGATGGACCCCAGTGGGAGCAAGTAAAGTGAGAACAGAAGGGGTCCAAAAATCGAACCCTGTGGGACCCCACAAGAAAGAGATATTTATTTGCATTCAGTCATCCATTACACTCTGATACCTCACTGGTTGTTCCATCTGCCCAGTTTAGGTCCACAATTCTCCATCTGGTATCTCCTGTAGATAGAAAAATGGTGGTGGTGGTGGGGGGGGTGTTATACAGCCATCTATCCCTGCTGCAGTACTAATGGCATTATAGTAAACAGTTCTAAAAAGCATTCACAGTAGTTATTTTAGTTCAGCACTGCTCCAGCAGAGACCTGTGAAGGTTTATTGTTGTTCAGGATATACAAACCACATTATTTAAATAATTCTCAATAGGAATATTTATTTAACCAGTAATTTTTAAGGGACAGGCACCAGTGAAATGAAAATTTACTCTTTTGAAAACATAAAATTACCAATTTTAATATGCATTTCTTTAATTCAGTCCTTCTCAAATAGTGGGGCTTGCTCCCGGGGGTGGGCACCCTGAGGCAATGCCGAGGGTGGCGCGTGTGATCCTAGAAAACATACCTTTTTGCCGCAGGGAGTAGTTTATTTTTTTCACCATTCTCATTTCGTCTGATGCGTTCTTAATAATAAAGTTATGAACAAATATGGCTGCCTTGTTGTTTTGGGAGCCATGCATGAGCCGTGTCTCTCTCCTCTGCTGCTGACGCGATGAATAAACTCGACCGTCACCTCCTCGTCCTCCGCTGCTGTTTTTATGTCCATGCGCTCTGGACGTCACTCACAGCGCGCATGCAACAAAGAGTAAACTGAAGCGAGAGCGACACCTGCTCCTCTTTCCCCTTTTGCGTTGACTAAATGTTTTAGTTTTATCAATGAGTTTGTCAAAGCACAATTTACAGAAGTAATGTTTAATAAATGTTAGGACTTGATTCTTTGCTAACAAAATTAATTCACCTCCTCAGTTCAGTTGCTGTTTTTTGATGCTCTGGACGTTTGTCACTCACAGCAGGTGACAAAGAGTAACTCAAAGCAAGAGGGTTACCTGCTCCTCTTTCATGCTGACAATTTTTTTAGTTTTATCGATGAGTGTGCTCATTGGTCCTGACTTCCTCATTTTGATTAAAAAAAATCTGCATAAATTGTTTTATTCATTTTTGTTTTGTAGGTCAAAGTGTTTAATAAAACACTCCTGAGTTAAAATGTTGCTGATCAATTTGAATTTATTATTATTTATTGATTATATTTTATTTTATTTTTCAGTTTCAAATGGTCAAAAATGTTTACAGTTTAAAAGTTATTTTTTTAGGCAAATTGATGCACTTTAAGTTGTTTCTGTTACAAACTTAAAAAACATGCTAATAAATTTATTCTTCCTTGTAAGTTGATCTATATTCTTTTTTCCCCTTTAATGTTAATAAGGACACAATGTTAGGCAGAGGTGTACTTATAACAATTTTATAGACAAATTATACTATTTACAGTTGCGGGGGGGGGGGGGGGGATGTTTAGTTTTTTTGGGGGAGGGGCATAACAGAAAATAATTGAGAAGCAGTACTTTAATTTAACACTAAGACTATATCTTAAGCTGCAGGGCACTCACTGTGAGATAATCCCAGCTCTTATCACGACTCTTTCAAGACATTCTGTTAAATCCCATAATTAATGTCAACTTGTATTACCATTTAAAACTGTCCATAATTAAAGGTGGAACCATTTATCTGTCAATTAAATGGTAAATGGACTGTACTTATATAGCACCTTTCTATCTAATCAAGACACTCAAAGCTCTTTACAACAATCTGTGCCTCATTCACCCATTCATACAGCTCTATACTAGATCTCTACAAAGCTAATTGAACAAATCACTCTAAAGAGACTAATCAGAGCTTTATCACATTCATACACTGATGGACACACATCAGAGGCGATGAGGGGTTCAGTGTCTTTCCCATGGACACTTGGACATGTGACTGCTGGTGGATTCGAACCCCCAACTCTCGCATTGGAGGACGACTGCTCTAACCACTCAGCCACAGCCGCCCCAAAATTACTTGAAGGTGAAAGTGAAAGTGAACTGGGGTACATTTTGACATAGTGTTTGTCTGAAAAGACTCTGTCGTTCTACAAAGTATCTCTGTAAAATATGAAGCACTCTCTTTGTGTGTGTGTGTGTGTATGTGTGTGTGTGTGTGTGTGTGTGTGTGTGTGTGTGTGTGTGGGTGTGTGTGTGTGCACATGTGTGTGTTTGAACATGACTTCTATTTAACCAGGCAAATACCTTTTAGGTCACCAGACGTCCCCAGCAAAGGAGGCCTAACTTTGCTAAGGAGGCCCTGCACCTCAAAACCTAACATGCATGTGTTTGTTCTGTGGGAGGAATAAAATGATTAATAGTTTTATTACCTGAAATTAAAAACCCGATGTACACAGCTCCATTACCAACCCTCGCATGAATCAGTGTTGCTTAAGCTGAATAATATAAATGTTATTTATTTATGTAACTTTTAATAAATAATTTCAATGTTTTAAATATTATTGTCTGCTCTTCTCCTCCCCTGAGTCCAGATGAGAGCTGTCATCATCCCAACAGACCCTGTAATTTTATTTAATAAAAATAAGAAACACCTCAGCATTTTACCTCAGGTGAACCACCTGAACTCACATCCAAAGGAAGATTATTTAAATTTCTTAGCACTGATCATTACACATGTATGCCAATAACAAAACACAATTAAAATTGAAGAAAAACCTATAAAATCAGAAACACAAGTAAGCAGAATGTAACAGGAAGACGGAACAGTTATCAGTCTTAAACTAGAGCCAGGATGTGTCTGGACATCCTGTATCTTATCTGTCCCACTGAAATAATCAAAAAATGATCTTGTATTTACACAGATAAAAATGTACCATGGAAGATTTATTATGCACAAATGATCCAATCTAATAATGCAAGGTTAAATCATGATGGTTCTTGTCATGACGGCCTGCAAACTCTCTCATTCTACTGATAAAAAGGCACAAATATTCCTGTTATCCCTGTTTTTAGTGGACACCATAAGGTTAATAATTAAATAGTCATATGTCCAATACTTATTAGATATGTCAATCTTATTTATCATAACATTATTCCATAACATTCATATATAATATATTTTTTGTTTACTAGGTTGTTCAAATAACATATTCATAGTAAGTTAGATAGTTTCTCCTCCCCATCAATCAGTTATTTAAAATGTTTTATCTAATCTAGAATTGCTTTCCCATCTTAAATCATCCTTTTGTCTCTAAGGGACTCTCATAAGAATTGTTTTATACCACTAGTGTATTTTTATTTAATGTTTTTAGTCTACACCTTAGATTTATTACCGTTTGTCTTTTAAGTTTAATGCTTTTGTTAAATAACTAATATGTAAAGAGTGTTCTCTGTCAAGGACACTTAACTTTTATAGATATATAACATTATAGCTGTTTATAATCTACTAATACATTTATTTAATATTCCCCAAATACTTTTACCCTGGTTGGTTTAATTTCACAGACGTGTTTGAGTTCTCTCATTGATTTAATTTACTTTCACCTGTAATAATTTAAACTCTTGCAAAAAATAAAAACAAAAAAACAAGGTCAGACGACACTGGTAGTCGTCCTGTTTATCTGGGCGACAAGGCTCCAGTCAGTCTGATCCAGCCTAAACGACACTATGATCCACACACATGATACTGTAGTAAGTGAAAAACATCTTTGACCTGTCACATTATCTTCAGAGAGAAGGTCTTTGTGTGTTCATCTACTCACAGCAACTTGAGTGCGGAGATTTCTGTTTTCTGTCTGGGCTGCCAGTTTGAACTGAACCTGTTGGTCTTCAAAAGTTATTTATATGAATTTATGTTAATATAAAAAGGTCACTTACCAATTCTCTGCCTGATGTGTGATGTTTTCCTCCACCTTACTTACAACAGACACTCACACTCCAACATCATTCATGCAACAAATATACCTGGCATTTACAATATTATATTTCCCTGTGCCTGCCTAACTAAGGTTCTTGTCTGTCCCTCAACTTATAAAAACACATTTCCCTCACTGCCTATTCTAAAAAGCTATCAATCCCTGTCTTTAACCATAACTCAATATGGTCTTCTGCAGGTATTCTTCTAGATTCTTTCTAATGATCATCCAAATATAGGTGTTTATTTTAAGGATTCTGTCGTATCAGGAGCACAGCCCTGAGTGAAAGGAAAAAATAAAAAATAAAATAAATAAATAAATATGTCGCTCGGGGATGCACTGCTGACCAGTCTGTTTTCCTGTGCTACAGACCTAAGGAGGCTAAAATAAACCGAAACCTATGGTCATCAACTTATTTCAAGGAGTTAGCAATTCTCCCCACAGGCACTCAAAAACCAGTAGAGCTTTTTTGAACTGTCACATGACCACACCTCTTGACGCTGTCCAGACATCTAAGTTTGAATGTGTTTCTAGTAAACAGCGACGGGTAATTACACCTGGAACATCTTTCGGACTGAGCACGCTTCTTGTAAAGATTTTAACATCAGCAAAAATGATGTCACAATTTTTACGTGGGGCTTTAAACTGCCAGCCATGTCGGATCCTCTGAATTTCACTGATAAACAAATTAAATTAAAAATAACTTTTAACACTTTTATATTTTGTGCTTATGACGATTTTACCATACTTTCAATTTTAAGTTGGAAGACAAAAGTCAATCGGTGCATCTGGACAGCAAAGGGTTAACCCTTCACAAAGCAGCAGCCGAAGAAATGTGTGTGTGTGGCAGAGAAGGAGATCAACTGATCAGCTGCAGGAGGGAGCTACCCCCTGCACTTGTGGTCTTCACACATGGTGCAAAATCATTTAAAATAATTTAGTTTAAATAAACAACCCATGGCTCATCCATCAATCAGTCAATTGTGTCATGTCCAATTTTACTTTGAAAATCCGCGACATAGTGAACCCACAATAAATGAACTGCGAAGTAGCGATGGACTACTGTACCCTTAAAAGATCTGAGGGAAGAGTGATAAACTTTCATCAACTTATTAGAGCTGTTGTTAAAGCAGGGCCACCAGGAGGGTTTATCAACCATCAGCTGGAACTCATAACCAGACCCAAATCCAAACCAACAATTTCCTGCTGGATCAATAAACTTCTTTTCTTTTCAGGGAGTGGTGGTGCAGAGGTTAGAGAATGTGGGCCTGTGATTGGAAGATCGCCGGTTCAACTCCCGGTACCGACAACATCAAAATGTGGGTGGGATAGGTGAAGCACCTACACCTGTCTCCACCCTCATTTGTCCCACTCTGGTCCCTTGAGCAAGACCCTTAACCCCCATCATCTGCTCACCCGGACACCCTAGATAGCAGCTCAGTGGTCTGTGGTTGTGTCAGGAAGGACATCCGGTGTAAAAACAATTGCCAAGTCTTTGTGCGACTTAGTTCGCTGTGGCGACCCCTAATGAAGGGAGCAGCCGAAAGAAGAAAAACAATCAATCAAGTTATTTTCTTACCTTATCACTTTTATCACCACATCAAGCTCCTTACTGGGTCCAGCACTCTGGGGCCACAGTCTGGCTGATCAGACCAGGACTGCCACGAGAAGATTCAGCCAGAACACAGAGGTTCCAGTCAGAGTTCACTCAAGGTGGCTGATAGTCTAGACCCCCTTATCCACAGGTCCGGTTCTTGTAGGACCCTATTGTGCCTTATTTAGGCCGGTTCTAGTGGGACCGGTTTATTTCTGTTTCCACAGTGCCCATAGTTCCCCTTTAGTGGGCGGATCATTAATATCAATGCGTGGTGCTAGTTTTACATTAAGCTCTTCATTAACCACCACTAACAAGTACTAGAAAAAGAAGAGCTGGAAAGGAACACAAAAAAATGGATGATCTCGTTTCTGTTTTGAACATTCTGCTTTGTCTGTGGCTTTTTTTCCTTTTTTAT
>NC_056508.1:1867750-1883272 GCF_014905685.2 Nematolebias whitei | reverse complement strand
ACTAGGTGGTCA
Organism: Nematolebias whitei; assembly: GCF_014905685.2. Lineage (NCBI taxonomy): Eukaryota > Metazoa > Chordata > Actinopteri > Cyprinodontiformes > Rivulidae > Nematolebias > Nematolebias whitei. The sequence continues at coordinate 1,883,260 of NC_056508.1, read as the reverse complement.
GCCAATAGGAGAAGAGCCCCCTCCGAGAGGGAGGCGGGTTCATGAAGAGCTTTTATTATCCTAAAACAGGAAGTCGCATCAGACAATCTTGAACAGAGCAACTTAGGTGAAGTACGCCTCTATTGTCTCCTGAAATACATTTCAGAACTTTGTTTTTGTAATACTTTAACTGTGGTGTGTATTAAAACTCTCTTAAACTAAGGTGAAGTCTCCTGGTGATACCGGCTCGATCCAAACAACCCGGAGAAAGGTGTTCGTACTTTTCAACAATTTGGGGGCTCGTCCAGGATCAAGAAGAAGGTACAAATTGGATCCATCAGACTGGTCAACTCTGGCATTGAGAGGAAAGGCATGCCACATCTCAGGTGAACAGAACCTGTTTGGTCTCAAGACCCGAAATCTGCATATTTGACTGTTAAAATCTGAATTTAAAACTTCTTGATGTCAAATGAGAACTGTCTGCTAAATTGATAAAGGAGACAGTGAAAAAGAAAGGTCTAGACCTTAAAAACACCTTAAACACGTCCTAAAAACACACCTATACTCATTGACATTTAACACAGGGTGATCGGATTTAGATCTAGTTTTTCATTGATGCTGATTCTGTTTATTCTTTTGTTATTATTCCTATTTAACACAAGGTCATCTGATCTGATTTAGTATTTCATTGTTTCTAATTATGTTTTCGGTTTTATAGTTTTATTCCATGTGCTGTAAACATATCTTGCTACTTTTTATTTGATGTTGTGATATTTTTGTTAAGCACTTTGGTAACAGTTTCTGTTTTAAATGTGCTCTATAAATGATTCTGACTTGACTTGACTTAAGGATAAAATAAAGAAAAGGTAAGAAATGGGGTTAAGCCCCAGAAACCCAAAGGTAGCGCTCCACTCGTTTACTGACAAGGAACGAGATAAACGTGTAGTATGACATATGCTGGATATATTCATACATTTTTCACGAGTTCTTCATCTTTCTGACTGTGTAAATGTCGTGCGTTGAGTTTAACAGAAATGCGAACGAGAGACGTTTTTATCTTTGACCCATCAAATGAATGCGGTCATTTATTTGCAGAATCAAAGTTTAACATCAAACATTTACATTAATTTGGCAAAATATGAAAACAATAACAATGGCAAGTTCACAGAAAGTTGGAACAATACGGAGATTGTCCTCACTTCTCAGCAGAACAACAGACATCAATCACACGGCGGTGATTGAGAACTTTGCTTCAGATATTTCTAAAATATCTGTAATGATTTTAGGAGAAAGGAGAGTTTAAGATGGAAAATGGAGATTTATCTTACAGAGAGATGTGTGAGGGAATTAATCTGTTTGACCAGAAACGTGCACGCTCTTTGGGGAATCAGCTTGGCCACGGTACACTTGGTCGAAAATAGAACCTTCTACCTGGTTGATGATAAAATCAGCGTCGGCGTAGGGTTCCTTTCTGACTCTTTCAGCGTCTCCATGAGGACAGCCAAACCCTTAGAGAGTCGTGCGAGGTTATCCAAACAGAAGTTATAATTCCCAAATTCCAATCTGCATCCTGGGTTGTCAGAATTCTGAACTCCTTCAGAACTCTCTTCAGAGAGTTAAACTCTGGAACTCTTCTCCATGAAAAACTTTCAAGCTCTGAAAACTCCCATGTTGAACTCAATCTCAATCTTCAACTCTTTTTCTCTTTCACTCTTAACTCTCGGGAGAACCGGGAAGTTGCCACATTTAAATGAGTTGACTTCCGGGTCATTTTAGAGCTTTCTGATTGGTGGATGGACCAGATCAGAGGTGTGGTTTGTGATGTAAGGTGTTATCAAAGTCAAGGGCAGAGAATGAGATTGCTTAAAACAGACAGAAAGATTATTGGAGAAAACGAGACTTCGTGGAGCCTCCACTCTGATTATCTGCTGTAAAGATTAAACATGACATTTCTTCTCAGTAAACATTTTAGTTGACCGAAGCCTGAACTTTAACATACTTACAAATTTGCTCATTGAAGACAGAAAAATCAAGAAATGCATATTAACCTGATTTCTTCTTTGAATGAGGAATAAAAATCATTACTTACTGTTTATGTAAATAAAATGAGTAGTTCTCTTCAACCTGTAAACATTGAGTGAACTAACACAATTTGATTATCAAACATTTGTAAAACAGTAATGATCATAGAGAATTGTCTTTTCTACTTGATTACTTCAAGAAAGAAAGTCTCCAGATGGCTCAAACTGTATTTCTGGATGCAGATCAATGAAATAACAGTCTCTGTCCATCTGGTCAGTTTTGACATGGGCCTAGTCCACTACAAACGGAATGGCCGTTCCATAGCTGGGTGGCAAACACCAGAGGATTTGGGCCCTCAAAGTTTGAATTGAGTTGAAAATAGGGTTTTCGTAAAGAGTCAAGGACTCATGGGAAATGAACAGTGTATTGTAAAGTGGTGAACTGGACTCGGCTTGTGAGTGTGTGAGTGTGTGAGTGTGTGTGTGTGGGTGGGTGGGTGTGTATAGAAAAAATAAATAGGTTGGCCAAAAAATGCTTCGATGAGAGGCCTTCGAGCTCGTTGTTTGACTAAAATGGAGGCTAAGTCAGGCCGGAAACGACCTGCAGCTTTTCCACGAGACGCCTTATGAAACGTACTTCGAACAGCACTTGAAAAGTCAACAGAGTGAAAGAAAAAGACACAAAATAAACTGAGCAGGGAACTGTGAACGCCCAACCCTAGAGGGCAGATGAGAGAGAGATGTGAATGAGAGTGAATGGAGTCCATCTCTGAGTATGAATGAGGTTTTAAAGTAATACCAGAACAAAAACAAAAGGTAGTAGCTGCCACAGAGCAGCTTTATTCAGGAAAGAGTTGACGTTAGTGGGTCAGAGTGTGCAAGAGTTGAGTAAAGAGAAAAAACTGGAAGAAAAAAGGTGGGGCAGGGAGATGGATAGAGGCTATCAGCACCTGCTGGGGTTGGTCACAAGCTTGCAGCAACCCCAAATGGGGTGGATCAGACAAAGGGAAACGTGCAGGAAGTCCTCACAAGGTGTGAGGCTGTGCAGAGAAACGTGAAGTCCTCACAAGGTGTGAGGCTGTGCAGAGAAACGTGAAGTCCTCACAAGGTGTGAGGTTGTGCAGAGGAACGTGCAGGAAGTCCTCACAAGGTGTGAGGTTGTGCAAAGAGAAACGTGCAGGAAGTCCTCACAAGGTGTGAGGCTGTGCAGAGGAACGTGAAGTCCTCACAAGGTGTGAGGATGTGCAGAAGGAAATGTGCAGGAAGTCCTCACAAGGTGTGAGGCCGTGCAGAGAAACGTGAAGTCCTCACAAGGCGTGAGGCTGTGCAGAGGAACGTGAAGTCCTCACAAGGTGTGAGGATGTGCAGAAGGAAATGTGCAGGAAGTCCACACAAGGTGTGAGGCTGTGCAAAGGGAAATGTGCAGGAAGTCCACACAAGGTGTGAGGCCGTGCAGAGAAACGTGAAGTCCTCACAAGGTGTGAGGATTGTGCAAAAAAGTAGTGAGATAGGGGTTAACAGGAATGAGTGGATTTTTTGAGCGACCCACGAAGGGAGTGTTTGTTAAATATGTGTGTGGAAAAGATAACGGCCTAATTAATGAGTAAAATATCTAGTTCGTGGGGAATATTTATTATAGTGTAGATTTTGTGAGCAAAACTCAGAGTGAAAGTGTGGATCAGGTGAATAAAATGGGTATTTTAAAAGGTGGAGAGGAGTGAATATTATTAAAACAACAAAAAGATTTAGTTTTGGTAATGTGGCCCTCGTTGACATGATATCTGGCCCCCAAGAAAATCTGAGAAATAAAATACTTCTGTCGCTTGATTAGGATGTTGACAGCACAACAGAGAAATAACAAATGAGACTAATTGAACTTGTTGTGGAATCTGTGACCTAGAAAAGATGTTGGGTATCAGATTTGAGTTAATGTAGGTTCTAAAATTGGCCTTTAGCTTGAAAAAAAGTAGCAGTATTTTTGAGTGAGCTTCACACCCTTGGTATTGCAGGGTTGTCGAACTCATTTCCACCAATGGGCCACGTGAGAATAATGGTTGCCCTCAAAGGGCCAGATATAAATGGAAGACTGCAGTATAAATATAGATAAATTTAACTAAATGTAATATAAAATACAACTACTCCTTAATGTTAAATAACTCTGATTTTATTTATTTAACTTGCAAATATTACATATATTCATATATATTTGCATAGATGTAGGAAAATATGTCTGCTTGTTGCTCTGTTATAACATAAAAACTTGTCAGGTTATGAAACCCACACTACTCCATAAATCAACTGTCAAACTTTCCAATTGAATAAGGAAAATTACAAGTTATGACATTAACTTTGTTCAAAACTTTGACATAGTGAATAGGGGCAGAACGGTCCAACCAACAATTGTGAGCTGCTAAGAACTAGGGATGCACCGATCCACTTTTTTAAATTACCGATCCGATCCCGATACCTAAGTCTGAATATCGGCCGATACCGATTCAGTTCCGATATCATCATCATCATTGATTTTATATGAGGCTGTAATAATCTCCTCTCAAGTACAATTTATACAAATATATGCATGTCCAAAAAGGCAACTTAACTTATTAATTTTGGATAAGTTTTAAAGTTAGAATTAAATTCTGCTAACACAAAACATGTTTCTTTTTATTCCTAGTTTTAAAGTGGATATTAAAGTGATTAATTTAAGTGATTGTTTAAAGTTATTTGATATTTTTTTAAATAAGGGGCAGATATAATAATTTTTTTTCTTCTTTCTGAACTCTTTTCATTCAATGTTTTCTTTTTGATGATTTTTTTTTTAATTTTGTTTCTTTTAAATGAATGAATTAAATCAAATTAAATGTTAAATGTCTTCAAACACCTGCTAAGTTCATGTCATAAACCAACAGACATGTTCCTGTTTTTAGTATTTTACATCACTTTATAATGTAGCTGGTTTTGTTTTATTATGTATCATTCTCTTGTAATTTTCAATTCATATGTTTTTTATGATTGTCTACTGTTGTACTGATAAATCTCTCCTGCAGGGTAAACTATATCTTGGCTGCAAGTATCAAACTGTGAAATCCTTTGTTTTCTACAACTGATAGTGGTTGGACATTAATGATGATGTTTAGCAACTCCTCTGTAAACATTAGAGCTCCGTGGTTTCAGCGACGTCTTCTTCTTGTTCAGTCCGAAGCAGGAAGTCTGATTTGGGGCAGCCGCGCTCAGTCTGTCCCTCCTCAGAGACGGAGGGACTGAGCGGGGCAGATTGGACGAGGCTGGCCGGGGTCGAGTCGCCTGTTGTGGGTTGAGCAAAGAGCAGCGCCCCGCTGAAGCCACGGAGCTCAAATGTCCATCGTAAAACTAACTTTACCGTGGTTTAATGTGGCGCTGTGGCTCTGCAGATAGTGCACGTTGTTGTCTTGTTTTGTGGTGTTTAGTGTAAAATACTTCCACACAGCGACATGTTTAGATGAAAAGTTGGTTAGCTGTTAGCCACAGTGCTGCTAACTCAGTCCTCACGTTGTAGCTGCTGCAAACTATGAACTGGATTTCCTGAATGTGGGGCGGGTCTTATTACTCTGGGTCCATGAGACACGCCTCCGTTCAGGAAATCCATTCCGTAGTTTGAAGCCAACATGCATCATGGATCGGAAATATCGGCAGGTGGATCGGAAAATCCGATACATAAATTATGCTGGTATCAGAGGCCGATACCGATACTGGATCGGATCGGCCCCATCCCTACTAAGAACATGAGACAGGTGTAGCATTATACAGAAAACAAATGGCTGCTCACAGCCTGACAAGGGCCTTACATCTAACCAATGAGAGATGGAATTAGCATTAAAAAAATTACTTTCATAAACACGTAAACCTGCAATCCCAAATACATTGCTGCAAATTTAACATAATTTAATAAGACATTTAATAAATTCAAGATAACATTAGAGTTGAAGTCTCACTTTAGCATACTTGGCACTGTGCTTGGCATGCAATATGGGAAATATACTAGTAGATTGTGTCAGTGCTCACTTTTCACTTATTATACCATACCACTTTATTTATAAAGCACTTAAAACAGCAACAAAGCCAACCAAAGTGCTGTACAGACAGAACAACAGGTAACACACAAAGCAAAATACAAAATGAGGTAAATCAGAATATAGACATAAAACGATGTAGATAATGACGACAAACCAGTGTGGAGCATACAGGTTCAAAACACAGATCATCTGGTGTTGAAAGCTGCTGAATAGTAGTGGGTTTTTAAACGGGACTTGAAAACCGAGAGGGAGGGTTATCATATGACAATCAGGCCGTTTAAGCTCTCGTGGGCCATCTCTGGCCCGCGGACCTTGAGTTTGCACGTGTGGTGTAGAGAGTTTTTCCTTAGATTCTGATTTTAGTGTTAATATTGTGTTTTTACTTTCACTGTATGAGGTGCTGTTAAAATCCTTGTGCTGGTCAGAGTGCAGGATGACCTGGCTGGAGGCAGAGGCTGACAGATGTTCCAGAAATAGAAATGGCTATCAGAGAACTGAGTTTGAACTTTGTTAGTTTATGTGTAACCTGAGATGGAGAACTTTACTAATTGGTTTTGCTATTTAGGTGAAGTCATATGGACAGTTTCTTTAAAAAAAATAAAAAGAAAGAAAGAAACTGTCCAGATGACCTGACTGAAAAATGTTGGATTGTATACCTGGATTATTGAGCATGGACTTTGTTATTTAGGTGAAGGTTTCTGTGAAGTGCCCTGAGACAACTTTTTTGTGCGGTTTAAAGCTATATAAATAAATAAATGAAACAATAATAACAGAATTGAATTGGATTGCTTTATTTTTAAGCTACTTTTAATCTCTCTTTTACATTTAAGAAAAAGTTGAACTGAGTGAGTTCTTGAATCGGGAGGGATATTCTGGCAATACACAGAATGCACACAATGGTTCATATAGGATGTGTAGAGGGATTTGTTGATCGGATATCTATACAATTTATTAGTTATGAGTTAAGCTCATAAGATATGCATTTATTATGCAAATAACCTCGTTATGTGGGCACCACCTCTTGTAGAGGAAAATAAATCAGTCTCTACCCTCAAATGTAACTGAAACGTGAATTCTTGCTCGTGTTTAAAGAGCATTAAATCAGTTAATACACACAGATATGTCAAAATAATCACAAATTTAGTTGATTTTTATGTATTTTATTACAAAAATAATATTCCGATGTATATAACTGATGAAGCTTATTCATAAAAATTAATACACAAATTAATAACAAAATGACCTTGTATCAAAGGTTATTTGATTATTAAATTCAGTGTAACTTTTTATAAAAGGCAGAATTTTGGACTGGTTTGTTGGGGTGTAGTTAAAATTGTCTAAATTAACTGTGGTGTATCTAAATGTTATTGTGAATGTATGATCACCAGAAAGTGCATTGAAGGGTCTCTCTCACCAGAACGAGCTGTCAGAATGTTCCACAACTGCTTATGATGATACCAGCAAGGCTTGAGATGCTCCGGTGACTGAAGGCGGATTGTGTCCTCAAAAGTCACCGATCACCGTTGGAGGGACGAAGGTCCGGCCACTGGCTCTGAAGTCAGCTGGGATTATATCACTCTGCGGCGATGTCTCTGGTTCGGATCTCACTCATTAGAGCCAGGCCCTCTCATCCTGAGACGTTTGCAGAAAAGCTTCTTCCAGGACATCTCACTAGGGAAGAAGTTGAAGTGGCTTCATGTAGAAGGAGCAGTGAAGTGTAAAGTAGAAGACTGAGAGGTGAAATGTCTGTCTGGGTGTTACAGATTGACTTAGGACCTCCCACCGGACGAGATATGGTTCATAAACTCTGTCATGTTTTAATATAAAATAACAGTCCATTTTAGTTGTCTGCCTTTTAAAAGTCACACTTCTTATAAAAAGAAAAAAAAAACATGATTATCTTAGAGAGGTTACTTTAAACAGACATTTAAAATAACAAGCATTCAGTTCTGAAACTGTAGAAATCACATCCAATGTTCGTCAAACAGGTGTCGCTGTTCATCTCCTGAAAAGAGAATGTCCTTTTTAAAACAAAGGATTCTTTTAAAACTGTTATCTCCATGGGAAAATCCTGGGAGTAAACTCCTCGGCAGGTGTCCCACCTCGAGGTCAAAAATTAACCACAGCTCTCATTCAGACGATCTGTCCATTTCGTGGGAAATGAGTTCATATTGAAAGTGGCCAACACTTTGACAAGGCTGAGTTTAACACCTTTTTGTGGATGGCTTTCAACATAGGTGAGCTTGTGGTCCAGATTACCATTTCTCCTACTGAAATTTCGAAGAACTGACTCTGGTATGACTCCCTATAGTTGGGTCCCAACCTGAGTTTGATTCTTAGTCCAGATGCCAGGTTCCGGTCATATTTCTTTTGAGGTTCATTCAGGCGAGGCCTCCTGATGTACTGGGTATTTTCATAGAAGTAGTTCTTGGAGGGGTTTTGCCATACAGAAAAGTCTTGTTGTGGCTTGTCGAGCCATGTTATCTCATTTACCGTTATTATTGCTGGTATTTTTGGGCCTTTTTGATCATATTGAATTAGTACATTGGTCACAGCGACGTCAATTGGCTTAGAGTGTATAATGTCTTCCTTCTTTATGGGCTTTCTGGCTCGAGCAGACATGACAGCATTGGATTACTTTCTGCCCGATGGGTCATGAGCCTGGGTGCTTCACTCTTCGCTTCTCCTGGAGCTCTGTCCTCTTCTCTTGTCACTCGTTCCTTATAGAGTTCTAGACAGAGGGGTGATGGGTGTGGCATGAGCGGTCGTAATCCTCTCCACACCCACTTCCATTGGTGGACACTCCACCCTGTGGGCTCCAGTTGGGGACCTTCTAGCCCGTTAAAGATGGTGTCGAGCGGGCTTTCTCCCCTGTGGAAACGATCCATTGTCTCTTGTTCCCGTTGTCCGGCATATTGGCGTGATTTTTTTTATTTTTTATTAAATTTATTCATTTTAAAATACAACACAAAAAGAAAACAATAATGCAAACTAAGTTTATATAATATATAAATAAAATGAAGGGTAGCAGAAGGAAGAAAAAAATCTTATTTTATCTGCCCCCTCTTACAATAATTCATATCAAACAACAATCATCTGTAAGTACCTAAACAAACAAAAAAAGAAAAAAAAGAACAATTCACTATAATTTTCGAACTATAATGCAACATACATAACAGTATTTCATATATATTTTTGCAGAAGTCCATTTTTAATTATTTTCTTAAAAGTAATCGTTGTTTTTGCATTTTTCACTTCAGTTTTCAAACCATTCCACAATCTAATTCCCTGGATTGAGGTCGACCGACCTTTCAAACTGGTTCTATATCTTGGTTTAACAAATATTTCCTTTCCCTTGAGATTATAACAGCTTTGTCGCTTAATGAAATATATTTGGATATTCACAGGTAGTTCATTTATATGAGCTCTATACATAACTAGTAAAATATTATAATCCACCAAGTCATGGAACTTCAATATTTTCAGGTGATGAAATAATGTGCTAGATGGGTGACAGTAATGTTTTCTAGTGATTATTCTTACTGCTCTTTTCTGCAGCAAGAAAACAGGTTCCGTAAATGTTTTACATGCTTTTCCCCAAACATCAATACAATAAATTATATGTGGGACAATAATTGTGTTATATAATAAATACAGGGCTTTATCATTTAACAAGTTCCTGACTTTGTATAATACTGCAATAGATTTGGCTATCTTTATCCTTACAGAGTTTATGTGATGTTTCCCCGTCAATTTGTCATCAATGACAACACCCAAAAACTTCATTTCACTTACACGACAAATCTCAACACCATCAATCGTAAATGGAACATCAATAATTTCCCTTTTTTTTACTGAATATCATGTACTTAGTTTTACTTTTATTTAATGATAATTTATTTAGTTTAAACCAATCTTGTATTTTAACAAATTCTGCCGTCATCAACTCAAACATCTGTTTCATATCTTTACCAAAATAAAAAAAAGTGGTATCATCAGCAAATAGGATACATTTAAGGAGATCTGACACTTTTACCAATTCATTAACATACAGAATAAATAGTTTTGGTCCAAGTACAGAACCCTGAGGGACTCCACATGTAATATTACAGAGGTTGGATCTTACATCACTTATTTGCACAAATTGTTTTCTATTTCTTAAATAACTAGATACCCACTCTAATGCTGGTCCTCTAACACTGTATTTACTTAATTTGTCATTGAGAATAGTATGATCAATCGTATCAAAAGCTTTTTTTAAATCAACAAAAATACTTAAACAATTTTGTTTTTGATCCATAGCAGTAGTTATTTGTTCCATAAATTCCATGATAGCCATTGACGTAGAGTTTTTTGCTCTGAAACCATACTGACTATTACTCAGAATATTTTGTTTATCAATAAATTGGTCTAATCTAATCACAAACAGTTTTTCTAAAATTTTTGAAAACTGTGGTAAAAGGGATATTAGTCTATAATTGTTAAATGTACTTTTATCACCTTCCTTAAAAAGAGGTATTACTTTGGCTATTTTCATATTATCTGGAAATTTTCCTGTTGTGAATGATAAATTACATATATATGTAAAAGGCTCAATAATATGACTCATTATATCCTTCACCAGCTTCATGTCCATATCAACCCAGTCTTTTGATCTCTTATCAGTAAATTTTTTAACTACATTCATTATTTCTTCTTTGTCGATTTCCTTAAGATAAATACTGTTTGCACAACTAATAATTGGATGGTTCACTATATTATTTACTTTAGGTATTTTGTCTGCAAGATTTGATCCAACATTCACAAAATATTGATTAAATCCATTAACAATTTCATTATCATCATAAATTTCACCATTATCTTTTACAAAATGTTGTGAGATACCAATCTTTGATTTATGATTCTTCAAAACTTTATTCATTACTCGCCATGTTGCTTTAATATCACCATTACTTTTATTTAATAAACCACTATAATATTCCTTTTTGTGTTTTCTTATAATTCCTACTTATTTGTTTTTATACCGCTTATATTTTTCTTCAGATTCTTGAGTTCTTGATTTTAGAAAGCATGAGTACAAATAGTTCTTTTTTTTTTTACAAGCGTTTTTTCAGTCCTTTCGTCATCCATGGTTGGTCAACAGTATTTTTTCTAGTATAATTTATTTTCACACAATTTTTTTCATATAGAGTTTCTAAAATATTCATAAACTCGTTATATGATGTATTCACATCATCAACATACACTTTTTCCCAAGTTTGTTTATCTAAGTCCTCTTTTAATCTATCTAATGCTTTTTTAGATGTGATTTTGCCTCATACTGTCTGTACAGTGCGCCCGCCTCCATTTGTGAGGTTACTGTGCTGACCAGGGGGTGCCCCCTGTAGGACACCGTTGCCTTGTATGCCGATCTCATGGGGTATCCATTCCAGTGGTTGACAGGTGTCTAAACTCGGTCGTACAGCATTCGCAGGGGTAGCCTAGTATTTTCGACTACTACTCGATACTTGTCACATTCACTTTGATGGATCTTCGTTCTCAGGGTTGGGCTTGTTGCCCAAATTATTAGTTCTCCCACTGAGATTTCACAATATTCCGTTTGGTGAGGCTCTCCGTAGTTGGGGCCCCACTTGATCTTAACCTGCCATCCCAATACTTGCAGAAAAACGACGTTAAAGATCCATGGTGTCCCCATTGGGCTGGGGTTGTATGGTAATCCCCACTGGTCGCTTATTAACATGAAGGCAACCATCTTTGGAGCGGCCCTGGTGAGGTCTGGTTTGCGGAAGGTTCTTACACTTGAGCTGTAATAATTCTTTGTTTTATTTGTAAAAATTGAATAATCTTTTCTGGGTCGGTCTAATTTTACCAGCTGTCTTCTGACAATCAGGGCTGGCTCGTATGGCCCAGTTCTGGATCTTTGAAATAACATATTCCATACGTACTCACGGGGCTGTTCCTTAGATCTTGGGAGGAAGTCCATTTCGCAGGGCCAACAGTCCGGTATAGTTCTTAGTGTGGTCATGTCCCATGACCAACTTTCCTCGATGATTTCAGGGAATTTTATGTTATCTCTTCCTCCCCAAATGGGGCTAGGGCATCTTACAATACCTATTAGCAATTGCTTTTCTAACCTTCTTTTGCGATGAGATCCGTTGATGAGTCTAGCGCCCCTTGGATTGATTCTTACTCGTTCATTTTATTGTCCGTGAATTTCCATCTCCTCGGGAACGTCTTGCCGGCCCAGGCTTTCAGCACACTTCATCTTTTGTCCGTTTTGCTTAGTTGAGGCTTTTCAGCGTCGTTCTTACTGTCTTCGATCAGCTGGATTGTGGCCCCAACGGAGTACACTCCCCTGTATGGTGCAATGATTATCTGCACAGAAACTCTAACCCTTTGGGTGGAGTCTGGCCTTATGGGAGTGTCTGCCCATTGTGCAGCTGTTCCGGGTATTTGCAGCACTCCTTTCCTCTCCCAGGCTTCCGGGGTCACTAGATACTCAGCTGTTTTTTGCTTGGGTCTAACCTCGTGTATAGCCCATGCAACCAAGCTGGTGGTGTGGTAGTATAGATTTGTGTGCCTGGTCCCTGCCTCTCGAGGAACCTCCATCAGGTCGATTAATGGGAGATCTTGGTTTAGGATTACCTCTGCTACCAGTTGAGCCCACGTCATTAGCTCCCAGGGGCCCTTCCAGCCGCCTTTTTGAGCTTCTTCGTTCACTTCATCAGGTAGCTGGTTTATTTCACCTCCATCTGTTCCCGGCGGGTCCCTGAACACCCTGAAGACCAGTGGAAACTGATTAGTGCTGAGAGGTGCATTTCTCGCTTTTCCCATTGAGGGATTATAGGGCCAGGCTTGCTGCACTGATTGTTCGAGCAAATCCTGAGGGTTCCAGCATTTCCCTTTCTTTTTAGCCTTTTCCCCCTCGTTGGGTTTAACTATCCCTGGATATAATGGTGGGGCCGAGGGTGTAGCGTTCGGCCCTTGGTCATAATGCTGCATCCTTGTGGTTTCTTTTGGGGCCTCGGATTTTCTTTCATCTAACTGGTTTTTAAAGGACTTGAGGGGGTCATAGTATCTTCTTACTTGCCAACCCACTGCCCTTTCGGAGTGCAACAGCTGACCATTTTGCATTTCTTCTTGGCAGCTTCTGCAGTATTTTACGACGGTTCCGTTCCACTCACAAGTACAGTCTCTTGGGCCTTTGCCACTCAAATCCCATTGTGTTATTATAATCATCCGAGGCAGGACAGAAACTCTGCACTTCCCACAAATAAATGCATCCATTACTTTTACAGGTTTTACTTGGAAATCTCAGACATGTTGCTTACTTGCTTTAGGTTTGAGGGGTTTCTTTTTCCCTGGTCCTTCCCAGAGAAGGGGTAGACCGCTTGGGTCCAGGCAGATCCCGCAGTTGTTTTCCAGTTTGTTCCATCTGAGAGCTTCATCTTCTGTCGACAGGTATCTTTTTTTAGCATATTCCAAAGTTTTCAGAGCCCTACCTGCCCAAAGCTCTGAAGCTGTTCTCCGTAGGATGACTCCCCTGCTTATAGTGGCCATTCTAATAAAGGGGAGTGTGGTACTTGGTTCTTTGGCCATACTCCGGTTTCTGGTTTTAACTTAGCTTGGAATTGGCTTCAGTTGCTCTATTCCTTGGATCCCTTTCTTTACTAACTCGACTGTGTTTTTGTCTAACAGTCTCTTTACTCTGTCTGTGGTGTTGTATTTGGGCCTTACTGCCACTGCTGATGTGTGATCCTGTGCTCTGACCCACACCTTCTGCCCCACCTTGAATGAGGGTTCAAGGTCTGGCTGTTCCTCCTTATCATCGGAGCCCTGCCCAGTTTCCTACGTGGTGAACTGTCGTTGGTTAAGCTCCTCTGAGGGGGAGGGTCTACCATCTTGACGCCTGTCATTCAAGGCCTGTCCTATTTCCACAGTTTTAGTACTCCATTCTTTGGTATTAGCATTTTTAGCTATCCAATTTTTGACCAAGCCTATGGCTCTTTTGGCCACTCCATTGGCTTGAGGTGTGTAGGGAGGTGAATACACACACATTACCCCAAAAGTCTGGCACCAGTGATCCACTTGTGCATTGCGAAAATGCGTTCCATTATCAGTTCTCAGTTCCTCTGAAACGCTTAACGACCCACAGACTTGCTCTAACATGCTAACAACACTGTTGCTATTAACTTTTCTTGCTGGCTTCACTACCACATACCCTGACATTGAGTCTGCTAGCACTAGAAGGTATTTCTCTCCCTTCTTGCCCGTGACTCCCATAGGCCCAGCTACATCCATGCACACTGAGCCCCAGTGTATGGTGCTTTTGATAGTTTGTCCATCCACTCGGTGCCCTCGCCATCCTGTATTGCATTGACCACATACTTCGCAGTCCTGCAGCACCTTGCGGATTTGTTTTAAAGGGACCCAGAGTTCCTGACTCTCCAACTCCTTACGTGTAGGCTGTACGCCCGCATGACCTAGGCCTTCATGCACGCCCCCCGTACAACCTCTACCACGTACTCTTCTGGGACCCTCCGACCTTCAGAGGTTCTGTCCCACTTCTCGATCCCGACAAAAACTATTTTTCTCTGCTGGACATAACGATCGACTTCTTCGTTACCCTGCCAGTATTTTCCTTCTCTAGTGTGGGACTTCTGGTGCTCTACCTCTAACTGCAGATTTAGCCTGACTTCAGCTATTTTCTTCCACAAGTCTTGGTGAGCCACCACTTTTCCCTTGGCACTTTCAAATCCATTTTCTTCCCATATGGATATGTCCTCATTTAAAACTTGTGCACAGTAATGACTGTCAGTCACTACTTTTGCTCTTTTCACTTTTTTGTTTGTCAGTTCTAGCAGTCCTTCAAGTACTGCCGTGACTTCTCCTGTTTGTGCACTTCCTGGCACTCTCCCCCTCCTACGGCAGCACTCGTTCCCCCTGATATTTGAGGATAAATCCCCAATGCGCCACCTGATCAGATCCTTTCTTGGATCCGTCCGTGTAGAGAGTCCAGTCATGCGTTTTTGGTTGTTCAGGTGTCTCTTTTGCCATTTTCCTGCTTGCTGGCTGTGCCGGTCCTATCTCTAGATCAGGGTCTAACAAAATGTTTTCCCATCTACCCCATCTTGTGTTGGTAGCTTTGGTACTTTCAATTGTTCCCTTTCTGAGATATTTGTGCACTTGGCTCTGTGTTATGACTTTAATAGTCTGTCCTTGAGCCAGATCTTTCAGCGTTCCCCAGTATCTAGCAAGTACTGCTAATTCTTTTTCTTCCTGAGGATTTTTGTTCTCAACTGAGGTTAATGTGTAACTCCAGAGAGTAACTAAACCTACATTTTTATTTTTAACTGTTATCATGGCATCGTCTCCCTCACAGCTAACTTCAGCTACGAGTTTTGTCATAAGGCTTCTTGGTTCTAAGCGTATTGCTTCCTGTATTTTTGTTCTCAGTT
>NC_056508.1:1858167-1867740 GCF_014905685.2 Nematolebias whitei | reverse complement strand
CATGATCTCTCACATAGTTGCATAAGCCTAAGATTTTTTGCAGTTCGTTTTCGGACTCGGGGGGCTGAATCTGTTCGAGTTTCTCTCTGTAGCCTTCTGAGAGTCCCAGATCAGCTGTTACTTGAAACCCTAGATAGTTTACCCGAAACTGTCCAAACTGACATTTCTTCAGATTCAATTTCAGCCCTGCTTCTGTGACTCGTTACACCACCTTTGCTAGTCTTTCTAGATGCTCTTCTTCTGTGTCATCTGCGATGAACACATCATCGATGTAAACTGTGGCACCTAAGTCTTTAAGCACATCCATTACGGCTGATTGAAACACATTTGGAGAGTTTTTGTATCCCTGTGGTAATCCCTGCCAAACGTAGCTTCTTCCTTGATGGGTAAAAGCTGTTTTCCCTTGTGATTGTTTGGCCAGTCTGAGTGAGAAGAATCCGTTTGCTAAGTCGATGCAGGATTGGTACTTTTTCACTTGCAGGGTTTCCTTGTGAAAAAAATAACTTTGCTTCTTCTAGGAAGATCCAAAGTAAGGACTCTGGGGAAATCTAACATATCCTTTTTGAGGTTCAGGTTTGTAAATGTGAAAAAAGGGGATGGAAGTATAAATGGAATGTGATTTATGTTGTTTTACTATAAAGCCATTACAGTGTAGAAGTAATAATGAAATATTTTATATTGACAAACCCCTTTAGTGGTAGAGATAGAAAATACAGTTACATGCCTTAGAGGGCTGAAATTGGACTGAGTTTGGAATGTGGTTATTTGCTTAGGATAGTTATTGTTATGAGGTTTACAGAAAAGGCTGGTAAAAACATTACAAGCACCAAACAGGAACTAAACACAGGGAACATCACATGGCCTATGGAGAACCACACTGTTGTCCAACTAGGATAGAAGGGGACAGGAAAATTAGAGAAGATCTGAAAACAGACCCCTAGACAACGAAGCAGAAGATGTTTGCAGATTCTGTATTACTGATGGCGAGTAAAAGGAAGGCAGTCTCCGAGTCCAGCAACTGTTCTGACCCTGGGAGAAGACATGGAGGAGTACAGGTACAAATCATATTTTGAAGAATTGAGAACCTTGGTGTCAGGCTTTCATTCACAGGTGACAAAACAGAAGGAGAGATAAGAATCTGGGAGGTCCCACATAGCAGAGTGGGTACTGCTGAAAGTCATCACAAGGAAGAGGAAGGAGCCGAGGTGGACAGGCACCTACAGGGCTGAACCGAGGTGGACCGGACTTCATCAGGTGGTTGAGAGAACATCGCACGCTAGCGGAAGAGCTGAACCGATCACTGGACCAAGTTGGGATCGATCTGGTTGATGAAAACCCCCACTGTATTGAGACCAATGACTTGATAAGCCCAGAAGCCCCCACCCTCAGAAAGCCCCATTACACCCCCTTCTACCCCACTTTGTCAGGGCAATTGGCCTGACACAAAACAGGTAGAGGCTAGGAAAGGAGAACGGAGTCTCCAAGCCCTGACACACACTCATATTAAAAAAAAACTGAGCTGAACTTATTCCCCCAAGAAAAGCGAGAAGACGGACCCACTAACTTAGGCCTCTTCAGTGCACACACGTCCCTAGAATAGTTTAAAACATATTGACATAGAGACTCTCACACACATGAAGAAATCTCTGCGGTCCTACAAATTTCATCACCGCTGAGCAAAAAAGGACCCCTCACCTGGGAGGGCCTCCAAACTCATTGAAGTGCTGAAACGCTGAGGGAAAGGGTTGAAAATTGATGTTTGTTGTCTTTTATTTGGTCATTTCACGAGAACAGAGTATGATAATTTTATTAAAAGGACTAGAACTTGTAGTTGAAATAGTCTACTATTTTCAAATAACATGAGTTTGTTACAAAACCCCTGGAGAGTAACCCTGGTTTTGGGGATATTAGCGAGGATAATGTGTGGTGTTGTTTTCTTGTGTGAACAGTTCAGTGCATTTCAGGACAATACAAACTCCACTCAGCCACTCACCAGCTCTGTAGTGCCCCGTACTCCTAAAAGACTTTCAGAACACACAATCTGTCACATGGACTGAACAGTACACCCAGGTGCGAGATGGGGACACATTTTAGCACGCCATAGCATAAATTTGACATTTAACCTGCCTGCAAACAGTCCTACTTATATTGAAGTGATTGGAGTCCCTAGGGGAGTTCCAGATTAATATAATCTAGCTGATTGGGTGGCTGCCGGATTTGAGAGCTTCCCATCATCCCTAATAAAAATGTAGAATTCACTACATCCATTATAATGTGTTGCGACTGATTAATTTGACTCGAGTTACTGTAGAAGAATTGGCAGAACAATTTGCACCCACTTCCCTTATGATTACAAAAGGTGGCATGTGTGCTAGGTTTAGAATAATGTTGTCCATCACTCAGGCAATAGAAGGTCTGAATGGTTCGTCTAAAACAATGCACTAACACCCAGGTGAAGACAACCCCTGGATGGTTGGCTGACTGGACGTTTTGATAAGTGGGGATGTGCAGTATTGTCTGTGTTCATGTAGGATGTTTCTTGTTAAGGGGTTTAGACAGAATTTAGTTTACATTTGAGTTAGTCTGTGAAGGATGCTGAGTGGACCGTTAAGGTCACTGTCATGGGGCCTGAGGTGATGCTGTCTTTTCCTCCTAAATAGGGATCAAACCGTTTGCTCCAGGGAGTTATCAGCAGCATTCACACATCATCCTAGGGTTTAAACAAGTATTAATCTTTCTATGATAGATGTGCCTTTAAATATTAAGTATTACTCTTTTAATAGATGTGTCGTATAAACCACAGGTATTAACCTTACTTTGATAGAAGTGATCAAGGGACCATGATGCCCCTGCTGCAGAACCCTGTTCGAACTGAGGCAGCTGAAGATGTGGACTTACAGCAGAAATGGATGAGTTTAGAAAATTTGTCTCTTTTGAAGAGTCCAAGAGTGGGAATGATGAATAGACTGGCTGGTTGTGTTATTCACTTTATTTTATACACTGTATGTTCACTTTTTGCATAGTTTTACATTTTATACTTTACTCACATATCTATTTGTGTGTGTTATAAACTATTCACTTATCCTTTATCACATAGAGGTCGGATACTTGTTTTCATACAATACAGCAGGAAGGAGGGGCTGAATCATTTTTCTGTAGACAGAAAACAAAGAACAAAAGGTCACTTTCGAGATTGGAACCAAAAGCCAGTTAAAACTAGTTTTTCCTTGAAAGATAAGAAATATGACTGCGTGGTTGCCAAGGTAACCTTAGATTGACTAGGTGGTCAGCCAATAGGAGAAGAGCCCCCTCCGAGAGGGAGGCAGGCTCATGAAGAGCTTATATTATCCTAAAACAGGAAGTAGCGTCAGACAATCTTGAGCAGAGCAACTTCTCAGGTGAAGTACGCCTCTATTGTCTCCTGAAATGCATTTCAGAACTTTGTTTTTGTAATACTTTAACTGTGGTGTGTATTAAAACTCTCTTAAACTAAGTTTAAGTCTCCTGGTGATACCGGCTCGCTCCAAACAACCCGGATGAACGAATCAGAGCCTGTTACTTTGTTAGGTCTAATGCTGCTTTTGTTCAGGCAGACAACTTTTACTGAAATGTTTTACTGCAGTTAAAATGACACATTGGTTTTTCTTTAGTTAAATAAAAACTTTCAAAGATATAATCATTCCTCTTTCTTATTTTGCTTAATGACATTTAACTCTGCAGGTCATCCCTGAAATTCTGATACACAGAATCACAAGTCCAGGTGTGAACGGTGTCACAGAGTAAACACAATAAAAACATGTATTATCTGCAGCATTGTTCATTAAAATGAAACAACACTATTACTGTATTACAGAAAATATACATATAGTATGCACACTTAATGATATTGTAGGCCATTGCATTAGGTAATACATTCAGCAAGTACTTTTACTTTTAATACTTTAAGTATTTTTAAAAGCAAGTACTTATTTACTTTTACTTAAGTAAAAATGTTAATGTAGTACTTCTACTTTTACTAAAATACATTTTTGTCTGTTTATTTGTACTTTTACTTAAGTACAGTGTTTGAGTACTTTCTCCACCACTGTTTTTAATGCAGTGGCCAATGAGGCCCAAAGATCACAATCATCCAATATTGACTTTCACGATTCTTCAAACCTGTTAACCTGATCATGTGAACTGTACATGATAGGGGATTCAAATTCATTTTTTACATTTCAATTTACATTTTATCCATCCATCCATTATCTTTTACCCGCTTCTTCCATTTTGGGTCACGGGGGTTGCTGGTGCCCATGTCCAACAATCACTGTACGAGGGGCAGGGTACAAACAACCATTCACTCTCTCTCTTTCACCTAGGGACAATTTAGAGTTACCAATCAGTCTAACATGCATGTTTTTGGTCTGTGGGAGCAAACTGGAGTACTTGGAGAAAACCCATGCATGCACGGCGAGAACAGGCAAACTCCACCCAGAAAGGCCCCCCGACCGGGATTTGAACCGAGGATCTGCTCGCTGAGAGGCAGCAGCTCTGCCAGTTGCACCACCGTGCTGCCTTGTTTACATTTTAATTCAGTTTATTTATAAAGAGCCAATTCACAACAAGGCACTCTACGAGTGTTTGTAAGGATCCTGCCCTGCACCCTGCCTTACTCTCTCCTCTACACTCCTAATTGGCACCAGCTGCAGATGATCAACTCAACACCCAGGAGGAGTATAAGAAGATTCAGGAACCACTCTGCAGGCGCTGTGACATTGCCTACCAACAGTAGTTGTGTTCTGGCCAGTTATTCTGTGATATTAGTGAAAACTAATATTGTGTTTTTTCTCTGTGCTTCCTCAGATTTTGGATCTTGCTGTTACCTGCCCTGCTTGAGTTCCATATGAGTTGTGACTCCTCCTGCCTCTCTACAATTGCTGGATGCCTTCCACCACTTGCCTAAATCTACTTGTTGTTTCACCTTGTGCCACTGGATACCATCTGGACAAAATCCATTCTCATTCTGTTTCCTGCTACACACCGTAAGAACTATTCAACAAGATAAATTTTCATCCAACCATAGCCCTTTAAATTACCGCTCTCTCCCCAGGTGTTCCCGTTCCCTCATTGATGTCTTATTTATCACAAACCTCTAAATAAACACTGTAAATGATTATCTGAGTCCTGCTGTCTGTTCAATTCTGGTCTTTCGTCTGGGTACACCCACATTCATAACAAGAATGTCCCAGCCAAACCAAGTACCCCTGAAAGACTCCGGATCTGAACAGAGCCAACTCACTCTTCAGGCTATGTTACACAGAGTTGAGAAAAATGAAGCTACTCTTGAACGCTTGTTAAACCTGCAACAGACTAACCAGTCTAATCTCCAGGAACTGGGCAGCATGTTTTCAGTCAAACAAGGGATGACTCCGCTCCTACCACCTGCTGCAACACCTACACCTGAGGTCAGTCTTCCTATTCCCAATCCTCCCCAAATGACCACCACAGAGCAAAATTTAAAACTGGCAGAACTTTTTTGTGAAGAGCCTGAAATATGTGGGGGTTTTGTATTTCAGTGTGAACTAACGTTTCAGAGAGCAACCAGTCTTTATTCTTCAGATGCTGCTAAAATCTCCTTTTTCATCACTCAGCTAAAGGGGGACACATTACGTTGGGCTTATGCTCATTTATCCTCTCACCCTGTCAGTACCTTAACCTTTTCTTCCCTTTTAGAAGAATTCATGTACGTATTCGATCAACCCCTTCAACGAGCAGAAGCAGTAAAACGTCTACTCACCCTTCGACAAGGCAAACGCTCTGTTACGGCTCATGCTCTGGAGATTAGAATCGCCGCCACCCGAACCGGATGGGGAGAAGTCGCACTCAGAGGTACCTTCTTACACTCTCTCTCCAACTCCACAAGAGACCATTTAGTGGCACTAGAAGAACCACAAAGTTTGGACGAGCTAATTCAGTTAGCTACATGTATTGATAACCAGCTACAAGAACAAAGGTGGGAAAGAAACTACAATTCCCAGAATTCACCTACTTCTGGTTTTCCCACTATGTCAAAACATCGACCCGTTTTCAATAGAAGAGACTACGTTTCCCAGAGTTCCACTGCTTCCGGGTTTCACTCCACGCTGAGACAACCACCTGCACTAATGCTCGAGTACAAACCCGACTCAGAACCAGAACCTATGCAGTTGGGTCGCACTCACCTCTCTCCAGAAGAAAGACAACGAAGAATTGACAATAAAGTTTGCATCTATTGTGGGGAACAAGGACATTTCATTGCTCGCTGCCCGCTCTT
This sequence comes from Nematolebias whitei, assembly GCF_014905685.2. Lineage (NCBI taxonomy): Eukaryota > Metazoa > Chordata > Actinopteri > Cyprinodontiformes > Rivulidae > Nematolebias > Nematolebias whitei. Next base: position 1,861,445 of record NC_056508.1, on the reverse strand, counting down.
GGGAAACGGCTCCTCTCACCAATAAGACAGGAGATATTGGTGAGAAACTCTTCTTCTTCTCCTGTTTCTCGCTTGGAACATAACACCACCATTATTGTTGATCAAGAAAGTAAGTCAGTTGTTGCTCTAGTGGACTCTGGGGCTGAGCAAAACCTCATTAGTCAGGACTTGGTAGAACTCCTATCCATCCCTACACAACTTCTCCCCACTCCACTGACGATGGCTGGACTAACAGGTCAGAAGTTTGCCTCGGTTCTTAAGAAGACTCCACCAGTACACCTCATGATCTCTGGGAACCATCATGAACACAGTGAGTTTTTTGTATTCGAATCACCCATTACACAGCTTGTCCCGGGTTTTCCTTGGCTCAGAGATCCCAACCCTGTAATTAATTGGGAGGGTTAAAAGAATAGAACAATGGAGCCCACACTGTCTAATGAACTGTTTAAGAACTGCTGTTCCTTCTACTATTAAACGTCCTGAGGCACCCGATACAGTCGATTTGTCTAAAATTCCTACTGTTTACCATGACCTTGCCCCTGCATTTGGTAAACAAAAGGCCCTATCATTACCATTGCACCGTCCATATGATTGTGCAATTGATTTACTACCAGGGGCTCCTCTTCCTTCTAGCCGCCTTTACAATTTGTCTGGTCCAGAAGGTGACTCTATGAATGAGTATATCTCTGAATCATTGAACTCGGGAATAATTCATCCCTCCACCTCTCCCGTTGGAGCAGAATTTTTCTTTGTGGCTAAAAAAGACAAAACCTTACGTCCTTGCATAGACTATAGAGGATTAAATCAGATCACCATTAAGAATAAATATCCCTTACCACTAATAGACTATCCATGAACAATTGCACTCTGCTAAAATATTTTCCAAATTGGATCTCTGTAACGCTTATCACCTCGTCCGAATTAAGGAAGGTGATGAGTGGAAGACAGCATTTAAGACACCACTGGGACATTTTGAGTACTTACTCATGCCATTTGGTCTCACCAATGCCCCTACAGTTTTTCAAACATTGGTTAATGACATTTTGAGAGACTTCTTGAACATTTTTGTATTTGTGCATCTGGACGACATATTGATCTACTCACGGGATGAGGAGCAACACGATCACCACATCAGAACTGTCCTACAACGATTATACGAGAACCAACTGTATGTTAAAGCCGAAAAGTGTGAATTTCATGTACAATCTGTCTCCTTTTTGGGCTTTATTTTTGAAGGAGGACAATACCGCACAGACCCCGAGAAAACGAAGGCAGTGGTGGAATGGCCAACGCCTGAGACACGGAAACAGCTGCAGCGATTTCTGGGCTTCGCCAACTTTTACCGTAGGTTCATCAAGAACTACAGCAGGATTGTTGCTCCTCTCACCCAATTGACCTCCACCCTATGGACTTTTAAGTGGACTCATGAGACAGAAACAGCTTTTGGTGAGCTAAAAAGACTTTTTTCTTCTACCCCTATTCTTTGCCACCCCGATCCTAAGAGACAGTTTATCCTTGAGGTCGATGCTTCAGACACTGGCGTAGGAGCCATTTTGTCTCAAAGATCTCCTGTTGACAACAAAGTACACCCCTGTGCGTTCTTCTCTCGACGCCTTTCCTCAGCTGAACAGAACTACGACGTAGGCAACCGTGAACTCCTTGCCGTCAAGTTGGCCTTGGAGGAGTGGCGACACTGGCTTGAGGGCACAGACACACCATTCCTCATTTGGACTGATCACAAAAACCTCACTTATCTCCACGAGGCCAGGAGATTAAACTCCAGACAGGCTAGATGGTCATTATTTTTCACAAGATTTAACTTTGTATTCACTTTCAGACCCGGCTCCAAAAATATGATGCCTGACACCCTGTCACGCCAGTTCTCACCATCGGAGGACACCGAACAGGAACCAAACATCCTACCCTCATCCTGTGTGGTTGGTTCGTTAACCTGGTCCATTGAAAAGGACATCTTAGAGGCCCAGAAGTCCGAACCTGACCCTGGGACAGGCCCTTCTGGCACTATGTTTGTACCCACCAGTATCAAGGCTAAGTACTCAACTGGCTCCACACTCACAAAATTTCTTGTCACCCAGGTGTTGCTCATATGCTAGCTCTGACAGAGACACTTCTGGTGGCCCTCCATGAACGAGGATATAAAGAACTACGTAGCTGCTTGCCCCACATGTGCCAGAAGTAAGACGGGCAACCAGCCTCCAGCTGGAAAATTACAGCCACTTCCCACCCCTAGCCGCCCATGGTCCCATATCTCTCTAGACTTTGTTACTGGTTTGCCCCCCTCTGATGGTAAAACCGTTATTCTCACTGACAGATTCTCTAAAGCAGCTCATTTCGTTTCATTGCCCCAACTTCCCTCAGCCTTGGAGACGGCCCAGCTATTGGTCCAACATGTTTTTCAAGTTCACGGCATCCCATCGGACAAAGCTCAAAACAAGCTGCTCAGTGAGAGAATAAGACAGATACACTTCACCATTGAAGCTCTGTCACTCAAAATGGATCAGACCCTCCAGAAGCTGTCTACTCTGCTACCATTTCCTCTGTTGGAAGAAGTTTCTTGTTTCGTTGAAAAGGCCCAGCTATCACATCAAAAGAGCAAGGAACGTCAAAAAAGTAAGTTTCTAAAATTTCAACAGAGAGCGTTTTTTTCATCACAAACCATCAGTCAAGATCAGGAGGTTGTTGCCAACACTAATTTTCAGGACCAGTGGGTTAGAAATTTGTCTAACAGGACATTGACACAACCTGAGAAAGAAAACATCACCATTTTACCAGCTGATAAAGGAAGATGCACAGTAGTCCTCAACACTTCTGATTACCGGGAAAAAATAACTACACTACTGAGCGACCGTAACACCTACGAGACCCTGAAGAGGGACCCAACCAGCGCCTACAAAAAGAAAGTCACAGATTACCTGCAAAAACTTGAAAAGGAGAAAACAATCAATCGATCTTTGTATTATAGATTGTACCCAGGGGAAGCCACTCCCTGTCTTTATGGACTTCCAAAAAACACAAAGAAGGAACACCACTCAGACCCATCGTCAGCGGCATGAACTCAGTGACATACAATATTGCTAAACATCTGGCTGGTATTTTAGCTCCTCTTGTTGGAAACACACCTCATCACATAAAGAACTCCATTGATTTTGCTAACAAAGTTCAACACTTGAAACTAACCCCATGTAGATGAACATATGCATGAGATATATTCATAGATAAAACGGATTCTTTCATTTTTCTGGACTGTATAATAATGT
>NC_056508.1:1854454-1858157 GCF_014905685.2 Nematolebias whitei | reverse complement strand
TTTCACTTGATTAATTCAAGAAAGAAAGTCTCAGGATGGGTCAACCTGTATTTCTGGATTCAAATCAATGAGATGACAGTTTCTGTCCCATAAGGTGCCTAAGGTCAAGGTTTTGACATCAGGCCTAGTTCACTACACCCAGGAGAAACCCTTGTATCGTATGATGTGACTTCTCTTTTCACATGCATACCCATCTCTGAAGCAGTAGAAACCGTCAGAAAACAACTTCTACAAGACAAGGACTTAATCAATAGGACCAATTCACCCCAGACCAGATCTGCACCCTGTTGGATCTCTGCCTCTCCACCACTTATTTCAAGTTCAATGACAGTTTTTACAGACAGAAGCACGGCTGCGCCATGGGATCTCCAGTGTCACCCATTGTTGCCAGTCTCTACATGGAGGAAGTGGAACAGAGAGCCCTACACTCCTATGAGGGAACAACGCCAAGCCATTGGTTCCGTTATGTGGATGACACCTGGGTCAAAATCCAAGCTAAGGAAATAGAAGCGTTCACCAGACACATTAACTCGGTCGATAACAACATCAAGTTCACCAGAGAGGATGCAAACGACAACAAGCTGCCTTTTTTGGACTGTTTGGTTCAGATGGAGAAAGAGGACAGCCTCAACATTGAAGTTTACAGAAAACCAACCCACACAGACCAGTATCTTCTGTTTGACTCCCACCATCCACTGGAACACAAACTCTCTGTCATCAGAACTTTACAACATCGCGCCGAATGCGTCCCCACGAAGACAGAAGGGAAGGACAAGGAACTGAAACACATTCAAGAAGCTCTTCAAACATGTGGATATCCTAACTGGGCTTTTGTCAAGTCAGCGAGGAAATCTACAAAACACACCAATAAACAGAAAAAGGAGAACAACAGACGGAAAAACATTGTCATCCCTTATGTTGCTGGAGTATCAGAGAAATTCAGAAGGATCTTCAACAAACACAAGATCCCAGTACATTTCAAACCCAGCAGGACTCTCAGACAGAGGCTGGTCCACCCTAAAGACAAAACACCCATACACAAACAGAGTGGTGTAGTGTATGTGGTCCAGTGCAGCGAGGACTGTCCAGACCTCTACATTGGAGAAACTAAACAGCCTCTTCACAGACGCATGACTCAACACAGGAGAGCCAACTCCACAGGACAAGACTCAGCCGTTCACCTCCACCTCACAGATAAGGGACACTCTTTTGAGGACCAAAATGTGCACATTTTGGACCGAGAACACAGATGGTTTGAGAGGGGGGTGAAGGAAGCAATTTATGTAAAAAGAGAAAAGCTGTCTCTTAACAGAGGAGGAGGCCTCAGATTTCCACTTTCAAAAACATATAATGCATTTTTAAAACAGATTCCCAGCCAGTTTTCACACCTGATGGGAACAGAGGGGCCTCGTCTGTGAATTAGAGTAACAAAGACTCTTACTGTTAAGGTGTTTAGGTGTGAACTGCCAATCTACATATGTGTGTGTGTTATCTCACTCAGCCTTATAACCTGTATCTCTCACTCTCTGCTCTTTGAATTGAGAAAGCTCCTCGGATGAGGAGCGAAACGTCTTCTGTTACAAATAAAGTCCAGTTGTTTTTTGTATTGAAAGCTTTTTGAATTCATCATGTCCTGGATGACTGAGAATCTTCACCAGCCCATCGGACATCGTTTCTGACAGAGGACCCCAATTCATATCACGGGTATGGAAAAACTTTTTGTAATTCATTAGGGGCCTCTGTCAGCCTAACATCAGGTTACCACCCTCAGTCTAATGGTCAGGCCGAACGGGCCAATCAAGAATTAAAGGCTGCCCTCAGGTGTGTGGTGGAGGGCAACCCCTCCACATGGAGCCAACACCTGGTATGGGTGGAATATGCCTACAACCCCCACACATCATCTGCTACTGGTATGTCTCCATTTGAAGCTTCCCTTGGTTACACTCCACCATTGTTTCCCAGCCAAGAAGGTGATGTAGCAGTTCCCTCTGTGTAACATAACTTCAGGAGTTGTTGTCAGATCTGGCGCCAAACTAAGCTCGCCTTGCTGCGCAGAGCTGCTAAAAACAAGGAGATTGCGGATCGTCACCGATCTGCAGCTCCACCTTACAAGGTTGGACAAAGGGTCTGGCTGTCGACCCAGAACATCCACCTCAAGGAAACCCCACGTAAGTTGGTCCCCCGCTTCATCGGTCCCTTTAGCATTACACGTATCTTCAGTCCCATGGCAGTCAGACTCCAGCTACCCGCATCTATGCGGATTCATCTCACCTTCCATGTGTCTCAACTCAAGCCCATCACAGAAAGCCCACTGTGCCCTCCTGCCGACCTCCCTCCGCCCCCCCGTTTCATTGACAACCATCCAGCCTTCACAGTCCGCCACATACTGGACGTTCGGCAACGGGGGCGGGGGTTCCAGTATTTGGTCGACGGGGAGAGTTACGGTCCAGAGGAGCGCTCTTGGATCCCGAGGTCCTTCATCTTGGACCCCAGCCTCATCACCACATTCTTCAGGGCACACCCAGAGAAGCGCTTCAGGTCACCGGGAGGCGACTCTTGAGGGGAGGGTAATGTAAGGAACCTGCCCTGCACCCTGCCTTCCTCTCTCCTCTACACTCCTAATTGGCACCAGCTGCAGATGATCAACTCAACACCCAAGAGGAGTATAAGAAGATTCAGGAACCACTCTGTAGGCGCTGGGACATTGTCTACCAACGGTAGTTGTGTTCTGGCCAGTTATTCTGTGATATTAGTGAAAAATAATATTGTGTTATTTCTTTGCGCTTCCTCAGAGTTTGGATCTTGCTGTTACCTGCCCTGCTTGAGTTCCATATGAGCTGTGACTCCTCCTGCCTTTCTACAATTGCTGGATGCCTTCCACCACTTGCCTAAATCTACTTGTTGTTTCCCCCTGTGCCACTGGATACCATCTGGACAAAATACCTTCTCATTCTGTTTCCTGCTACACACCGTAAGAACTATTTGTAGTATACTAAGGCTAGGTTAGCTTCAGTTAGCTTAGGAGCTCCACTACAGTCAATTTTTAATAATGGGTTCTCACTTTTTCAAGCTACTTGACAGATATGTGACAGAGGTACTGTGTTGGAGATAGTCTAATCAGTGACATGAGACGTTAATTTTCTTTGACCCATCAAAATGAATGTGGTCATTTATTAACAGAATCAAAATTTAACATCAAAACATTGTACACTTGATTATACTATTGGCTCTGATTAATAAAACTTGGCACGTTTTACTTCATAAAAACAACAGACATTTCTGAAGATATCTGGATTAATTACTGGCAAGATAGAAATTTGAAGATGGGAAATGAAGGAGTTTAAATGGAGAGAAAATGGATGGATGAGGATGTAGGTCTGTAGACCAGAACAACACGCTCCTTTCAAGCGCAGTTCGCCCGTGGTACACTGGTAGTGAAGCTCGTGACGACTCTTTACCTTGGCAGAGGATGAATCAGCTGCGGTCAAGAGGTCCCTGGCAGAAATCAGTGTGGTAGCACTTAGTGATGAGCGGCTGAGATCACGTAGGAGCTGTGCAGCGTAAGTAAATGACAAAATTCAGGTAAACCAAACAAATTAAATTAAAATAAATTAAACTCAGGTAAAACAATCGAATACATTAATATTTTTCATAATTTTTTTGTTATTACTAACCTGTGCTTTTTTGTTTCAATAAAACAAAC
>NC_056508.1:1846954-1849454 GCF_014905685.2 Nematolebias whitei | reverse complement strand
TGTTAAAGACTCGACTGGGAATACAGTTTACGATCCTGAAAGAATTAACAGCATTTTCAGAGATTTTTATAAAGCTTTATACTCACCCCAGATAAACCCATCAGATAATGAAATTAATGAATTCCTGGATAAAATAACACTTCCTAAACTATCAGATAGTCAAACAATGGAGCTGGATTCACCACTGACACCAGTGGAACTCCAGGAAGCCCTCAAAAGCATGTCCAATAAAAAGGCTCCAGGTCCAGATGGATTCCCAGTAGAATTCTATAAAGAATTCTGGAATATCCTGGCACCACTAGTTCACAAAATGCTACAAGAAACTGAGAAAAATAAAAGACTTCCAGAAAATATAAATTCTGCCAACATTAGTCTCCTGTTAAAACCAGGCAAAGATCCTGTATTACCTACCAGTTATCGTCCCATATCTCTTATCAATGTTGATCTTAAAATAATTTGTAAAGCCCTCTCAAAAAGATTAGAAAAGGTAACTCCTCTAATAATACATCCAGACCAAACTGGTTTTATAAAAGGGAGACATTCAGCCACAAATTCACGCAGATTATTTAATTTAATAGATTATTCTTACAGTAAAAATATTGAAACTGCAATATTCTCTCTAGATGCAGAAAAAGCCTTCGATAGAGTTAACTGGAAATTTTTATTTGCAGCCTTACATAAATTTGGTTTTGGAAATTATTTCATAAATTGGTTACAAATATTATACAGTTCTCCTTCAGCATGCATTAGGACAAACAATCAAATATCTGCTAGTTTTGCTCTGCAAAGGGGAACCAGGCAGGGATGTCCACTCTCCCCCTCACTGTTTGCTATTTTCATCGAACCACTAGCCGCAGCAATCAGGCAAACTACAGATATTAAAGGCATAAAATGCAAGAACATAGAGCACAAAATCAGTCTATATGCTGATGATGTGCTGCTCTTCCTCTGGCATTCACAAACCTCCATCTCTCAGGTTATTGGACTGATAAACTCCTTCTCAAAAGTTTCAGATTACTCTATAAACTGGATAAAATCCACAGTTCTACCAATTAATTGCTCCTTCAACAATTCACTTACTACACAACTGCAATCGGGGAATATTACATATTTGGGTATCAAAGTTTCGCCTAAATTAGCAGATTTAACAAAACTAAACCACACCCCACTTTTAAAGAAAATTGAGGATGATCTGGCTAGATGGAAATCTTTACCCATATCTCTCATGGGAAGGATCGCATCAATAAAAATTATGGTTTTGCCTAGAATAAACTATTTATTCTCAATGATCCCAAATAAACCATCATCTGACTGGTTTAGATCCCTGGACTCCTCTATTTCTAAATTTCTGTGGAAAGATAAACGCCCTCGTATTAGATTAAAAACACTACAGAAATCCAAAGATAAAGGAGGACTAGAATTACCCAACTTCTATTATTATTTTCTAGCCAACAGGCTAGAATACATCTCAAAATGGATAAAACACACACCCCTTGATGAACCCTGGCTAGACGTAGAACAGACACTTTGCAATAATATAATGATCTCAGACCTTCCATTCATTAGCTCAAACATAAAATGACAGGAATGCTTTAAAAGCATCAATATCAGCTCCTCTCTGACAGCTTGGTGGGAGTTTCTTAAAATGACAGAGTCTTCACTAATCCCATGTAAACGTACACCCATCTGGAACAACCCTGACATCCTACAACAGAATAATATGATAAACTTCCCAGGTTGGAGGTGTAAAGGAATTGAATATTTGGAACATATGAAGAAGTGGACTACATCCCATTTAACAGATTAATTACATAATATGGGATTGATAAGAATAAATTTTTAGAATATCAACAAATTAAATCTATAACCAAAAATAAATTTAACCTTAATAACACTAGGATTGAAATGTCAACAAGTGTATTAGAATTCCTTAATCTTAACCCTCCCAAATTACTATCTAAGGTTTACCCCCACGGGCAGCACGGTGGCGCAACTGGTAGAGCTGCTGCCTCTCAGCGAGCAGGTCCCTGGTTCAAATCCCGGTCCAGGGGCCTTTCTGGGTGGAGTTTTCGTGTTCTCTCCGTGCATGCGTGGGTTTTCTCCGGGTACTCCGGTTTCCTCCCACAGACCAAAAACATGCATGTTAGGCTGATTGGTAACTCTTAATTGTCCCTAGGTGTGATTGAGAGAGTAAATGGTTGTTTGTCTCGTTTGTCTCTATGTGGCTCTGTGATGGACTTGCGACCCGTCCAGGGTGTACCCCGCCCCTCGCACAGCGATTGCTGGACATGGGCACCGGCGACCCCCGTGACCCAAAATGGAATAAACGGGTAAAGAAAATGGATGGATGGTTTACCCCCACATCGGACTATTCTCTCTGGACTTCTTTAATCGGCTCCAACATGTAGTGGAGGTGGGTGGTCCCCTTTGATTCTGTCCCGTGGGGCATGGTGGTCGGTGTGGGTGGGGTGTCGGGGCTGGGGACGTGGGGGGGGGGGGG
>NC_056508.1:1816399-1841954 GCF_014905685.2 Nematolebias whitei | reverse complement strand
TGGGACCGGGGGAGTCTGGGCTCGCTGGGTGTGTGCCCTCACTTGCATGGGGCGCTCTTTAAAAAAAAAAAAAAGAGGTCCCTGGCACGCTACCTTTCAGCGTCTCCTCAGGGCGGCTGCGACTCGGCAGAAGTCGTGAGATAATCCGTTCCACAGAACAAACTTCCTCGGAAGTTATAGGGCATTCGCCGGGTGGACTCACATGAGCTGTGAGTCCGTCAGAGGTTCCACTCAGATGTGGAAGGCTCCATAATCCCAACTAGACTCGGAAGAACTCCCAACTAACTCCAGTACTTCAGAACTTTCTCCAGCACTGAACTTTCGAACACTGGAACTAGGAAGTGTCGACTTTTAAAGAGTTCTGCTTCCGGTCACTTTTGGGAAGTCCTGATTGGTTGAAAGAACCAACAGGGGTGTGGTTTTAGTGACGTCAGAGGGTCATTACAAGTCAGAAAAACAACAGAAATTTTTAGGAACGGTTAGTTACAGACGAAAAAATATTTTGGAGAAATGACAGACTTACAGGTGCCAGTTCTCTTGTTTCTGTCTGAGAGGTTTAAAAACATGACAGTTCGTTCCAATAACCTGTCTTGGACTGTCTCCGACTTTTGACCGACATCACTCCTTTCTCATTTCAGACAGAAGATCAAAAATGCATAATTACTTTGTAACATAGACATTTAACTTGATTTCTACTTTGAATGAGGATTAAAAAAATCATTAATACTGTTTCACAGTTGATTTAAAATGAGTGGTTCATTTCAACATTTAAAAATGGTATGAACTAAACACACTTTTGATTATCAATAAATTGTAAAATAGTAATGATAATATGAAAAAGAGAGTGTTCTTTCAATTGATTAGTTCAGGATACAATTAGAAATCTCTGGATGAGCTAATTTGTATATCTGGATTCAAATCAATGAAATAACAGTTCCTGTCCCATGAAGGTCTTCAGAGGCAGGTTTTGACCGGAGGCCGAGTTCACAACATATTCAACAGGATAAATTCTCATCCAACCACAGCCCTTTAAATTACCTGTTATAATGTGGAGTTACCCAGATGAACAGACTGAGAGGAAAACAGAACCAAACTCGAACGTAATTGAAAAATGTTTATTTACAGTGAGTGAAAATAAACTATTTACAAACGGGATCTGGGTCTGTGGAGACAGAGGAGGAGGATTACTTTATGACGAGGAGTTTGATCCAACAGCTGAATATTCAAGATCTTTGAGAGGCTTACAGTGAAAGGAGTAAGGATGGCTGATGGACAGGCTGAGGGTTTTTCTCCTTCCAGGATGATGACCAGGCAGACTACAAAGGCAAGTGGTAGATGGCGTGTACAGGCAGCTGAGCACCAGGAATCACAGGTAAGTTTATCCTCAGAGTTTTCTCAATACTTAGAATACAAGACGGGATCCAGGACATCAAGACTCTGAAAACGTGGACACAAAAACAAGGTAAGTCTTTTCAATCTTTGAACACTATACAGGGCTGGAGGCATATGTACCGGCAGGTAGAACAATGCTCCAGCAATGACTGGAGCTCAACTGGAGCCTTAAGTAGTCCTGGCACCAATTAGGGAAAATGGTCTCAGCTGCTGCTAATCAGCGCCACCCCTGCCTTCAGGAACCTGGTGGAAGGAAGATGGAAAACCCTACAGAACTCCCCTCTCAAGAATCGCCTCCTGGCGATCGCTGGCGCTTTTCAGGGTGATCTCTAAAGAAACTGGTGATAAGGCTGGGGTCCAGGATCAAGGATCTGGGGATCCAGGACCATTCTTCCGGTCCATATCCTTCCCAGTCCACTAAGTACTGGAACCCCCTACCCCTACGTCATATGTCTAGGATGTGGCGTACAGAGAATGCAGGATGATTGTCAATGAGACGGGGGGGAGGAGGGAGGTTGGCAGGAGAACACAAAGGGCTCTCTAGAACGGGTTTGACCTGTGAAACATGGAAGGTTGGATGGATGCGCATAGAAGCAGGCAGACTCAATCTGACAGCAGAAGGATTATTGATCCTGACAATAGGAAAAGGCCCAATGAACCGGGGAGCCAACTTCTTCGGGTAATCCTTAAGTTAATGTCTCTGGTGGACAGCCATACCTTTTGGCCGACTGAGTAGGATGGGGCCTTGGAACGGTGGCGATCTGCCATCTTCTTGTTTGTCGCCACGGTGCGAAGTAATGCTGCCTTAGTTTGACGCCAGATGCATCTACAGCATCTGAAATGGTGCTGCACTGATGGCACAACAACCTCAACTTCCTGGCTGGGGAAGAGAGGGGTGTATAACCCAGGGAGGCCTCAAATGGAGATAACCCGGTAGCAGAAGAGGTATGTGTGTTGTGGGCATACTCTACCCAGACCAGGTGTTGAGACCATGCAGATGGGTTCTCTTGAATGATGCACCGGAGGGTAGACTCGATCTCTTGGTTGCATCTCTCCAATTGGCCGTTCGACTGGGGATGATAACCAGACGTGAGACTAGATGAGGCACCCAAAGAATTACAAAAAGCTTTCCAGACCTGAGAAATGAACTGTGGACCTCTGTCGGACACCACATCAGCAGGAATGCCATGAATACGGAAGACATGTTGTACCAACAACTGGGCTGTCTCAAAAGCAGAGGGTAGCTTGGTCAGGGGAACAAGATGGACAGCCTTGGAGAACCTGTCGATAATAGTGAGGATGACTGTATAGCCTGCTGATGGAGGTAACCCAGTAACAAAGTCCAAAGAAATGTGGGACCACGGCCGACTAGGAATAGGGAGGGGCTGAAGCAGGCCTGCAGGTGGTTTGTGTCCACAGTTGTTTCTGTTGCAGGTCTGACAGGCAGAGACAAATTCTCTAACGCCGTGACTCATAGTGGGCCACCAAAAGTGTCTTTTTATTAGAGCCAACATGCGGTTGGTTACAGGATGGCATGACAACTTGTTGGTGTGAACCCAGTCGAGGACGCGGGCCTTCACCGCTGAGGGAACAAACATCCTGTCCTTGGGGCTGGTCTTGGGATCAGGTTCCACCTTTTGAGCCTCCAGGACCTCCTCAGTGATGGGCCATGAGAGTGCACCGACCACACAGGACGAAGGGATGATGCTGACCTCCCTCTCACCATCATCTGATGCTGAGAATTGGTGAGACAGAGCATCAGGTTTGACATTTTTGGATCCGGGTCTGTAGGTGAGAGAGAAGTTAAAACGAGTGAAAAATAGTGACCATCTCGCTTGCCTGGGATTAAGACCTTTAGCATTTTGAATGTAGACCAAGTTTTTGTGATCAGTCCATATGAGAAACGGAACATCAGTGCCCTCTAACCAATGTCGCCATTCCTCTAGAGCCATTTTGACGGCCAGTAATTCTCTATTTCCCACATCATAGTTTTGTTCAGCTGCAGACAAACGTTTAAAAAAAAAGCACAGGGATGTATTTTATTATCTTCTTGACATCTCTGAGATAGAACAGCTCCTACCCCTGTATCGGAAGCATCCACCTCCAAAATAAATTGTCTCTTGGGGTCAGGGTGGCAGAGGATAGGAGCAGAGGAGAACAGATCCTTGAGCTTGCTGAAGGCTGAACCTGCTTGAGGAGTCCACTTGAAGGTCCGTAGTGTGGAGGTGAGCTAAGTGAGGGGGGCTGCCACCTGACTGTACCCTTTAATGAACCTCCTGTAAAAATTGGCGAAGCCCAGGAATCGTTGTAGCTGCTTTTGGTTCTCCGGGACGGGCCAATCCACCACTGCCTTAACCTTGTTGGGGTCTGTGCGATATCGTCCTCCTTCAAAAACAAAACCAAGAAATTAGACTGTAGAGACGTGGAACTCACACTTTTCAGCTTTCACATCGAGTTGATTTTCAAAAAGTCTTTGCAGAACTGACCTGACATGTTGGGTGTGTTGTATAGGGTCAGTGGAGTAAATGAGAATGTCATCCAGGTACACAAAGACAAACTGGTTAAGAAAACCATGGAGGACATCATTAACTAGGGCCTGAAACACTGCAGAGGCGTTGGCAAGGCCAAAAGGCATTACCAGGTATTTGAAATGTCGTAACGGAGTCTTGAAGGCTGTCTTCCACTCGTCTCCCTCTTTTATTCTCACGAGATGGTAAGCGTTACGAAGGTCCAGTTTAGTGAAAATAGTGGCCGAATGAAGTTGTTCATAGATAGAGTTGATCAGAGCCAGGGGATACTTGTTTTTCACAGTAATCTGATTAAGCCCTCTATAATCAATGCAGGGTCTTAAAGTTTTATCTTTCTTAGAGACAAAAAAAATCCTGCTCCCACAGGGGAAGTAGAGGGGCGAATAATACCGGAATTTAATGACTCTTCTATGTAGGTCTTCATAGTCTCTTTTTCTGGGCCTGAAAGGTTAAACAGTCTGCTTGAGGGGAGAGGAGCTCCCGGCAGCAGATCAATGGCACAATCATACGGTCTGTGAGGAGGCAAAGATAGTGCCTGAGATTTACTATATGCGGATTTAAGATCAAGGTATGCGGACGGAATATTAGATAAATCAGACTCTTCGGGTATCTCCTCTTTCTTCTTACATGAGGAGGAAATGGCTGACCGTAAACAATTATTTAAGCAAAAAGAGCTCCATATTTCAATTCTTTTTGTCTCCCAGTTAATCACGGGGTTGTGAGTTTTTAACCAAGGGAAACCCAATTTAAGTTGTATAGCAGGAGAGTCAAAAATGAAGAACCGATCCCGCTCGTGGTGATTTCCTGAAATAATAAAGTGAATGTCCTGAGTCAGGTTGCGTATCTGGGTGAGATTTTGTCCAGTGATTCCGGTAACTCTCATCGGGGTCGGTAGGTTCTGGGTAGGCAAGTCTAGCTGGGTCACCAGGTCTCTGCTGATGAGATTTTGTTCCACTCCGAAATCGATGAGTGCTGCAATTGGAAGTTGACATTGTTTAGACAAAATAGTCACTGGGAGGGTTAAACGTGGTGCAGGAGAAAGAGAAGAATTTCCCACCAGGATCTCCTGCCTTAATGGTGAGAATGTTCGTTTCCCCGGAGCGGGCAACGAGCGACAAAATGTCCAAGCTTACCACAATACATGTAGGCTCACGCTTTTATACGTTCCTGTTTCTCTCCCGGAGTTAGATGGGTTCGTCCAATCTCCATAGGTTCTATCTCGGCTTCATTAGAAGTTGAACAATGACTGGATTCCTTTTGTGTAAAACGAGCCTCAGAAACAGGAGCTGAGTTGGCAGTGTAGTAGCCGTAGCTTTCGGCGTGTGACGTAACCCGGAAACAGGGGTTCTCTGGGAATTGTAGTTCTTCTCACGAATACGTTCTAGTTGGCGATTATCCAGATGAGTGGCCAACTTTATTAAATCATCCAAACTATTGGGTTCGTCTCGGGCGGCAATCTGATCTTTAATGTAATCGGACAATGAATGAAGAAAAGTACCTTTTAGAGCCAACTCTTCCCATTTAGTTTGAGCTGCAGTAATCCGGAACTCGAGGGCGTGTTCGGCGACGGACCTTCTGCCTTGCCGTAGTGTCAGGAGGCGCTTCACTGCTTCCTCCTGCTGGAGCGGGTGATCAAACACAAGTTCAAAATCTTTAAAAAAACAGGCAAAAGTTAGAGTCTCAACAGATTGAGTTGACAGGTGGGCATTGGCCCATCGAAGAGCATCCCCCTTCAATTGGTTTACAATGTACGTTATTTTGGAAGCGTCTGAAGAATAAGTCTTAGGAGCTCGATTAAAAGCCAAGCGACACTGTAAAATAAATCCACCACAGTGATCAGGATCACTGGAAAAAAAATCAGAAGGTCTTAAAGTTATCTCACTGGGTTGAGGTTCCACATCTCTGATTGATGCCTTAGAATTGAGATTCTCTGGTGGA
Source organism: Nematolebias whitei (assembly GCF_014905685.2). NCBI lineage: Eukaryota > Metazoa > Chordata > Actinopteri > Cyprinodontiformes > Rivulidae > Nematolebias > Nematolebias whitei. The sequence goes on along the minus strand of NC_056508.1, from coordinate 1,836,096 downwards.
ACATCTTGGGACGTAGGTAACGGAGTGGAAACTCTTTGAGTTAAGGAAAAAAAACATACCTCCCATTCACTGAAGGTTGGACTGGTGACTTTTCTGTAGTTCCAGGATCTGTTGCAGGATCGCATCATGGTTGTCGAAGCGCTTAGCCTGTGAGGACAATGAGTGTTGGAACTGTTCTCTCTCAGTCATGTTCTGGGTGTGTTCTGGCTGGAACATTCTGTTATAATGTGGAGTTACCCAGATGAACAGACTGAGAGGAAAACAGAACCAAACTTGAACGTAATTGAAAACTGTTTATTTAGAGTGAGTGAAAATAAACTATTTACAAACGGGATCTGGGTCTGTGGAGACAGAGGAGGAGGATTACTTTATGACGAGGAGTTTGATCCAACAGCTGAATAATCAAGATCTTTGAGAGGTTTACAGTGAAAGGAGTAAGGACGGCTGATGGACAGGCTGAGGCTTTTTCTCCTTCCAAGATGATGACCAGGCAGACTACAAAGGCAAGTGGTGGACGGCGTGTACAGGCAGCTGAGCACCAGGAATCACAGGTAAGTTTATCCTCAGAGTTTTCTTCAATACTTCAGAATACAGGACGGGATCCAGGACATCAAGACTCTGAAAACGTGGACACAAAAACAAGGTAAGTCTTTTCAATCTTTGAACACTGTACAGGGCTGGAGGCATATGTACCGGCAGGTAGAACAATGCTCCAGCAATGACTGGAGCTCAACTGGAGCCTTAAGTAATCCTGGCACCAATTAGGGAAAATGGTCTCAGCTGTTGCTGCTCATCAGCGCTGCCCCTGCCTTCAGGAACCTGGTGGAAGGAAGATGGAAAAACCCTACATTACCGCTCTCTCCCCAGGTGTTCCCGTTCCCTCACTGATGTCTTATTTATCACAAACCTGTAAATAAACACTGTAAACTATTATCTGAGTCCTGGTCTCTGTTCAATTCTGGTCTTTCGTCTGGGTACACCCGCATTCATAACAATGTTCACATACATTATAAAATGTCAGTAAAAGTTTTCTCTCTAAGGAAGCAAATGGAGCTGCTTTTCCAGTTTTTCCTGTGCCTTTGATCTAATGTTATCAGCAGTAGACTTAGACAGTGTACTGATGTAGTGAACTTAACCTGATGTCAAAACTAAGCCTAAGGTCAAAACCCTTGACCTTAAGAACCTTGTGGGACAGAAACTGTCATTTCATTGATTTGAATCCAGAAATACAGGTTCACCCATCCTGAGACTTTCCTTCTTGAAAATCAAGTGAAAGAACACTCTCTTTTTATTATCATTACTATTTTACAAATGTTGATAATCAAAGTGTCTTAGTTCAAACCATTTTAGATGTTGCAGTGAACTAATCAATTTTATTAACTGTGAAACAGTGTAATGATTTTTTAATGCTTATGCAGAGTTAGAATTCATGTTAAGGTCTGTTACAGATTTTTATGCATTTTCTGATTTCTGTCTTTGAATGAGCAAGTGTGCGTTTTCCAAGGTCAGGAGTCGAAGCAGACATGTGTTGGAACAACTGTCTTGTTTACATCCTCTCAGACGTCAACGGAGGAGTTGGCACCTGTTTCTAAAACTCGCCAAAACAAAACTCTCTCTGTCTCTGAGAACAGTTTAATCTGTTCCATAACAATTCTTGCTGTTTTCTGACTTCTAGTAACCTCTTACATCACAAAACACACCCCTGTCTGGTTGATATGGACCAATCAGGGACGCCCAAATGAACCGGGAATAGAGCTCTTTAAAATGCCGGTACTTCCTAGTTCTCTCGGAGTCTGAGCAGTTCGGCGGCGCGGAGAAGTTCTGAGATGTTCGCAGTTCTGTGAAGTCGTTTGGGAGAACAGAAGTCCAGCATGATAAGGCTCCTCCGAGTTGGATTATAACATCTTCCACCTCTGAGTGGAACTTCTGAAGGATTCCACTCATGTGAAGTCCACTTGGTGAGGTGAACTGTTGTTGACGAAGCCCCGTCACCACTTCGGACGAGTCACAGCCATCCTATGGAGACGCTGGACAGGTAGCGTAACTGGACTTCGTTTCTTCTGATTCAGAGAGGTAAATGAGTCTAGTCTCCTACTTAGCGTACCGAGGAAAAGCTGGGTCGGATGGAGGGTGTCGTCCTGTCAACACTTTTCACTCATACACACCACATTCTCCCTCATCCATACTTTACTCCCTTTAAACTTCATTTCCATCTTTAAATTCTTCTCTCAAGTAGAAATCCTTCCAGATAATTTAGAAATGTCTGTGTAAAGTGCTCATCCACCGCCGTGTGGACAATTGATCATAATTGTACAGTTTTCGTTGATGTCTGCTGTTCTGCTGAAGAGTGAAAACAATCGCCGAATCGTTTCTCACTACCTGTAAAGCTGTTAATTATGTTGTTATTTTCATATTTTGCCAAATTAATGTAAATGTTTGATGTTAAACTTTGATTCTGTAAAATAAATGACCGCATTCATTTTGATGGGTCAAAGATAAATGACGTCTCACGTTTACATTTCATTAAATTCAATGCACGTTTTATTCAGTCCAGAAAAATGAAGAATCCGTTTTAATTGATGAATATTTCTCAGCATCTGTTCATCTACACTGAAGTGGTAAAAAACTGAGGAAACAGTAACGAAGAATGAGTTATATCATTGCTTTAGGTGGACGGCACCACCCAGGGGTGCAGAATGAGCATTGCAGTGTTTTTGTGAAAATAATAATAATTATTTTTTAAAATAAATTAAACAAAATATTAGCAGGACTGCACTGAAGTGCAGTCAGATGTCTAAGGCTGCACAGATGATGTTGGAGTCAGTCTCCCCACCATCACAGACATCTACACCTCCAGATGCAGGAAGAGGGCCACCTGCATCATGAAGGACCACATTCACCCAGCACACACACTTTTTGTCCTGCTCCCCTCAGGAAGGAGATTGAGGAGCATTAAGTGTAGAATCACTAGACTGAGGAACAGCTTCTACCCTGAGGCTGTTAGACTCATGAATCTCTAACTAGAAGAATCACTGTGAAAAAAATCACATCATGTTGCTGCTGATCTGTTTCATGATGCTGCTGATCCGTTTCATGTTGCTGCTGATCTGTTTCATGTTGCTGCTGATCCATTTCATGTTGCTGCTGATCTGTTTCATGTTGCTGCTGATCCGTTTCATGCTGCTGCTGATTGGTTTCATGTTGCTGCTGATCTGTTTCATGTTGATGTGTTCATTCGTGCTAATCTGCTCACACAGACTCATGTTCGTGCTGCTGTTCGACGTATTGTTTTTATGCTATTAGTGCTTATTGTATTTTTAGTTTAACATTTTCTTAGTTCTTAACTTAGATCTTATCACTGTTTTTCTTTTACATTTTATACTTTTGTTGGATGTAACTGGGGACCGTGTGTACACAATTTCGTTCCACCACATGTACCACATGCTGTGCGAATGACAAAAAACTTTGCCTTTGAAGATCAGCATGACGGGATTCATATTTCCATTGTTTATAATGTTGTGTTCCTAACAATTAATCAGTTGTTCATACTCTGCTCTGTCTGACCTGTAGTCCAAAAATATGCAGCAGAATTCAAAATCTAAAAACAAACAAACAGAACAACTTTTCCATTTCCACAGCTGAACGCAGTCTGAGCAGCGAGGCAGGAGCTACAGGTGAGCTGAGGGAGCGGTCTGTAGCCATCTTTTTTAGTTTGTACCGAAGAAAGTAAAATTAAAAACAAACGTGTTTTTCTTTTTGCTGGAACTTGGTAAATAGAGCGATGAATATTAAAAAAGTGGCGAGCAGTAAAAGGTGCCACAGGACAAGGTTCCTGCTCATTTCCCACTTTATTTTCCAGATTCAGATTTACACATTTATCAGTCAATTTTCAGATCGTTATTTTAGTCTAAACATTTCCTGTAAATGTACAGTACATGTACAAACCTGTAAAGAAAAAAAATCTTTGTTTTAAGTTTTAATGTTTTAAAAAGCAGAGCCAACACAAAAAATGGAGTGTGTAGAAAAGCACATCAAATTAAAATAAAATTGTTTTCCTAATCAGTAAATATCTGTAATCACAGCTCAGTTCAACTCATCAAATCAAACATGTTCATTTTATAAAGCTTTGTTAACGTTTAGTAAAAAAGCAGCTTCACATCAGGGCTGGGCTCACAGGGACTCTCAGGAAATGACTGCCCAAAGCGCTTCACACTGGCTTATCATTTGCATATCAAAAGACATCTACTCAGAGTACATGCGTGTGCATCATCAGGATGAACTGAGTTGAATCCTTCTCATCCTGATGTTCAGGATCGTTATTTAATTTAATTTCCCTCTGGGATTAATAAAGTATTTTTGAATTGAATTGAATTGAATTCAGAGAAAGAGCTGCTGGTTTCTGTACAAGTTTCTCATTCATGGAAGACGGCAGCTGAGTCAAAGATCCGAGCCATGAGATCCAGTTTGATAAAAGGAAACTTTGACTCAGTGGAAGCACTCGATGAAGTCACGAGGTTAACGAAGAATTTTCTTTCACTAAACTAAATCTGCACCAATCCAGTCAATATTAAAACCAGAAGTGTTGACATGACAAACCATTTGATCCGAGCAACTCAAAACCTTAAAATTCATTACATTATTGCACATATTCTCAGTTTTTTAAACTGGCTTTGCAGTACAAAAAAAGTCATTTATATACATCCACTGGTTTGTACATGTCAAAGGGTTCCTACACAAACATGGCACATACAAAATAAATGAAGTACAGTATATTTTAGAAAATGCCAGCAGGTATCAATGAAAACCTGTTGGTTCTGGGATTTGCTGAGTATCGTCCTAAGTTGTTGGACTTTCATGTTTCTCAATCAGTATTTATTAAAGTTTTCTCCATTGGTCCTTCAGTTAGACCTCTTCACATTCAGATCCACATTCTTTATTCCTGTTGGTCAGCTTGTGCTGCTCCTCTCCTCACACGGTTCTCTTGGTACCTCTGTGGCTGTGGATCATTCAAAACAGAGCATTCCTTACCATATTCATTTTCTCTTTTTGTTTCTTAGTCTTCCATTCATTGTTCATCATTTCTTTGATCAACTGTTCATTTTGTTATACTTCTACAGTTTTGGAATAAATCTTGGCATATATTGAATCAAGCTGGCTTTGCAAGGCGTGGAACGAAGGTCTTTTTGAGGGCTCAGCAGCCCAACAGTCCAGCATGATCCGGTAAATATTCTGAGGACAGCGAGGTGGGCATGCCAGCCGTAATCCTGATGATAAAATGTCCAAAACTTCTTTATTGCTTTTCCCTGAAGGTAAGGACAGAGAGAGACAGGGGTGAAACTGAAACAGTTGTCTCAATTCATGTTTTTTTCTCTAGTGTTGCAACATGTGCAAAAATCCTAAAGTGAAACGGACTCAAGATTACGGTGGCCCTAAGGTGTAAATGAACAACATTTGAAAAAATGGAATTACAGTAAGCCAAAGTGGAAGTGGCCCGAATCACATAAAAAAAAACAGAATTACATTTGGAAAAAAAAAACGGAATTACATTAAGCCAAACAGGAAGTTTTTTTTTTTAACTTTATTAACAGCATAAAACCGAACAACAGAACAATATACAGTACACACAGAACAGAGATATGTGTGCTGTATATTCTAAACAACTTTTTTAGATTTTTCTACCTGGATTATTGAGCATGCATCAGGATGTACTATATATTGTTCTGTTGTTCGGTTTTATGCTGCTAATAAAGTAAACAACAAACAAACAACAACAAAAACTTCCTGTTTGGCTTAATGTAATTCTGTTTTTTCAAATGTTGTTCATTTACACCTTAGTGCCATCGTACAAGATACAGAAAGACATGAAAACTGCACACATCATTTTAGTAAACCCGCCCCTAGACAGGCAGAGCAAAACATTTTGCTTATTGGTAACTATTAAAAACTAAAACCTGCAATAAGTAATAAGATATCCACAATATGCAGATAGAAAGTACACAAACCTGAACATTGACATCATTTGATCAATTAGAAGAATAACTTTAAAAATATAGTGAATTTGAAAGCTGTTATTTTGGAAAGTTGAAATGCTCTTTTTGAGTTCAGGAAAAAAAAATCTAGAAATGATTGCATGTCCAGTTAAACGTATAAATGTTAAAATGGCCACTTACACCTAAGAATATGTAAATATTTTACTTTTTTTTTTTTTAGCAGTACAATTGGGTTTGTAGATTATATCTTCTAAATGTTATTACAGATGATTTTAATTTCAGTACTGACTTGTGAAAATGTTCTTGTGACTGAGAAATACCAGTACTAATATCTAAATGGCAATTATAGAGAAGAGTGAGATTCGATTATATATAAAAATGGCCTGCCATAAACAAGAGAGCATGTGGGAAACATTTTATTTTTATTATTTTTTTATTAAAGATTTTAATCACACATTACAAACATCTGTTTGCCAGGGGTATAGATATTAATGTAAAAGAGATAATATTCTAGTACAAAACATAAAAACCATGAAATTATATTTACAATTTATACAGAGTTTAAATTCACAATTTATACAGAGTTTAAATTCACATTAAGCTTTTCCAGAGTTGAGATGGTTTTCATTGCCTTTTGGTTTTCCAGTCCATTAATTGAGGTGATGTGTTGAAGAAGTTCTTTGCTGAAATGGGTTATGTTTGGTTTGGAGTTGGACCATTTTTTCTTGTGAATGTGAAACTTTCCCAGGAGAAGTAGAAGTTGGGTGAAGTGCAATAAGTCTTTATTCGTGCCTTTGTCTTCAAAGCATAGTATAATGTCTTTCTCTGTAAGCTGAATTATTTGTCCAGTTTTTTGCTGTATGAATTGTTGCACATCTCTCCAGAATGAGATTGTATGAACACATTGATAGAATAAATGAGAAATCGTTTCTATGTGTAGTTCACAGAATGTACAAGAATAGTCAATGTCAAGTTTAAATCTTTCCAGTGTTTTTTTAACAGGATATACATTATGAATAATTTTATATGAAACCTCTTTAACTTTGTTTGTTATGCAAAATTTTTCCCAATTTAACCACATCTGCTTCCAGTTAACTCCTTCAAATATGGAAGACCAGAAAAATCTACCAGGAGGCAGAGTGATCTTCTGCAGACAAGTTCTTATGAGTTTGTTGGAGCATGTTTTTTTTGTTACATCGATTCCATCCAGCATTACGGGGCTTCTAAGTTGGTCTCTAGGCAAATTGTTCAATTTTGTTCCTTTGAAGAGCTGCCTCATAGATTTTGGTAGAGCATCAAAAACTACAGCATACTCTTTAGGTGTTACAGGAATTTTAAGTCTAGTCAGAAATTCAGTGTATGTCATAAAGGTTCCATTATCATTTAATAGTTGTTGTACGAGCATAATTCCATTTTCCATCCAATTTTTGTAGTAAAGCGACTTGTTCTTATATAAAATATTCCCATTGTTCCAAATGCAATATGTAGTTGGGGAGAAGTTGTGTTTGTAGGCAAGTTTCCAAGACAGGAGAGCTTGTTGGTGAAATCTCGATAACTTAATAGGTAATTTTTCAATTTTATAATCACATTTTAATAAAAATTGGATTCCTCCTATCCGATTAAAAATATGGTTGGGGAAAGTGTTCCAAAGCGTATCTTTTCCTTTTAATAAGTTAGTTAACCATTTAATTTTAAAGGAATTATTTAGCATTTCAAAACTTAGGACATCTAGACCTCCAAATGTTTTATTATTACAGAGAATATCTTTTTTTAAGTAATGGCATTTATGTTTCCATATAAAGTCAAATAATGTTTTATCTAATTTTTTGCATACATCTTTTGGCATCTCTAATGATAAGGAAGTATATACAGATCTAGATATTCCCTCAGCTTTTGACAGTAGTACCCTACCATTTAATGACAGGTCCCTCATTAGCCACATGTTAAATTTTGTTGTTATTTGTTGTATAATAGGGCCAAAGTTTGAGCTGCTACGCAAATTTTGATTCTTTTCAATATTCACTCCTAAGTATGTAAATTGCTCTTTGACAGGAATATCATTAATTTCAGAAAGTGTGCAGTCTTTTAGTGGGAACAGCACAGATTTATTAAGATTCATTTTTAGACCTGATACTGAAGAGAATTCCTGGATACAATCAACTGCATTCCTCACTTCATTTACATTAGCGATAAATAACGCAGTATCATCAGCCAGCTGTGATAACGTGAAGTGTCTATCTAGAGTTAAGATGCCTTGGAATTGACCTTTTTTTACATGTATAGACATAATTTGTGTAACCAGAAGAAATAAGAATGGGCTTAGAGGGCATCCTTGCCTGATACCTCGATTGATATTAAACCTTCTCGTTGTCCCATGTGCCAGCTTGACCGAGCTGTTACAGCCCTGGTACAGGGTATTAATAGCTTTGGAAAAAAAATCTCCAAATCCAAAATGTTTAATAGACTTGAACATAAATTTATGACTTATGGTATCAAACGCTTTGTAGAAGTCGATAAACAGAATAAAGCTTTCATCAGGAATAAAATCATTGTAGTCAATCATGTCCAATATTAGACAAATATTATTGCTAATGTTTCTTCCAGGCATAAATCCAGATTGTTCTTCACTAATAATATCATTTAAACCTAATTTCAGCCGTTTGGCAAAGATAACTGCGTATATTTTAGCGTCATTGTTTAAAAGACTAATTGGTCTCCAGTTTTCAATACTCAAATGATCTTTTTTGGGTTTAGGGATGAGCTTAATCAATCCTTGCTGGAGAGTTGGGGCTAATTCACCTCTCAGTATTGACTCTTCAAACATATTTTTTAAAAAAGGGGCCAGTTCTCCTGCAAACTGTTTATAGAATTCACTACTTATGCCATCGTTGCCAGGGGATTTATTATCCTTAAGAGAGCATATAGAGTCCTGAACTTCCTTTAGATTAATTTCTTTATCACAATCTCTTTTAAAGTCATCATCAATCTTGATGGTATCCATTTCCTGTTCTCTTAGAAATGCGTCCATTCTTCCTTCATCTTCTAAATTTTCTGAGTATAAGTTTTGATAAAAGTTTGAAACATAGTTTGAAATAACTTGCTCATTATCACAAATCACATTGTTAATTTTAAGCTTTCCAATAAATGATTGTTCAAAGTTTCTCTTCTCCAGGTTGAAAAAATATTTGGAGCACTTTTCTCCTTGTTCTAACCATTTTTTTCTGGACCTCACAAAAGCTCCTCTGGCTTTGTCCTCATAGAGCTGATCCAGTTCTAGTTGTAGTGTTGAAAGTTCTTTGGAGTCCTCTTCAGATATATCTGTTTTTTCTGATATTCTTAAAATTGCATCTATTATTTGGGATTCTTTTTCTTTTTTCTTTTGGGCAAGTTTTTTGCCTATTCTAATTGCCATTTTCCTAATTTCAAATTTAAATAGTTCCCAGTTTTTACAAAAGTATTTTGTTAAATTTGCTTGAGTCCAATATTTATTAATAAGTTTAATTACTTCAGTTTTAAATTCTTCATTTTTTAATAAGGAGTTATTTAATTTCCAGTAGTCTTTATTGTGACCATGTCTGTCAGTGTTTGCATCTATTTTAATTGTGATAGCTTTGTGATCTGTCAGTATTGTTGGTTCAATAGAGGCATCGGTCACGTTGTCTTCTAAATCTGAGGAAATAAGCCAAAAATCTATGCGTGACTGTTGAGTTCTGTCTTTGTTGTTCCATGTGTAGGAAGTTTTATCCAAATTTTTAGATCTCCAAATATCAATAAGTCCTAATCTATCACAGATATGATGTAATTCAGTTGTTGTTTGATTCTTTGAGGGCAATCTGTCCAGATTATCATTCATCACATTGTTAAAATCTCCTCCCCATATAATTTTAGCAGTAGGAAATGAGAGTAATGTTTGTTCAATTTTGGCTTCTAAGGTCAAAAATAACTGCTTGTTGTCTTGTTTGTTATTGTAACCATATATGTTGATGATTAAAAAAAGTGACTGATTAGTTTCAGTTAAAAGCGTAATCCAACGGCCTTCAGTATCTGTTTCAAATTTTAAAATTTTCCCTTTAAATTTTCCTTGCAGGACAGCAACACCTGCTGATTTATTACTACCAAAAGAAAACCATATTTGTCGACCCCACTGACTCCTCCAAAACGTTACATCATCTTCTGAAGCATGGGTCTCCTGTAACAAATAAAAATCAGCACTTTTGTTAAGGCAGTATAGAAATAAAGCTTTCCTTTTAAGTTGGTTCCTAATACCCCTGGCATTTACAGAAAAAACAGAAATAGACATAAACAAACACAAACAAACAATAACACCCTGAACAACAGCAGACCTGTAACTCAGCTGTTTAAGCTAACAAGTATCTGCTTATTAATTGCATTATCTGCACTAAGATAGAATGATTGTCACCTTCTCCATCTCAGGTTAGAGTGGAGGTCTTAACTCACCAAAGGTATATTGAAATATATTTTTCCCTTCTCATATCTTAATTTCTTTCCCTTCAATATAAGCTCGAGTTCCAACAAAGTATGCTTTGCGACCCGCTTTCCTGGCTTCCTCCACCGCGGGCCACAGCTTGCCTCGGATTTCTTTTTCTGCAGCGGTCAGATCTTCTTTAAAGCTTAGCTTTTTGTTTTTGAGGTAGCTGCTGTTCTTGGATCCTTTCCATAGCACGTCTCTGGCCGTCCTGGTCTGGAATCTGATGAACACCGGTCGTGGAAGAGGTTTGGTTGTCCCATCTCGTTGTCGAAGACCGCCGATGCGATGTACGACGTCCATTGCTGAAAGCACTGACCCCACTTCGCTCTCTGGTAGAATTGCTTGACATATTTCTTGGACAGTTTTTTTAGTGTTGTTGTCTTTATTGTCTTCAGGAACACCATACAGTCTGAGGTTAAGCTGTCGGCTGTGTCGATCTGCGTTATTGAGTTTGAGTTCCAGGTCGGAAACTTTCTGATCCAGGACTTTACATTGTTCCTGCAGCGTGTTATTTTGTTTCTTCAGATCTGCTATTTCTTGGAAGCAGAATTCCAATGACTTTTTTAAGTCCTCAATTTGGGTACTGTTATGCTGGACTGCCTTGTCCGTCTGATCTGCCCTCTCATTAATCTTCTCAATGACTGTTGTAATTATGGTGTTCTGTAGCTCTGATAGCGTCGGCTCCACGTGTTGCGTTGGCGGCTCACCTTTAGCTTTCTTCGCCTTCTGCTTAGCTGGCGAGTCGGGTGTCAGGCTGCAAGCGTAAGAGTGGAGTTCTCTAGCAGTTCTTTTTTCTTTTGGTGTCTCAAACTCCATAACTTCTAGCTGAGCCAAGGTAGTATTCTTCGACTTAGCCATTGTACACGTTAGCTTTTGTGCTACGTAACTTTCAGCTAAGCTAGTCTGTCGGGAGTAGGATAACTCTTTTTTGTTGCTTATTTGAAGAGCGAGAGTTTAAATCTTCAGCTGGGGAGATTACTCACGGTCTTCTTTGTTGTCTCCGTGATTGTTGGTGACAATTAACGTCTTTCTTGAATTAGTTGTGCAGATAGATGCGGCTCTCACATTAATGCATATCCGTTCTCGTCGCCATCTTGGCTCCGGTCGTCTCGAGCATGTGGGAAACAGAGTTTGAGCAGATTAATGTGAATGATGTCAGGGGAAACAAAGATCTCTGCTCCTCTCCCCTGCCCGGATCGTTTGCTCGGAAGGAACACACGTTTATGTCAGAATTAAACAACGTCTTTATTCTTACAGACTTCAAAATATGTGAACAAGAGAGAATTGTTTTATATTACCTGAATTCAGAGGCATTCTGTACAATTCTCACGTGTCTCAAGGTTCTTCCAACATTTATAGACAGTTTTCTCCACCCAGTGACATTTCCTGTTTTTAATTCCTGTCCAATAAACACCTTACAGACTCTCTGAAGTCCCTGTCTTATCCATCAGACACACACTAGCTGCCCTCTCTTTCCACTGAGTATATGACCCATAATCAGCACCAAGCCACACATAATCTTACAAACACCGTGAGACTCTGATTATCCCCTCAGCAACCTGGTACATTATCAAGTCTTACAAAAGTCATTCTGACCCATTAAGCTACTCATCATTACTTGTTTAATAATCCCCCCACACACTCAAATGATGTGAACTATCATTTAACTCCAGTTACCTGAGGAAGAACCTTTTTGATGTTTTGTTTGTCATTAAAGGCCTCATTAGAAATAAGTCACTATTGTCCTACTGACAGCAGACAGTGTCATGGTTTGATTTTAAAGTTAACAGTCCTTGACAAGATATTATTTATTGGCTTATGGCCACATCTAACAGAAATTCTAGCCATCTATTTTCCATAATTCATAATTAAACCTTATATTCACCAATCCATATTATGTTATTTTCCACCATTTATCATCCAAGGTTATTTTAATCTCAACAATGAACACATCAGTTTCACTGCTCGCTCAGCTCACTGATACAAATATAAAGTCTTCCCTCTGCTCCAACAAGAAAAAGGAGCCATTTTAATGGTGCAAATGAAAAAAACCCCACTAGAATGATACAGAAACTACCTTTAACAACTCATAAAACCAGTTTGTTTTATGTCACACATATTAGTCTTATTTTTTTCTAAGCTGCCCCGCCCTGTCTGTCAGACTCCCCCCACCACTCCACTGCATGTGAAATGTCCATCTTGACAACTCTTTAAAATGGATCAAGATGTAGCTGTTTCAAAACGACACAGCTGCCACAAGCATCAACGTCTGCACAAGGTTGTTTCCCAACTTTATTACAATCCTGGTCCTGACTGGCCAGTTAAATTCTGGAGACCATCAGTGCATGTGGGACCCACTTCATGGACACACTGGCACTGTGTGCCCCCTCTCTCCATTTGGGAGCCTGATATGCTGCCACAACAATGATCAACTATCACTAGCAGCTGGCAAATATTGGGCGGCTGTGGCTGAGTGGTTAAAGCAGTCGTCCTCCAATGGGAGAGTTGGGGGTTTGAATCCACCAGCAGCCACATGTTGATGTGCCTCTGGTCAAGACACTGAACCCCTCATTGCCTCTGATGTGTGTCTCATCAGTGTCTGAATGTGATAAAGCTCTGATTATTCTTTGTAGAAATCTAGTAGAGTGCTGGATGAATGTGTGTGGAGGTAAATGAGAGAATAGATTGTGCTTTGAGTCCATTTATCATGTCACATCACTTTGCTGTTTATTACATGTTATCAGAAGCCCGCTGCATTCCTAATAATGATCTGAACACTTCCATAACCCTGCCTTGGTATGCCTTGATATCAGTATCAAAAATGCATCCATCCATCCATTATCTTTTACCCGCTTCTTCCATTTTGGGTCAAGGGGGTCACTGTTTCCCATGTCCAGCAATCACTGTGCAAGGGGTGGGGTACACCCTGGACGGGTCTCCAGTCCATCACAGGGCCACATAGAGACAAACGAGACAAACAACCATTCACTCTCTCTCTCACTTTAGAGTTACCAATCAGCCTAACATGCATGTTTGTGGTCAGTGGGACGAAACTGGAGTACTTGGAGAAAACTCAGTCATGCACTGAGAGAACATGCAAACTCCACCCAGAAAGGCCCCTGACTGAGATTTGAACCAGAGCAACCTACTCACTGAGAGGCAGCAGCTCTACCAACTGCAAGAATCAAAAATCTTGGTTCTGATATCAAGTGAGAACAGGCTAATCTAAGGTGAGGTGGATCTACTGTCAGCTTATGTATGCAGCACCAGTTTACAACAAGGATCACATCAGTGTACTCTACAGAAAACTCTGGTCCACTTCTAATCCAAGACCATACAGTGCAGCCACACGGTTCACTAATGTGTTGCAGCAGTTTTTCTTTTTAAACAAACTCATTTTTAGTTGTCACTGAGCCATTCAAACCTCATCTCGCTCCAGTTTTAGCTTCTCTCCATTGGCTCCCTGTCAAATTCAAAACAGAATTTAAAATCTTACTGGTACTTCTAACCTACAAAGTTCTCAACACCCTAGCTCCATCTTATCCTGATGCATGCTCAATAATCCAGGTAGAAAAATCTAAAAATGTTAATTCTGGTCCTCTGGACATTCAAAAAAAAATAAAAAAATAAATAAATGTAGAAATGTTTCGTCTTTCATCCAAGAGACTTCCTCAGTCTGAGGTGCTGTATTCAGCTCAGTCTCTTAAATAGCACCTTCTCAGAGTGGATCAACCAGTTTGCTGCTGACAACCAGAACCAGCTGATCACATGCTCAAGAAGGACCATCAGCCTAACAATGGATCATTAGCACCTGATGGCTGTTTACTGTTCACAGAGGGCTGAGTGATACTAGCAATCACAGCATTGTAAGAGGGGGACAGTTGAACCCGGAGGCCTCCACCCCTGTTTAATGATGGACGGTTTCTTTTCACAAAGATGGCCTCCTTTACTCCTCTCTCAAACCATCGTTCCTCTCTGTCCAGGATGTGAACATCTTCATCCCTGAAAGAGTGACCTCTGGCCTGGAGATGAGTGTAGACCGCAGAGTCCTGGCCTGATGATGTTGATCTTCTGTGCTGGTCCATCCTTTTGGCCAGTGGCTGTTTAGTTTCCCCGATGTAAGACTGATCACCCTCCTGACACTGAACAGCATACACAACATTACTCTGTTTGTGCCGGGGGACTGGATCTTTGGGATGAACCAGTTTTTGCCGTAATGTATTTTGGGGTTTAAAAGCCACTGGGACGTTATGTTTAGAAAATAAACGTCTCAGTTTCTCTGATACCCCCTCAACATATGGAATGACCACTGGTCTGGGTCTGGGTTCCTCCTTTTCACCTGTTGGCTGACTGGAGTCCTGTTTGGGTTTCTTCTCTGCTTTCAGGAAGGCCCAGTTAGGATATCCACATTGCTCTAGAGCCTGTCTTGTGTGGGATTTCTCCTTCTGCCTGGCTCCTGAGCTAGTGGGGATGCTGTCTGCTCTGTGGTACAGAGTCCTGATGACTCCTAACTTGTGCTCCAAAGGGTGATGGGAGTCAAACTACAAATACTGGTCTGTGTGGGTGGGTTTGTGGTACACCTCGGTTTGCAAATGTCCTCTATCAGAGACTGAGACCTCACAGTCCAAGAAAGCCAACCTGTCATTTTTTACATCTTCTCGTGTGAACTTGATGTATTTATCCACAGAGTTGATGTGGTCAGTAAAATGTTGGACTTCCTGAGATTTAATTTTAACCCAGGTGTCGTCAACATACCTGAACCAATGACTTGGTGGTGTCCCTGAAAAGGACGTCAAGGCTCTCTTTTCTACCTCCTCCATGTACAGGTTGGCAACAATAGGAGAAACTGGAGACCCCATAGCACACCCATGTTTCTGCCTATAATATTGCTCCCCATATGTGAAGTAGGTTGACTGCAGGCACAGTTTCAAGAGTTGACACAGTTGTTCTGTGGAAAGTGTGGTCCTGCTGCTCAGAGTGGTGTCTGATTTTAATCTTAAACTGACCACCTCTACTGCATCATCAACAGGAATGCACGTAAAGAGTGATGTGACATCAAAAGAGACCATTGTTTCATCAGTCTCCATGATGACGTCCCTCACCTTATCCACAAAGTCCATGGTGTTCTGTATGTGGTGTTCTGAGCTGCCAACTAAAGCTCCAACTAGCTCCATCTTATGTTACAGATCGTATTGTTCCATATTTTCCCAACAGAGCACTTCGCTCTCAGACTGCAGGTTTTCTAAATGGAAGATTGCACCAGAGTTTGATGCAATCCTTCACTTAGATAACTTTACTAATAACGTTTCAATATGTACTGAATGCATTTTATTAAACAGGAATGAACTGACTGTAACTGAATCTGGATGCGAGTTGTATTTATGATTTGGACTTTTTTTTTTTGCCCTGAGATGAATTTAGTTATGAAAGGGCACCTGATAAATGAACTGAACCGAATCAACCCAGCAATATCAAGACATTCTGAATTATTACAACAGTCAAGTCATAGACTTTAGATGTAATACCACTATTCAATTCAGTTTATTTATATAGTACCAAGTTCCAGCAAAAGTAGTCTCAGGTCACTTAACAAAAACATTCACATACATTATAAAAGCCAGTTAGTAAATCTACAGTATCTAGGAAGCAAGCATTTTGTGCTGAATCTTCACTTTGTTGATGTTCTCCCACTACTCCAGCTCACTGTCAATCTGTAAACCTGGGGCCTCACTTTAGCCCCAAGTAAACCTGTGAAAAATATTTTACTCAGATATGTCACATAACAAATATAACCATTTTTTGTTACCTACAGAATGCTGCCAAAATGAGGTACAATCTTTAGCAAAGACAGGCAGTTAGTTCACACCTTTGTTACTTTTAACCAAACTATTTAATTACTTTTTCATCATTGTGTTCTAACAGTTCACTGAGATGTCCACAGTTGATCCAGAATAACAGGATATACCATAATTAACCATTTTTCTTATGCATTTTTATCCAGTAAGATCAACTTTCGGACAGTTTTTCTTACTTTAAATACCTTCCATGGATTTAGAAACAGATTTGTAGACACAACCAAAGGGAAAAATGGTTACTGACCTTCATAAGGCATTTTGCCATGTGACATCATTTCATACAGCAGCACGCCAAATGACCAAACATCTGATTTGACCGAGAAGCGCTGGCGTAGAGCTGCTTCGGGAGCTGTCCAACGAACTGGAATCTTTGTGGTTCGACTGGCTGTATACACACTGTCCTGCAGATACAAGTGACAGGGATGGAAAAATCAACAAATTAAGGTTTACCACATTTATACACATTTTTATACTTGTCAAGAAGCTGCTTCAACAGCTTATGAATGAGGTTTAAATTTAAACAAGACTTGGTGCTGAAAAGAAATGTCCTTGCTGATGGATAAAGCCACCTTTGTTTTGTACAAAGCATTTCTGTCCAGTTTTGGGGCACCTGGTGTGTGACTTGAACTGTTTTTTTTTCTTCTTGTTGTATGAAAATTGGTCATGGAGATCACTGTGCTGTGCGTATGTGCAACAATGATAGCAGATTCAAGATCAAGTGAAAATATATGGAATGATGACATCAGATAGTAGCACCAAGGTCTAATATTAAAGTATAGGTCTAGTATTATAGTATAGGTCGAGTATTAAATTATATACCTAGCAACCTAGTATAGGTCTATTATTAATTCAATTCAAATCAGTTTTCTTCTCTTTTTTTCTGTCTGGCTCTCACTCAAGGTGGCTGCTCCTGCCCTCCCTCCGCTGTTCTCCTTCCTCCTGCTCCGCTATCTGTGTGTCTGAAGTGCCTGGTACACATCTACTGAACAAAAAATAAGATTATGGATTTGGTAAGCTGGACTTTCAACGCAATTGATAAAATCTTTTCAACAAAAGGACAGGGTCCTGGAGAACCCGCTTGTCCAGCTGAGACTCACGCTGTGGGGTATGTCATGGATCCATGGGGAGTTTGGCAGCTGATGTGCTTCTCAGTCCTGTCTCAGGAGGATGCTGAAGATGTTTATATATTTGGATTTATAATAGCAGGGACTCTGCTTTTTGGCATCGGCGGGGCTCTGTTTAATCAACTTTTGAAGAAGACATAGGCAGCAGTTTCGGCCATGACAAAGCTTCCGAGTCAGTATGAAGGTTTTGTTTGTGTTATGAATACTCAAAATCAGCTGATTTATGAGCTAAGCCGTAAGATGGAGGTGATTTCTGAGAATCGCAGGCCACCTGCGGCTTCTGGGACTTGTCAGCAGGTTGGGATCGACCTTGAAGGAGGCTCATAACATGGATCAGTGGAATGGATTCCTATGAATCAGGACATTTGGAACCAGAAAGTTTCAGCAGGACTCAACGCCGATGAAGAAAAAAATCTGTCTGCCTGAAGAAAATCAACAATCAAGGCTTATCTGAATCTGACTCCCTCGTTTGGCCTTGGATACGGGTCAACTATCAAATTTCTCCTGGGTCACTAGGGACAAAAAGTCAGCTATCGCAATCGAGAATCACATGTTAAGATTGAAGCAGTATCAAATGAAAACTATTCAATTTTAACAATTCATTTAAGGAAATTAGGTAATTTTTTCCTCCAGTAGTCTAAGCCTATAGCAGCATAACAATCCAACCCTAATTATAGGATTTATTAAAAAGGAACGTCTTAAGACCACACTGAACAATTTGGGATTTCTACCTGGATTATTGAGCATGAACTTTGGTCTTAAGCACAGTCTTAAAACTGGACAATGTGTCAGCCTTACGGACAGAAACTGGATGTTGGTTCCACACGAGAGGAGCCTGATCCCATATTAGAGGTCTAGTAGTTTATTTTAAGCCTAGTATTATAGGTCTAGAATTATAGTATAGGTCTAGTATTAGAGGTCTAGTATTATAATATAGATCTAGTTCAGAAGAACGCCGGGCTCAAGGTGCACCGGTTCTACCCGCTAGTGAGGGTCCAGTGCTTTGCGGACCTGAAGTTCTTCTTGTGCTTCATGTGCCCTCGAGTGTGCCCCCCAACTGTTTCACACTTGGCTGCAAACCACTCCATTGAGAGCTGGATCATGGAACGATGATGCCAACAGGACTACATCATCTGCAAAGAGCAGAGAAAGAATCTTGAGGCCACTGAACCGGAATCCCTCCATCTTCCTCACTGCACAGAAATTCTGTCCATAAAAGTTATGAACAGAATTGGTGACAATGGGCAGCACTGGCGAAGACCAACTATCACCCTGAAATGGTCCGACTTATTTTTTTCTTATTCAATTTTTATTTATATAGGTTAGTTCCCATTGAGCCCCGAGGACTCATTTACAAGAGAGACCTGTTACATAATGAGGAAAAGAGAAAACGTGGGTGGAGGAAGTATAAAAAAATCATATCTCACACCATGTCCTGGTCGGGGCACAGTGTAAAAGATGAAAAACAAAGACCTCAGAACATAAACAGCAACATACAATGACATCATAATACATTTATGCATGAGGAGGTCAACAAAGGTGGTTAATTGTCCATGGACTCTGCCAGAAAGTTTCAAAGCTCTGATATGATGGTATAGCGTCTATCAGTGGCACAGTTCTGATAAGGCCCACAGATGTCCTTGGGAGAGGTGGGTAGGAGGAGGGGAGGAGCAGCAGAGCATCATTATTCACATAACCTCTGGGAGAAATTGAGATAGCTGGCCTATTCAAGGCCAAGTGGGGGAGCCAGAATTGACAACAATATATGTTTTGGGATAGGCAGACTCTGCCTGATTTTTTATGTTTGCCTTCAAAAGTTCTGTTGGTACTGTTCTGCAAATTTCTGCAAAGTTCTGCAATGGCAAATCCAAAACAGCCAGATTTGTGGTCATTTGGCCGAGTTGTGCTTGTAGCCTTCCCCAAGTTCGAATCCTTTATGCCAACAAGTTCCAGAAGCCGCAAGTGGCTTACGATTCTCAGAAATCGCATCCAGATTATGGCTTAGCTCAAGAAGCAATCGAGTCTGGACGCTTGAAGGACGACACATTCCTTCACACATAGAAGGCAGCTTCAAAATTGCCAGATCAACTAGTTTAAATCTGTATCCATTAATATCTAAACCGACAAGAATTACCACTCACAGTGCCACTACAATTGACAATATCTTCACAAATATAACTAGTACAGAGATTATGGGGGGAATTTTAATTACTGATGTAAGTGACCACTTACCAGTTTT